>NC_137460.1:63448322-63998334 GCF_964235325.1 Thermobia domestica | reverse complement strand
TGAATTTAACACACTTACGAGAAAGGGTTCTTTTCTTTTTTTTAACCTAGTCTAGGAAATTTCGTTTTCCTTGTACTTCTAACAGTAGAAACAAAGGTTAAAAACGAAAATTGTATTTACTCTTCACGGTTTAAGATATAATCAAGCTAAGATCAAACGATCTAGTTTTCTCTTTTATGGATACAGAGTACCTATAGCTGCTTACTGTTTGAATGTTCTGTTTACCAGGCGCCAGCATCAATTTCATCTGATCGCATCCCAATATTGAATTTTGATAATATGGATAATTTTAAAATCCGAAATTATTCTGTAAAAATTTGGGATCTTGATCATCTCTTCTAGAACTTAAATACATTGTAACTAACATCCACTTTAAATTCTCATTTGTTGAATAGAACTCAAAGAAACATATGTGTGATGGAACTCTTGTTTAATAAATTATGTTGAACATCCTTTTTCACCAATAGGGCTAAATGAGACGAGATTTACTGCTCAGAGTGGGAATTTAACCATTACTCCTTTTTGTCAGTGGCGAAGAAGTCCCACAAGGAATTCAAGCACAGGGCATGCGAACACAAAGTAACGCGTTAGCCACTTTGGTTAGAAAAATATTGTGAATTGCCTAACAATTGCTCTTTTAGCATTGTCCTTCCCTATAGAACACGGTAGCATGGCAATGGATATTGACGGAGATTGTAATAGGGTCCTCTACTGAGGAAGAGAAGAAGTCAGAAGAGGCTGTCAGCCTCCTAAACGGATTAATGACAGAACCTATGAACCCAGGAGTGTGCGTGGAATCTAACTGTTACATTGTGAAACAGGGTATTGCAGGCACACACACCTGTCAGAGGGTGCACCCTAAATGGGAATATCTGCCAGGTGCAGATTAACTACCTCACCCATGGGTAGCGGTAATGTACGGTGTACCTCTTCCGCAAAATGGGGTAGGTTGGAGTGAGACACTGTCATCCCTACCAAGGAAAAGAAGCATTAGGGATAACTCTCAATTGGACGATCAGGGTGTGTCCTTAGGTCCGGAATTTGATTCGTTGAATAACACGGAGGTAGGCAGTCCAGGATTTCTTGCGCCTGTTGAATGACATGGAGGTAGGTAGGGCCAGGATCCAAGCATCACGGGTTCACCTGGGATGCCTGAATTGGGTTGGACTCCGACGGGTTGTGGTCACATCATGAGATTAAGTAACTTGGGGCTATGTTATCCAAAGGGGAAGTGAGCTTGCTTCATAATACTCTGTGTCATAGTAGTATTTCCGTCACTTTATCGAACATTTTGTGTCCTAGATTCCTGACTCAGAGGCCATGATTCAGAGGTAGCTAGGACCAACCTCCTTAAATTTGGCAATGGGTACGTCGTCTAATCCCCTCCAGAGAGAGAGAGAGAGAGATTGAGACTTCGTAATAAAATGAGGAATATTTTAAAACGATCTACTCGATTTGTAACACCTTCATAAAATGCGACTATGTCAAGGAAATTCAGCCATCTATCAGTGACATTTTCAAAAACTAAAATCTGTAACCTTTGACTCTTTTACGCCTGCATTTCCACTTTTGTGTAATAATTTATCAATTTTTGATGTTTTCTTTATTTTAAAATTGTATACGGTATATGTACAGTGTATATAATGTTTTGTCAACCAGGCGTACGGGAGCTGCTCTGGGTAGTACGTCAGTGGAAAAGTTTACATTATTTCATGTTTCTTGCTATTAAGTTAGACGCTATTAAATTTATCTTGAAATGTGTACAATATTTTTGTTCTTGGACATCCTTTTCCTGTAATATATCTTTTAAGTCTGTAATATATCAGCGTATAGTACAATACATAACAAATATTTAGAAAGTACTAGTCTATACTAAGAGGTCAGAAAATATTAATAACCGCATGATTTCATATAAAAAGTATGCTTTTTGTAGTATTGGTGGGGCAAAAACAGAGCATCCGTTTAGATTTTGCTTGGGGTGAAAGACTGTGCCGAAGAATAATTTCACATTTTTGTTCGTATATTAGTATAGAGTTGATTTAAAAATATGAATGTATTTTTGAAACTCATTAAGGTACAATTGCCCTATGCCCTCTCCAAATAACGCTACTGGGCAAGTAGTGAATAATTACCCATCTCCGGCCTGTCCAGTTTTTTTGTTATCTAGCCAGCTCTTCTGCCATAGTAGGGCGATACGAGACGAGACGAGACGAGAAATTTCCAAGACAGGATGGAAAATTTTCTGGTTGAGACCAGACGAGAAATTTTCTGGTTGAGACAAGACAGGAAATTTTCTGGATGAGACGAGACCCAGAATTTTCTGGACGAGATAAAAAGTTTGCCGAGAATCGAATCGAGAAGGAATTCCTCGAAGCTCGAGAGAAGACGAGAAAACATTATTTCTCGTCTCGCCTCGTGGGCAACACTAATGCATACTGGTATGTTACTAATAACACGTGATATATATATATATATATTGGAAGAAGACTGGTATTCTTCCTATTTGCACGTTTCTTCTTTCAATCGTCTAATCGTCTAGTTCTTTAACACCATCACGGTGTTATTTTCACACGACTCAACATTGACTGTGCAACTGGTAAGGCTGGGTCTGTGTTAATCGCAACACCAAACCCTTGGTATTGAAATAACACGTTAAAGTGGTGGTCATGCTAGGATCACTGGTCCGTGTTAAAATTGAATGCTACTAACATCATTCATTGCTTAATTCCATGTCCATGTATAACCTGTATTAATACTATCACTCTTTTACTAATTCCACATCTATGTATAGGCTCTATTAACAACAACACTCTTTTACTAACTCCACAACCATGTATAGCCTGTATTAACATTACTCTTTTACTAACTCCACGTCTATGTATAGCCTGTATTAACATCATTCTTTTACTGTCTAATTCAACATCCATGTATAGCCTGTATTAACACCACCACTCTTTTACTGTTTAACTCCACATCCATGTATAGCCTGTATTAACACCATCATTCTTTTACTGTTTAACTCCACATCCATATATAGCATGTATTAACAACATTACTCTTTTACTCTCTAACTCCGCATCCATATATACCTATATCAACTTCATTCTTTCACTAACTCCACATCTATGTATAGCTTACATTAACAATATCACTCTTTTACTCTCTAACTCTACATCCATGTATTGTATAGCCTGTATTAACAACATCACTCTTTTACTGTCCAATTCCACATCCATATGTAGCCTCAACGTAAAAAGAGGCGCTGAACTTCAATAAACAAAACAAACAAGGTGCATCCTATAATAAGGATGTTGTTCCCTAAAATCGTCAACCTTCAAAGATAATAATGCGCCACTACACGAAGCTACTACCATTTAGGTGCAGTTTGACGACCATTACAATGAACTTCAACACCATCCCTCTCCCTCGAAATGTTTCGACTTGAAATTATTGAGAAAAATGAAATGAAATCATTCAGTTTAACCTCCAATGATTACGCCCTTTAGGATAAGGGAGACGGATAATCAAGGCAACTGAATTATAATGGAAGATTCGGTGGGATAAGAATGTGAGAGAAAACGGAAATGCACCTAGAAAACCCACGTACACGATGTTGTCTACCACAATTGAACATTACTGAGCACCGATGGTCAGTTTCAGAGCAGTCTCCACAATCGATTTCTACCTCCATCATCGGTGATACAACTGAGTGCTGGGGTGTATGAAGAATGGTCCACTATTCCTCTGGAAATTATTCAGCAGTCATGTGCCTTAGTACTGCTACAAATAGTAGTTTTACTACTGGCCAGTGGCGTATTTAGAGGGGGCTTCCGGGCTTAAGCCCCCCCGAAATCTTACTTACTATAGTAAAGTATATGAAATATCTTGCAGAATTTTCACATTTTTAGGCAAAGCCCCCCCCCCCGAAAGTTAGCAAAGCTCCTCCCGAAACAAAATCGTAATACGCCACTGCTACTGGCTAAAGATGGTCCAGGACAGCATGGCTCAATAAGATTATTTTGATAACTATCTGTTACTGTTTGGGTCTTTAAAATAAATATAAACCTTGTCTTTATTACATGGCAACAAACATGATGAAACTTCGCTCTTAGCATCTCGACATTACAAGGAAAGCTGTTTACTTGTTGAATAATGATAGATTCAACAAGACATCAAACTTAAATAGACAAATAGAGTGAAACATTTCTTCTCAAACCAGTTTGCGAGTTCTAATTTCTCATTATTTTTTTTTTTCTTTCTTGCAAATGAGGTAAAATTTAGCGAGGACTGAAACAGATCAAACAGCTACAGTAAGTAACAGCAAAATGCAAACATGTTAAGTGCTAACGGTTAAGAAGTGTGTGTATATAATATTATACGTTTAATGTGACATACAAGCTGCAGCATTTCTTGTGCTGAAAAATATTTACTGATTATACTGTATATAGAAATCATAACTCTGTCAACATGTGATCTCAAAGACTATAGACTATATGTCCCGTTCGCTTTACGTAGTAAATAATCAAATATATATGGTAAATCAAGTCTCTTGCAGTGAGCACATCTAAGTTATCTTTGTATTTAAGTTATCTTCAATAAATGTTCACTACTCAGTATCAAAAACAAAACTTCGAAATGTTTCGTATGTGTATTAATCATTTAAAATTGTGTACTTATCAGTTTTGAAGCTTGGGTACATGCGAAAGTTTTACTTGCATTTGCTGTGCAGATAGAAGAGCGAACGTCACAAACTATAACTCACTGAGCTTTGTACATTACCACAACAGCAATCGATATCCTCTTGTCATCTTGTTGGTAAGAGATGAATACCACGCTTATAAAAGTCCTTAGATTTAGAGTCAAAGAACAGTTGTACAGCAGTTTGCATAGCCTCCACATCATGAAACAAGTTTCCTGCAGTAAACTATTATCAACAGATTTCGGTAAGTGACTTGAGATTATTTATACGGCAACTTCATCATTATAATAGCTTACTTTTCTCTCTCTCTCTCTCTCTCTCTCTCTCTCTCTCTCTCTCTCTCTCTCTTTCTTTCTTTTTTTTTTCAGCTTGGCGACGAGTAATTTACAATCCACGGCGAAAACCAAAGATAGATCACAAGTTTCAGTAAATGGCAGAAGAAATTCGTCACGGAAAACACTTATTGAAAACATAGCTTAAGAGAACTAATCACTGAGATTTAAAATACCTCTAATTTTACAGTAATTATGTGATATCTTCAAATAGATAAAAGATAATCGAAATATGGCACAAGTGAGCTCTAGACAATATTATTTTGAGTGAGGTACCGTTATCACAAGTCACCAAGTACCTTTCCGTTAGCAACCATCTATAAACGCGAAAATAAATGCCGATTTTCGAAACGGCTGGAAATCGAAAGCAGATAAGTAAGTCGTGATAAGGTATCTCATGTAAAATAATATTGTCTAGCGAGCTCTTTTTCCACTTTTCGATTTTCTTTTATGTATTTGAAGATATCACATAATTACTGTAAAATTAGCGGTATTTTAATTCCGCCGTGATGGATCCTCTTAAGTCTGAATTACAAAAGCGTGATGTTCGCATCTAGCTTTTGTTAAGAGATATGTGCTATCACAAAAGATTTATTGTGCAGTAAAAGGCAATACTTTTGAGTGTTTACAATGTTAGCAAAATTCCTACATTTAGGCTAAGTGATTAAATAATGTTTACCCAGCCATGTGTGTAGCATGAAGTTTATCGTGCTACCAATAAAATGTATTGTAAATTGAAGATACCAGGCTACTTTGCATATGATTGCCCATTTCTTGCCAAATTGCAGTTTTAAAAAAAAATCAACTTCTGCATATCAAAGCATGCATCAAAGCAAACATCAATAAAAGAATTGTAGCTAAATCCGAGAAATATCCTGTTCAGTATCCAGAAGTCATAAGAAACAACAAATAATGAAATTGTCCATCAACTCAGTTTTGACTGAAAGTATCAATGACTTATCCAAAAGATAGAGGACAAATAAATGATGCTACTACGCAGTGTTTCATCCAGACATGTTAGAGGGGAAGGATACTCCCTCTCCATGTTTTGGATTTCTCTCAGAATTTTTTGAAGATATATATGTGTAGCATGTAGGTAATGAACAAGATCTTCTCCCTAGAGCTTTAGATTCCCTCCCTCTATTCCCTCTTCCCCGAAATCTAGGGGAATGGATAAAGTACTGCTACTACGGATACTAAATCTAGAGATGTTGCACCTCATGAAATTTTAGCATCAGCTTCGAAAAAAGAATCATTGCTACATTAACGAAAGAAGGATCTCAGAAGCAAGAAAAGGGAACAGAAACAGAATTCGTAGAAGACTCAGAATCAAAAAGAAAATTTCCAAATATACTGAGATTTCATTTTCCTGCAGAGTTGTGATATTGGATTTTATTGTTGAGTTCAACGAATTTCAGTGTGAGGCTATAGAAATTTTTTTGGACATGTTTGGAGCAGGTTATAGGAATTGATAATTTTAAAAATAAAAACAATGGTATTCTGATATGATGCGTTTAAAAATAAGGGTAAAGGATTAAACAAGTTGAGTTTATTTAAATAGTGGTAGTAATTGGTTAGCCAATAATGCTTTATTTTGTAGTGCCAGTTAGTGGAATAATTAGAAAAGAATGAAACGCTGTTGCCAGATTACTTATTGATTTTGAGCTCCTTCGTGGCTAAGCGGTTAGCGTACGCGCCTTTGGCGTGGGGGACCCGGGTTCGATTCCCGGCGGGAGCTCATGTGGTTCGGATTCCACGTTAATCAGTAGGTCCACGTCTCATATAGCCTCGCTGCTGAACGGGACGTTAAACTCAAAATCAACTCAACTACTTATTGATTTTGCTTGTAAATATGAAAATATGAAGTCAAGACATATTGGACTATTAAATTAAAATAACCGGAATTATGATAAATGGAGTAGTGGTTTATTATATATAGTGTAACAAGTTGGATGTGATATTACGGATAATATGTAATAATTTAATATTTATAATAAACGAAAATAGTGTTTGGCTTTCTGTAGCCACATTGTATTCGACTGACCATGAGTAAATTGCTAACAAGATATTTCGTTAAATAACTTGAGATTATCAGTGCACCGACCTCGTCATAATTATCAATATTATTATATCTTATTTTTCTACATTCTTAAGAACTTCTACATTCTTTTTTATTCTTCATTCATAAAATCATCTTGTAAGTAAAAAAAATTGAGGGCTTTTCCCGCCTTAAGATAATGATTTTTTATGAATAAGGTAATGAACCAAATTTCAACCAAGATTTAGTAGCAAAATATTTTATCTCTAATTTAAGTAAAACTATGTTATATATTTTCTTCCTTGGAGGAAAATATTTTGGGGTCCGACACATTAAACCGTGTATAAATAACTGTCAATGTGGCTAATGTGAGGTTTGTAGGACTCTTATCGCTGCCAGATTGTATATTTAAGTTTTATCCGAAAACAAGCAGTACGATTTTAAAAATCATTATAATTGTATTATCTCTTGTCACTATCCTATATACTTTAACGATAACAGCGACATTCAGTGTGTGCCAAAGAATTTAAAATTTTTAAATAATACTATTTGCATATCTTGTAGGGAGTATGTAATATATTTTCCTTCTAATTTTTTCTGGAAGTTTCTTTTACAGATAGCACATTTGAAAAACAAAACAAAGTAAAAAAAAATTCAACTATAAACATAGTCAAAAGTTTCCTGTGGGCTATTTATTGAAACTCTATTCACAACACCTGAAAAAAAAATATATACTGCTTTAAGGAGTATATACTTTCGAGATTGAGAAATCTATCGCGTTGAGTTACCTTGCTTCGATCCCAGCTCGCGCCAAGTAGACTTTGTGGTGAATAAACGCCGTATGCATGGGTTTTCTTGGGGTTCTCCCATTTCCTCCCACTTTTTCATTCTACTGTTTCATTTATGATCATAATCTTGCTTAGCCTCGGTACATAAACAAGACACGTAAAGCAAAAAAATTTCAGTTTATTCATACCGTTAACTTTTCTTTAAAATATTTTTGTACCCTATAATGGCCAAAATTCCGTGATCCGACGTTTAAGTTCTTCTCAAACCATAGATCCACATCAGGCGTGAGGTAGAAAATATATATATAATTATATTACCTGAAGCTTAAATTGGTTTTCTGAGAAGGACATCATTAAAATATAATGCTAAAGTAAAATACGTAAAATTCATAAAATTCCAAGAAAAGTTGTTTGATTTTCCTTTCAAACACAAATGATGTTTACAACAAAGAATGCGTCGTAACAATTCATATTATAGGCGTTTCATGAGTTCTAAAAGATACCATTAACGAAATGAAGATTGCAGTTTCGTTGATATTTCTTAGAATATTCAACGATCAATATACATTATATATTCTATATACGGATATTTTTCTGATATTTCCCATGCTCTTTTGGATTGTTTTTGACCTTTGTTTTTGCGTTTATGGTTTTATAGCCTTTTTACATCAGTCTCCGCGTAGTTTATATTTTTAAAATATCAGACAGAGAAATTAACAGGATTTGTACGAGCCCTTAAAACTGTCCTCCTGTAATATATATGATGTATATATTTTCAATTGTGCGTTTAAAAAATGTTATTTACAGTAGCTTCAGTACACAACAAAAAATGAAGTATTAAACACTCAATTCATCTACCACTGCTAGTGTGTTATTTCAACACTAAGTCATTGCGTTTCATGTTCAAAGCTAGGAGACTATTAGCACTCGTTAGAAAGTTACGTCCTCTGCTGGGAACGGAGTTACAGTAAGTGGGAAAAACTAGTAAAGTTTGCTGGACTATGTATTTTCTCTTTATTAGTACACTGATTGAGGAAGGAATAGAATAAGTACAGTCAATATTGAATTGAGGAATGATATGATAATGGACATGAGATGCATAGCTACAAGACAACACTAGGAAGATGTTAATAGAATGAAGTAAGTTATCTTCTTTCCAGAGAGCTGCTCTGGGGATATGATGGAGTCAGAAAGAGACCTGTTAGTACAATGAGGTTTATTGTGCATGTGATGATCATGCAACGTATGAAGAAGAATGAGGGACCGAAAGGGACAAGAGCTGGACGATCAGTCTGGATGATCAGGAGGCTTTTGATATTTGTAAAGATTGAATAGTTATGATAACGGAGTGTCGAAGTGTGAGTTTATAGGATTGCACAGTATATATCTTCCACTACCTTTAACAAACTGGAATGTCTAGATTCAGATCTGTACTTTGTGCGAAGAGCCTCTAAATAAAACAGAATAAGTGGGAAGTCGAGACAGTCGTCACGTTCTCTGGAGTGGCTAGAGGTAGCTTGATTCTGTACGTAATGTTCAATGCATGTCTTTCCAGGATTTTGAGCCTTTCATAATAGAAGTGTAAAGCTACCACCAACGCACTAGATCCATAAGTTAGAACGGGTCTCAGGAAAACCTTAAGTGTTGAGAAGAGTGTGTGGTTGTAGTCCCCAAGTAGTTTCTGTAAGTCGTTTTAACATATTAAGGCAATGATAGCTTTTCTGCATAACGCTTCGTAGGTGCAGGCGGAAAGTGAGCCGGTGATCGAAAACGGCCTAAATAGATGACTTGTTTGGCAAACTTAATGTATATATTATGAACTTTTATATCTAGTAATTTGGTTGCATTGAATACGAGATCATCGTTTCGAAGGCAAGAACTCCTCCACATCCTAGGTTTCCGTGGCAGTAATGCTTATATGCTATATTTTGTACTAATTTAGAAAAGATTCCAAGGCTATTGTTTTTCCCCAATACGAGAAATGCCGTATCTCTGCATATTGCAACAAACGTATGTTCTGTGGTAAAAGTGACATGTCGGCTACATAAAGAACCCTAGACTATGTCAGAAAAAATGAAAACTGAATAAGACGTTGATTGATTGAGTAAGACGTAAGTGAACGTTCTATAAGAACTTGTTAATGAATCTGATGTAAGCAACCAGGCAGCGCCGTAACTTATATCTTTTTTCTGGGAAGGACAAGCATTAATACATGTATTTGGGTCCCCTAGAAAAAATGTTTTTTTTTTCTAATTCTTGGCCCCCTCTTTAAAACTATCTCTTACTCTTTATGGGCCCCTGGAGGATGTGGGCCGTCCCACACGGCAAGGTCTGCTGGGCTGTTAGTTATGTTCCTGGGTCCGTTCCATACATGACAAATTAATTAAGGGGCAATGTTGAGAAATCTCAAAGCTATACGAATAAATATTATTTCTAGGGCCCCTAATAGTAGATATTGTTTTACTGAAATGGGTCCACGACTCATTTTTGTTTTATTTACCTTTTGTGTGCTGTTTTGTTTATGTAATATTGTGAACCTGTTTGATGCTTCATTTATAATTTCATGTTCGTATCATCTATGAACTAAAAAAATCAGTGATGTATCAAATTGGGCTAGAATTTTACGAGAAACACAATGGTGAAGTCTGTTTCCATAAGTTTATATTTGTAAGACATAATGAAATGCACATTGATATGAATTCGTTGGTTCAAAGATTTCTAAGTCAGGAAAATCTAATTACGCTAGTGAGAACATCGTAGGAAGGTATAATCAGATTGAAATCGTTATCGACTGCAGACAAAATGAAAAGGTAACGAGAAGAACACAAACCTTAAGAAACTAATTGAAGATGGATGACATATTTTCCATTAAATTATTCGGGTTAGAAGACGTTAGAAGACAAACCTTCATAAGCAGACACCTATTCAATACGCATTAGTATACATTCGGTTTTCCTGATTTGATTAAAACAAAAAAAATACATCCACCGGATATTTCATAGAGAGGGCAAAGTTTGTCCTCTGGTTTTGTTTTTAATATAGCTATAGCTAATAAGAGAAAGAATATGCAAGGAAGTCGCAGTGAGGCTGATTTTTTTTATATCATCTCGGTATTCACAGTAGTATCACATGACATAATCAATAAGTACACCAGGAACTTTTACTTAATGGATGTTCAAACTAAAAGAGGGTGTACACCCAGAATAGTGATATACATTTTTACACAATGTCAAAGAAAACAATATTTTTACACCCAGAGTTGTGTGTAAGGAAATTTGGGGAAGTGTTAGGGATGTTGGGTATGTGCAGAATACACACTGGACATATCTATTTTTACAGTAGAAGTTTTTAAACATAAAATAATAAAGAAACGACTGCAGCATTAAATTCAGGAAATGTTTACTTATGCACGGAAACTTAATGCAAACTATTCATTTACTTCTTAGGGAGAGGCCATATCTTTCCTTGTGGAGTCCATAAATGTACCTGTATTGCAATATGTTGTCGTGTGTACTTGACAACCAATGAGTGGCAGAGGCATCTTAAGGGTATCATAGCCACTTGGTCGGGGGGCCCGCGAGCAGAATGGCGTGTATTAATTATATGTATTAGGAGCAAAATTTAGTCATAGGGACCACAACACATTTGTTTGCTCTGGGTCCTAATATGCTGTTAAAACGGCACTGGAGACTGGACAGTAGAGTAGACGGTACAAGTGCGGGGCCCCTTTAGACGCGGGGCCCGATTGGGAGTAATCGGTCCAATCGGCTTAAGGCCGGCCCTGGAGGTGGTATTGTAAAAGCAGTACCAGACCTCTTTCATACAAGTACGGTTGATGTTAATATAAATAATATTGAAAATGCCTTTCTTAAAATACGACTGAAGAAGTGCTCTATCTTGTAGTCGCTCTTGATTTTCCACCGAATTTTAGGGTTAACACATATAATTTATTAATAAAAGTTGAGGAAATTATTGTCTTAGAATTAAAATATGACATTGCTGATTGACTTTAATTTGCCCTTATATTAATAACACGCTTAATTCATGATCTATTATAAGATGGAACAATATGTTCTGATTTTGGCGTTTCATGTCATTGAATAATCTTAAATCTATAAATCACATAAAAAATTGAAATGAAATCTTTCAGTTTTACGTCCCACGTTTATGCTGAATAGGATAAAGGAGACGGTGATGATGAGAAACGAATGAAGTGGCGGAATAAAGAAAGTGGAGGAAACTTGGAGAATCCCGAGGAAACCCACACACACGATGTTTGTCCACCACAAAGTTCACTTGGTACGAGCTGGAATCGAACCAGGGACCCCACGCATCGGACGTGAACGCTCTACCACTGAGCCACCGTACTCCCATAAAAAAAATCGACATGCCAAACTTTTAGATTTAGCAATGATAAGCATGAATAAAATTATGATGGTGTGTAAAATTTTAGATCCTTTTGTATCTGAAGAATCTCACCATCCAGCCCTATTTATTCAAGAATGTATAACTGTACGACCTTCCGCACTGTAATTATATACTCAACTATTGTATACAATATTCCAAAGCAGATATTTTAATTGTGTACAATGCTCTGCGGAAAGTTAGTTGGGATGAAATACCTAACTATAAGAACCCGAATAAAGCATGCAGTTCTTTTCTGAGTTACTGATCGGTATTATTGGGATTTTTTTTTCCTAAGGGAAAACTACACTAGATCATATCCTAGTTGTCCTTCTGTCCCCCCCCTCCTCCCACCGACACAACTAGCACTTTAAAACAGAAGTAATATCATGGGAAGAGAAAATCTATTCCCATTACAGTGGGACTATGTTCATTGAATTGTGTAAAAAATTAAAGAAAATCATAGAAAGGCTTATAAGATACATATACAAAATCTTGAAAACAACCTATATAATAATCCAAGTAATTTTTTTGCAATTACATTAAAAGTAAAAAAGTTAACAACCGTAAAATCAATACTACGACATGTCACGGAAAGCTTTAGATGTCTACAAAGGAAATAGCGGATAGTTTAGTTCAATATTTTAGGTATTCATATGCCTCGAAACCTCCATCATATGAAATTCTATGTATAAAAGAGTTAGAAGTATCTCATTGTCTATATATTACCAACATAAGTGAGAATCAGCGTAAGGAATTAACAATCAAATTAAAATCAAACAAATATAGTGGACCCAATCGGTTACCTCAATATATGCAAAGGCTGGCTTGATTTACTTCTGACCCCACTTTGTTATGTATATAATACATTTTGAAAACTTGAACCTTTTCTGACAAGTGAAATCTTTTGTGAGTATATATATTTTCTGACAATGTTTACGAGTACAAGGATTGCCATCTGTTGTTCCTTTGTTCACTATTTTCCTCTTCATCGCCGACTATATTTTGTTCTTCGTAACCACCTGTCAGTAGTTTATGTCATACTTCCTTATCCCTTTTAAAAGTCATGTTCATTAAATAAGAAAATGTATTTTTTTTTTGTAAAAGTAGTTGTTTCACACTGTATATATAAACAAAACAACAATACTAAAGTTATTCCTGATCATGTTAGTTAGTTGATTTAACGACTATCATTTTAACACTTCATTCCGAAGTGCGATGTGTTGAAGTAGCACTAGACTTGTGTCAAAATTTAACATAGGCCTATCTCGGATAGCACAGAGTCATTGTGTTGTCATTTTTACTGTATACCCTAGCCGTACGCAGATTGTTAGTCCAACAACAGGAAGTGGTAGATTAGTCAACTGCCAATATTGGTTCTACGTTGCAATTACTTCTTTGCCGAGCACTTGCCAATGCGACCTTTACGAAAGAAATAAAATTACCGTTGGGACTGCAAGGTTGATATTGTTGGATAAATAACGGTAAAAGTGTTTGGGCAGAAAACATTTTGAACTATTTTGAAACAATGAACTTTTCAACTTTATTTTTGCAATTACTAACTATGCCGACCATTAGCTTACCAATTCCCGACTATGCCGACCATTAGCCTATAAATTCCCAACTATGCTGACCATTAGCCTACCAATTCTCAACTATGCTGACCATTAGCCTACCAATTTCTAACTATGCCGACCATTAGCCTACCATTTTCCAATCATGCCGACCATTAGCCCACCATTTCCAAACCGTGTTATCGATAATTTCAGTGGAACGTGTAAAGCCTATTGCAATTACTAACTATGCCGACCATTAGCTTACCAATTCCCGACTATGTCGACCATTAGCCTACCAATTCCCAACTATGCCGACCATTAGCCTATAAATTCCCAACTATGCTGACCATTAGCTCACCAATTCTCAACTATGCTGACCATTAGCCTACCAATTTCTAACTATGCCGACCATTAACCTACCATTTTCCAATCATGCCGACCATTTTCCAATCATAGCCCACCATTTCCCAACCATGTCATCGATAATTTCAGTGGAACGTGTAAAGCCTACCAAATACGTTGCTATGGAGTAGCTGCAAAATGCCATAATAGTAATTATTGATGCATTTCCGCTATAGAAATTACTGAAGCAAAGAGAATTAGTAGCAGATTCTATTCAATTGTGTTTTGATAGCTACATGCTTTGAAATGCTTTACATAGCAATTCTGTCTACAAGAAAGCCTATTGCCAAACTCGAATACAATACTAAATTTGTTTTAATTATGATTCAATCAACATTTGTCTTGGTTTGCAGTAGTTAATGTTTATTTAATGTAGTAATTAAAATTCTATGTGATGTGTATTAACCAAAGTAATAATACGTATTTGTCTGTACCATCTCTTACCTCAAACAGCTGTTCACAGATGTTCTAATTACAAATTCAGAACCTTTCCGCAAAAAGAGAAAATCTAAAGATCAAAATGTCGGTTTTGATGGATGAAATAATCATGTTGAACATACTTTATTTATGCAGTATCTTCTGGTTCAAAGGAAGCAATACAAATGAATGATGAGAGCGTAATTATATGCGAGTAATTAAATGAAAGAGTGGCACGGAATATTCTGGGAAAATCCAACAGATGATCTTATATTTCCAAACCTTTATATTATGCATATATGTGTTGTAACGTTGAAAGACCATTGTATTATTATTATTACCATTATTGAGTTTAACTTCCCACTTTTATGCTCCGAGGTTAATGGAGCCAGTGATGATGAGACGGATAAGATAATGGGGGATGATGAAAGTGGATTGAAACGAGAGAATCCCGAGAAAGCCCACGTACACAATATTTTTCATCACAAAGTCTACTCAACTGGAGCTGTGATCGAACCAGGGATCATTGAGTTAGTTGGTTATGCATAAGTATATAACGTAAAATATGAAGCCCTATTTTATTCACAACTGATGAGAAGTACTCAATATTGCATAGTTGTATACCTAAGGACAATGTTCTACGTTCCTTAATTTCGTGAGGTGCTCCCTCGAGGCTAAATTATTAACGTGTGACGTGTGAGAGGCCAGGGTTTGATTCGTGGTAGGAATACAAGTGACTTCGATTCTATGTTAACCTGAGGGATCAAACTTCCATAACATCTATGCTGGTAAGGTTAGTTCCGAAACCAACTAACTGCGTGAGACTTAAGACTGAGTGTTTTTCTCCAATAAATATGTATGTGATATTTTTAGTTTCATTCTTAACGATGCACAATCTGCTCCAATATAAAATATTACTTTTCTCTATATATACACTTACCAGTTAAAAAATATGACCATCTATTTAATATCGTATGTGTATCGTATATCTACATATGGGTCGCAGAACAACAATGCGGTTTGTTATCGAAGCAATGAGGCCTTCCTAGGTGGCTGGAGACAAGCCGCACCACATCTACACACACAAGCCACTTAATTTCCGTAAATTCACAGAAAGGAACGATGACCTCGGATATGACGTTCATTGACATCCCAAAAGTGTTCAGTTAGGTTAAGATCGGTTGAGTTCGGAGGCTATTGCAGCAATTAACATTCACCACTACGCTTCTTGAACCACTACAGCACAAGATTGACCTTGTGGCAAGAAGAGTTGTCGTACTGAAACATTCCTATGCCAGCTGGAAACATTACCGACATGAATGGGTGTACATGATTAGCAAAATGACCTTGCCGATAGCTAGGAGCCCTCAAGGTGCCTCCCACATACACACTTAACACATAGATGACCATATGAAGGTTCCCTAAATCACAATGAACCCACTACCGGCGTGTCGTTATCCTACTGCAGATTTTCCCTCTGAAGATAACGGCCATCTATGTAATGAATGCATAAGCATACAGTGCAAGAATTTGTTAGTAATTGGACTCAAACTTTTTGTAACATTTTCTATGCCGCGAATTGTACGGCCGAGCGACCCACACACACGATTAAAAAGCTGCTAATGAAGAAATATCTTGATCAGCAAGCTAGAGTAAGTAAATATCTGATCGGTAAATGGGACAATGTTATAAATTACTTGCTGTTGCGTATTACTACTAACAAGAAAGACGGTTCTGAAAGAGATATTATTAACATATAAACCTGATTCATGATTTAAATTAAATGAGAATCAGTATAAGAAGAAAGAGAAACTTGAGGATTAGAAGGACGAGGTTAAAAGTAAAGAAGAACGGGTTTGGGGGGGGGGGGAATTTTCATGGAGAAATTTCCTAAATTTCTTAAAGGAATAGTTGTCAAGATACATAGCACAAATATATTGGATGTGCTTGTGCAAGGTGTAGTACAAAGGGTGCACGTGCACGGTGTAATCAAAATAAGAAACGAAGTTGGAAGCATAAGGCTTAAGAGCTTAAAACGTATATTTAAGAGATACCGATATAATGGAAACGCAAATGGAATATTCTGCGTTAATAGAAACAGAATTGGATGGTCAGAACGCGGAAAACAGGAAAGTAAAGTTTGGAGATATGGAGGAGTTAGAAAAATACCCAAAAATGAATGTATATATAATTTAAAAAGGGAGGCAGTGGATGTTGAACGGAGACTATTAAGGAATTTTGTAATAGCCGTGTAAAAAGAAGAGAAGAAATTCAGAACCAGAATATGAATAAATGTCCTAGGTTTGTTTTGGTGTTAGTTAATGTTGTAAATAAAAGTACATAGTTGGTTCGTACAGGAGATACAGAATGTCGGTTTAAAGGATTCTTAAGCAAAATTATTCTTGATATTTAGTTATAACAATTCCTTGCACCTGAACTTGAACGATATTCTTCAGATATATCCTTTTGGTTTTGGTAAAAGTACTACGTTTCGCTCATCAAGAATCTCAATCAAGACCATGTACCGTCTTTTCTATATACGCGTGATATAAGAAATAACTACAATTGGTGGAAACATAACCCCAGGTTATAAGTAACATCAGTTTGTTGTTAACGTACCCATTTTTCGTACGGGACACCTGGGTTCTATTCCTGGTGGGAGCTCATCGTGGTTCGGATCCCACGTCAAGCTGTATGTTGACGTCTCATATAGCCTCACTCCTGAAAAAAAAACAATAAAATATAATCAGCCAATTATCAGTATGTCAATACTTGTACTTTCTACGGAGTTATGACTCAAAAATTCCTCGAAGAAAAAGTAGCTGAAATGGGTGAATTTTTAATCCTCCCGGTGTCGGTTAATGCGTTTTTATTTTTCATCCCACTCGTTTTCCAAATAAAATGAAGGGCCAGTTACATCACCTATATTTTCGATAAGTGTTCAATTCTTCGTAATACATCTGAAAACCTGCTAGATTGGCTTTGTGATACACTATTATATTTAACAAATTAGTGTGAAATCCTATAGTACTATAGATATTTACTATAGCTATTTAAAATATGCAGAGTGGCGTAGCCAGGCTTTCATTTCGGGGTGGATTCGGGATCCTCCCCCGGAAAGTTTCCGGCAATGGGGAAACTTAGACGCAATTTTAAGGTTTCTTTTAACAACTTGAAAATTTTCGGTGGTCCGGTGGTCCTCAGTGTTTGGTAATGTGGGGGACGGAAAAAGTAAGTTTATATTTTATTTTAATAACTTGACAAAATTTCGGGGAATCACTAAAACAAGTAGTATTAAGACTATATCCTTTTCAGATATGATATTCCGTCGAACGGGACAATGCCGATACACTTTTTTGGATAAAAATTTATGTAACTTCAAAATGATTACAGCTGGAATTGCAAAGAAAATTATTTTATGTATGGACAACTCCAAAAGTGTATTACCACCTGCAATTTTCCTTTTCCTACAATAGCAGGCAATCCAAAAAACAGAGTTGTTGGAGTGGTTGAGAATTAGAAAGGCGTTGAACCAAACCTCAATTTTGTTACAAATATAGCAGTGTGGCAAATTGCAAATAAGAGAATAAAATAAATTGTTAAGAATGGCGATTTTATTCTCGTGAGGACAATGAGTGACATAAAAAGTTTCTAAATGATCTTACTTAAGCAGTTCAAACAAAACGAATGGTAAGAAATAGATATCAGAGGAAAGTAGTTTCTCTAATTTTTCCCAGAAAAAAAATCTCGTAAATATTAAAAATGTTACATAATGTAAAGCTTAATATAAAAGCCTAAGAGCACAAAACAAACATCCACACAAGACGGAAAGAGAGACAAACAGAAAATAAGGGTGTAGCAGACTTCCGGACCTCCCATGCAAGATAGAGAGATGGGACCCAATTTGTAAAACCTAATAATTGTATAATAATAATAATAATAATAATAATAATTATTATTATTATTATTATTATTATTATTATTATTATTGAAAACCAATTCCCTTTTCAAAATCTCTGACTCTATAGCTAAGAGTATGTCTGCATATAACGGTCATGTGTGCAGTTTTTGTCAATGAGTGCTCCCAAAGGCAAAAAAGGATGGAAATCTCCAAGAGAGACAGGAACAAAAACACTTTCTTAACACAAATTCTAGGTCAAAGTTCGAAGCATCTGGTTCGTAAATAGGAAAGTTCTGGCGGCTAAGAAGTTACAGTATATAATAATGCAAATTTGCAATTGGATTTATTTACACTGCAATTTGTGGTCATAAAGAAATTGTCATTAGAAGGCATTATTGTAAAAAATAAGTTTTATTTCTTCATCCATTGCAAGTCTTAGCGGCCCCCCTATACCTCACCACCCGAATATCGATATCAAAAATTTAGGATGTTGATATATCGATGTCGATATACCGACATATCGCACAGGCCTAGATCCAAGAAATTATGCAATAATAATAATAATAATAATAATAATAATAATAATAATAATAATAATAATAATAATAATAATAATAATAATAATAATAATAATAATAATAATATCAAAAATAATCTTATGAACATCTATTTACTGTACATTCAGATGCTAAAGTGAAACTGAGAGACATAGTAGTGCTCCTTCTGTCTAGCACAGGCTAATGCAACAGCAGGATCACATCATCAGCGGAAACAGTATCCATGTCCCCTTGTTCTGGCCAAAAAAGACATAGTACCAATTCATACTTTTGCGAACGAATCATAAAAATAATCAACTAATTGAATTACTTGGCCAACAAAATGCTTCACTGATTCCTTTTCTAACAAGGCAGGGTACCCCGGTGTAATACACCGATTGTGATAAGATTGCACTGACATAGAGAATATCGAAAAAGAAACGACACAATTTTATATCGGCCAACAAGTGCATTGAAAGGGTCAAATAGGGGCATAAAAATTAGGTCAAACTGAGATTATGTGGAATGTAGGGAGAACGAGAAGAGATATCAAAAAAGGTTAAATGTACGAAATACTACCCATAGTCGAAGGAAGGCTATGAGGTAAACACACCAATACGAAGAAAGCAGAACGTCCAGAGATGGATCAAGCACGTGTACAACATTGTCACAGTGTGTTACGGAAATGAGTGAAAATGGTGGTAAGGAGCAGGAAGAAAGAAATGAAAACAGAAAATATGTGTTTTTGCTTTGGGTGCATATGTCGCCCGTATCCGAAAGAGACGCATATTCATCTCAATGTACGAAGATGGGAGAACAAGCAGGAAGGATGCGAACGCCGTTCGTCTAGCCAGTGAGTAGTACTGCGCAATGGGTAGCATATATCGCGTAATGAGAACAAAAATGCTGCAATGCAGAATGTAATAGCAGGTGGTCCACATATGTAAGATAAATAGCAACAGTAATATCAGTACCACTCATGAGTATCAACATTATATCATTAGGAAAACGCATGTACAAAATAACAGTAATAGTATTTTTTCTTTTTGTATTACCACTGCCTACACAGATTTTCGCTTCCAACATCCATCGCGATACATGCAACCCACTGCGCAGGACTGTCTCGTTGGCTATCTATACGAACGGCGTCTGCTTCCTTCCTGCGTGTTCTCCCATCTTCGTGCATTGAGATGAATATGCGTCTTTTTCGCATACGGGCGACATATGCACCCAAAGCGAAAACACGTATTTTCTGTTTTCGTTTCTTCTTCTTGTTAATTGCCACGCTTTTTACTCATTTCTGTAACACATTGCGACAATGTTGTACACGTTATTGGTCTATTTCTGGATGTTCTGCTTTCTTTACATGGGTGTGTTCTACTTCATTGCCTTGCATCGACTATGGATAGTATTTCGTACATTTAACTTTCTCCCATATCTCTTCTCGCTCTCCCTAATTTCACATAGTCTCGTTTTGATCCCATTTTTATGTCCCTATTTCACCCTTTCAGTGCGTTTGTTGGCCGATATAAAAATAAATACGAGTCGCTTCTCTTTCAATGCTCTCTATGTCTGTGCAATATTATCACAATCGGCGTGTTACACCAGAGTACCCTGCCTTGTGAGTATTTAACCAATAACCACTGCTCAACTTTAATTGCAGTACGATTTTCATATTCATCATCACTCACTGCAGCATCTGAGTTATCAGATGACGTTGAGTCCTGTAACATGGTATATCAATCTTTTTGATCCGATGTACCATGAGACGTAGAAGATACCGTTATATCATCAATAGTATCTCCAACAATCTTCCCAGATTCCACAGATACTCTCTGACGTTTTGAATAACTTGATACTTTCCTTTTTAGTTCCTGTCTCCCTCATATTTTTCAGCATTTCTACAACAGAAGAAACTTTTCTGGACACATCACCGGCATTAGTACCGTACCGGTATCGCTGAATGGTAGTATTTGAAACACCCTCCCAGGGTTGAAGGTACGATACCTGAGTGTGTTCCCAGCTGTTAAGTTTTGGAACATGTTTATTTCACACTTTGACCTTAATGTTTCAGAAGTTTGGGGGAAATATGTTTATGGAAGCCAGATGTTCTTATAACTTCCATAGTCTTCGATTCCAGTAGGGCTTCTCTCCATTTACGTTTTAGTGGGCCGTACACTGCAATACTTTATTATTGTTCAGGATTGCCCCATTCCGATAACATTTTGCCTCCCTTTTTAGACAATACAGACCACTGCAATAATAGTTGCAGATAGCGACACTGATACATTTCCTACAATTATCTGCCTGGAAAATATTTCTAAATTTCATTTGTCAAAAAGTACAAACCTCTTAAATTGACCCACGAAAAATGACGAAAATAGGCTTGTGAAAATTTTTTTGGGCAAAGTGGGGCTAAAAATACACAATGTAAGGACTATGTTAACTTGTTAAATATCTGCAGAACTCATATATACTTTTAATTTACAGATTTATTGCATATTTTACACTCAGGGTAAAAATGAAAACTTTTTCCCTTTTTGTTCAGGTTTATCCCGTGGGTTCAGTATTGCCCTGGATTCTGGTCCGAAGTTGATGGGAGGGATTTCTGGAGGGAATTTTCCCGATATTCTCCCAGTTTTCCGTGTCCAAGTACGTTAGGGGCCCCAGCACCTCTGGCAAGCTTGTTTTATGCTGAAGAGAATGAACTATAAACCATGACTTTCCAATGAACAGTGTTGATACAATAGCTGTTTCACTGCGAGTCTACGATTTTCTTTATACTAACAGGGTTAATAGGGCCCCAAGGACTTACTCCATTGTCCATGGCACCTAATTTTTTGTGCATGAACATATCTTTGTTATGTTTATCAAGTCCAGTTGACAGGTTTATGTTCTTTCCTTGTTAGTATCTGAATAGGCTGAGTTGCACCAGGAGATTTTTTGAACAACTTTCTTACCTTTTATTCGTTTTGCAACTTAAGTACAATCTGAAACTTATATAATACTTAGAGTTTATCTTGTTTTTCAATGCTGTCATTAATAGTAATTGCGAATAACTTACCAAAAAAAACTAGAATTCTATATAAAAAAAGTAAAACATTTACTATATTTAATTTATTAAGGGTTTTATTGTACAAAAATATACATATCATTTCATATATCGTATTCAGATGGATACAAGCAGCTTCTTTTAAAAATCTAGAATAGAAAAGATATATTGATACTGTTTGTTTAAACATTAAATTGTTTATACATTAAATTCAGTATCTCGATTTAAATAGATAGACGAGGAGCGACTGAAAAGTTTTGAGCCTAACACACACACAAAAAAAAAAAAAAAAAAATTAACTACAATAGAAAAAGTCTGTTTCATAATAGTACAACCTTTATCAGTGACATCAACCAATTATACGATTCTAAAGAATTTATTTTGTCTTAGGTCCTTGAAGTGAGTCAGATATAAGAAGTTGGGAAAATAAAAAAAAAAAATCGAATGCAGAACAGCTACAAAGTATCTGCAGTTGAAAACAATGTCAAGAGTCCAATATCCATCAGAATATGGTCAATTCATTAGATGAATCTGGTCCTTTATATGGCACTATCGATAGACCAATACAAGAAGTCAAGCACGGCAGAAAGACTGTCGAGGATGAAATGAGTTCAGACAGACTCCCAACGAAATCATTGCCTTCATACTTGATATGCTAATGCAAGACGAGCGATTGTCAACATTTGTCACATAGCAGAGGTTGGGCGTATTACAGGAGCGAGCAGATCACATTCTGAAAACGAGCTTGGTTTATTAGAGGTTTCTGCTCAATGTGCCCCAAAGCTGACTCTTGAACAAAAGAGCACTCGGTACACCACGTCATTAAACAACTTGAAACTGTTTGAATATGATGTGAAAAATGTTGTCCCAATTCACCCCTACGAACCCTTTAATTGGCAAGCATTGTTAGCATTACATTTAAAATATTTAGTTTGCTTTTATGGTTGAACCATGTCTTCCTGATCATAATTTCGTGATTTTTAAAGTATGTTTGTACGTTGGTTACAAAATACAGGATGTTTATTTCAAGCCAACATTGCCATAAAATAGGTTTTACGTGTAGCTGCTGAACAGTGTACTCTCAGTAATTAGCAATAGTTTGGTTGAAATATTTTCCTACAGGGCAAGAAACCACAAATAAAAAATAAAAAGAGAACTTTTACGGAACGCAGGAGATAAAGCTTCTACAATACTAAATTTGACTATCCCCTGTTGACGAAGATTAGAAGTATCTAAAGAAGCGACTCACAAATCATGCATAAGAATATTGTATGAAAGCAATAATGCCAATTAAATTATCACTGGAGTTATAATTCGTACGGATAACGCAATAGAATGTGATGTTGCTTGAGAGCAACAGCGTCAAATAAAGGGTTAAGCTTATCAGGATCAGCCTGAAATCAAACAACAGTCCAAACAGTGGAACAATTCTTCATTCTCCCCGACAAAAAATCAAAAGTCACCCCTTCCGTTGGCAAGGTAATGACATCAGTTTTGAGGGTTTCCAAGGTATGAAGGTGTGATATTATCTTCAATGGGTGATACTGTCCTAGAAACATCACATCACGATAGTATTATGCTGACCTAGTGAGAAAACTCAGAGTTCAAATTCAAGATAAAAGTCACACTGACAAGATAAGTTCTCTACCACTACAAGACTTGTCCAAGCCACTTCGCGGCAGTTGCCATAGGCAAGTATCTATGAATGCAGGTTTGAGCCCGTTCCTCATCTACACGATTCGCCAGATTAGGCCCCCCTCAGTCTTCAGTTTGTTCCCGAATCTAAACAAGGCTCTGATTGGACGACTTTTGTTTTGCAAGTTATATTGGTGTCATTACAGTTATGGAGGAGTTCTTGTAGTCACAGCCTAAAGATTGTTTTCTACTATGATAACGACACTTCAGTACAGCTGGAGCAAGTGTGGTGGCGTACAACGGGAAAGTCTTTATCAAATCTGTACTTCTTACAGTTTCCTGAAGGCTCCAAACTTTTTAGTCACCCCTCGTAGTAATATCTCACACTACATTTTCTTTCCTTTCAATATATATGTGAAGATCTGCTATAACTATAGTGAAAGATCATTTAAAGAACTATACACACACACACACACACACACACACACATATATATATATATATATATATATATATATATATATATATATAAGTTGTTCTTTAAATGATCTTTCACTATACTTATAGCAGATCTTCATTTTATACAGAAATTTTTATACATATTGAACCCAGAGAGGCCTTTTCTGTAAAAGCTAGAACATTTCATGTCACATTTATGCAAATGGTACAAATTACGGTCTGGGAATGCTTTTGTTTAATAAAACTCTTCCTAAATTTATTATCTGTGGTAGAGACAAGGGATACGTCTATGGTTACTAAAAGATAAATAGAAGTACTGGAGGAGATACGAACCCGTAGGGTCCACAACTGAAAAGGAGTGAAGCAAAAAAAATTGAGGGCGATGGAGATGTGGACAGAACAGCTGGAAGTACAGGGTGGTCCGGAAGTGGGTGTACCTCTAATTGATGTTTTCTGGCGGTTTTAGGTTTTACCCACATTTGTTTGGTAACACTGCTTGGCATTGTCTGGCAACATTGCTATCCATGTCCATTTGTTTTCTGCCGTGTTCTGCTTGGTAACAGAATCAGACGTTTCCTGGCCGCTGGATTGGAAGAGATTGTGCATCTTCACCAGCTCCCATTGCCTGGCCTCCAAGAAGTCCCGATCTGACGACACCAGACAATGCTCTCTGTGGTTTCATAAAGCAACAAGTAAGAAACACTCGATATCACACAACGCAGAAATTACGAGCAGCTGTGGAACACGCCTTCACCCCCGTGACTCCGGAGTATCTCCGCAAAACATCTGCGAGAACTTAACACAGAATTCAGCTGTGTTAGGACATGGATGGTAATCATACCGATGTTTATGGCTCTTAAGACTTCAAGGTAACTGTGCATAGACATTCTACCATAACTAACAGTATACTGTTGAAACTAAAGGGGTACGCCCACTTCCGGACCACCCTGTATATCATTAAGAGTTTCGACAAGAACAATAAGTTGCTTAAAGAGACTAGTTATAGTCAAAGACTTGCCTTATGAGCGTCTATAATGAGTAAGAAAACATTTTACCACTTTGTACGAAAAAAGAAAATAAAAAATGTCGTCCATCCGAAAAAAAAAAAATACTTATTATAAGAATATGCACTTCTTAAAGTAACTCCTGTTTGCTTGAACACCAAATTCAACTAAGAATAAATATGGTGAATTCTTTTGGGGTAATTCATATAAAAGAAAATGGTCTCCACTACTAACTATTTAATAATAATAACAATACTAATAATCTTAGAGAAAATATGTTTCCCCAGAATATTGAAACCACATTATCTTTTCCCGCTATTGTGCTTGCAATATCTTTCAAAATATTCTAATGATGAGAACATTAAAATGTGCTAAAGGTGACATCAAGATTTGCCTTTTCAAGATTGGCCCAATAACCTCTGGCAATGAAATTTATATAAGGAAGATCAACAGGAAGTATAGGCGAATCTTCAGTCCAATAGTTGCCTTTCAATATTCGCTTAATGGGGAACTACGTTGGAAATGCTCACAAGGAATAACACAAAAATTTGAATTTATTAATATAAGAATATTGTGCATATCAAAACAATGTAACGACTAGGTACACTTAACATCAAACTATGATGAAATTATACAAAAAGATTACAAAATTCATAGTTCTAAAACAAAGTTGCCGTAAATCATAAAAGACACACCAAAAATCCTAATCCTATAAATTAACTACAATGAGACATTACATTAACGTATTACATTATTCCAATTTCTTGCGATTATAGCGTTCTTATAAGCTTCAAAATACATTGACTAAGGTGACATCACTTTGCTTTCTTCGATTTGACGACATGCCCATAGGAAGTTGATACACTGTTATTTCATTCTATGATTCAGAAGATCTATAAATATGCATTCCTTGCAGATTTATAATGTTCAATTGTGCATTCCCTGATTCCTTGTTAATTTAGGTATGCCATGCTTCATCCCAATTAGAAGTTGTGTATGTACCGTATTATTACCTTACAGGATTTTCCATAATTAGTTTTTACATTGCATTTTTTCTCATTTCTCATATGTAGTTATCTAACTACATATTATTAAAATTTCTGCATCTTCTCTATTTTCTAATATTCTCATTCTCGTAAGAAATTTCTATTCTCATAAAAATAAAAATGGACATACTGGCGTATTTATTTGCTATTCTAAAGATCTCATTTAAAAAAAAAAAGAGATCATATGCGAAGTACGTATGTTCCATTTGTCATACACAATATTCTATTTACATAACCTATTACAAGATACAAAACTATTTCCTACAAGTAAAGATACAAACCTATTCTCTAAATGTACCACAGAAATACTAGTGTAATTATTTCTCCATAGTGTGCAGAGCAAATAAATTATTTGGTTTAAAAAATATAAATTTACAGCTTAAATATTTCGGATTGTCTCGACCTTTACTACAGAGTAACTCATTTATCTAAGAGACCTTCTCTATATTGTGGCTATATTTATATATTACTTTTTATAAAATGAGATCGTGAAATATAAATTCGTTGCTTCCTTACGCTCGTAAGGCTTTATTTGGCTCATCATTATAGTTTCCACTCACTGGTGACAAACTACCATAGTCTTGTATCGTCAGAAACAGAAGTTTCCTCTTTTTGTTTAATTCATTGTTCGTTGTTCCACTTCTTCCAAACAGTTCAGATCGTAACAGCTATTATGTGGTTCCACAACGGGACATGGTTGCACACAACGTACAGCTTGACGGAAAGCGCTCCACGGCTGCATTTGATGAAGGCAAACTGTTCCACCTCCACGATGTAATTGCGTTTCCTGAAACACGTTATAATAATTCATATATAAGTACTGTTCCACAATATTCAATTTGTAACAAGTGTTACTAGACTGAAATACATTAATTGAACTGTCTAAAGCCGGCCGAACTTTTTTTTTTTTTTTTTTTTTTGTGCTGTGGAAAATTGGCCCTTCTGGAAACAATGAGAGCCTGAGATGTGCTGCTGTTAGTGTGAAATGGGATTCACGTGACTCATGTTGCATCAACTTGTACTCTTAGTTTGGCGTAACATAAGGTTCGGTGTAAAGTACGCGAAACGGTAATGATTCCATGTTTAAACTTAAAAATCGGCAACAATGCAGTTAGTGCACTTTGATCTTACACAGCTCAAATAATAAGAGTATCACTGAGTATAATTATTACTTGTTCTCGTGTTTTACGTAGATATGAAATAACAAAAGCAAATCATTTTTATATACAGGATGATTCAGAAAACGGGAAATTTTGAGAATGAAATAATTTCATGAAAACAAATGTTTAAAAAGATACGTCTATTGTTTCATTTAATAGTAAAAATAATGCCATTTTAGAATACATGCAGTACAATTTATTTGTTGAAGATGACACCTTGCAAGTGAGCTCCTCTACACAAACATTCCTGCAGTCTCTTCGTTACATTGTTCATGGTTTGGCGTAACATCTCAACTGGAATTTCGGCAATTGCCTCTCGGATTTTGGTTTTCAATTCTTCCATGGTATAGCAGATCGACTAAGGAACACTTTGTTTTTAAGATGACCCCACAAAAAGAAATCACAAATCAGGGGATCTGGGAAGTTATTGAATATCACCATTTTTCGAAATTACACGTTCTCCAAACAATTGGCCATCGATATTCGTGCTTTGTGGGACGTTGATCCATCTTGTTGCAACCAGGCTGTGTCAATAATGTGTGCAGCTCCTCCGTGGCTAAGCGGTTAGCGTACGCGCCTTTGGCTTGGGAGACCCGGTTTCGATTCCCGGCGGGAGCTCATGTGGTTCGGATTCCACGTTAATCAGTAGGTCCCGTTTCATATAGCCTCGCTGATGAACGGGGCGTTAAACCCAAAATCAACTCAACTCAATATTATGTGGAAATCTCTGTAGTTGTTACACAACGAAGGTTTCAAACATGGCGACGTAACGATTCAATATGACTGTGATCGCATGACTATTCTCGTCCTCAAATAATAATAATAATAATAATAATAATAATAATAATAATAATAATAATAATAATAATAATAATAATAATAATAATAATAAGGGCCCATCACACCATATGATGACATAGCACACCACATAGTAACTTTGTTGCTGTGCAATGGACGCTGATGTAGCTCCATAGGACGGTCTTGTATCCAATATCTAAAATTTTGATCGCGCTTTGATTGCGAAAGCACGTTGGGCACTATCCCAAGCATTCATAACTAAATGGCAGGGTGTCGTTGACAGGCTGGTGTACGTTATTCAAGTGTTACCAACACAACTTTCAAAATTTCCCGTTTCTTTGAATCACTCTGTAATATTTATTTTTGGCAGCAGATCGTGTCAAGTTACTACTGTTTCCATGAGAGCCAAGTTCCCTCAGCAGGTAAACGTAGTTAGCTTGGTGTGATTTCAAACAGCTCAATCCATCTTTTCATCTCCTATGTACACTCATGTCCAAAATTATTGTCGCATGTCTATAAAAATGTTGTTGTAGGAATATAATTTGATAACGAATTCGCCCGGTATTTCTTATAATGTCAGTATGTGTACACAGAGAAAAATCCTTTCTCCGGACAGCGGTATATTGTACAAACATACGGTATCCTCTTGCTTACTATAGAAATCAGTACGGAGCATACGTTATCCGTATGCAATATAGGCACTGCCCTTAGATGTTATATCATGCCGTTGCAGGATGTCTGACATCTAACAGTTTTCCGTATATCACATGCTTATACTTATGTTACCTTCGCCAGCTATATGTTATATACGTCCATTTGTATGAGAGATCCTGACCGCCTATATTGTTTCATATGGAAAGTACGTATAAATGGAACACTTATACGGAAAGTATTATAAAACATGCGGTTTCAGTTATACGTCTGTTGTACGTTAAGTCCAAAAACTACAGGAATTACGCATGTAACCTATCTTTTTAAGTACGCCACCTACAATTTTTTTTCTCAGTGTATAATCGGCAGACATGTGTGTGGCAAATTTCATATCAAAAGAGCAATAAATAAGAACAATAAAACGAAAATAAAACTTTTTTGTTCATTTAGCAACATTTTTTTTTTTTTTACTCGTTCTAATTTTCGTATTTATAATTCTTTTCCTATGAAATTTACCACAAATATACATTTCCGGATTTTAAAAGTACCATGCAAAATCAATATCAAATTATATTCTTACAAGAAGACAGTTATGGATATGCGACAATCATTTTGGACATGAGTGTACCTACATGATCGGCGTTTATATTTTGCAGTGGTAAGAGAGTAGAAACGAAAGAAATTTAGAAAAGAAATAAGAAAGAAACAGCGATAACTATTTATATTAATCGATTGGTTAATAGTATATCTCTTATTATTATTTATTACACTGTATAATTTTCTGCACCCACAAATCTGATTGGTGAAACTAAAGAAATCACCGTCATCGTAACGAAATAGAAAAGACCCTAATTGATTGCCTTGGCAAAAAATAAAATAAATAAATTAAATTAAATAAAAAAGAAATGAACATGCTCTTTGAGCTAATCTTCCCTCTCAATATAGCTAAAGCATGCTGATTCAGTATTCTCCATAATGGTTACTTTTGGGCTAACACCATCTATACAGAAATTGTTACCAACTTACTTCTAACCATGAAGATAAGAGGTAAGTACCATCAAGTACCGTAAGTGCCTATTCAATGAACCATGTCTGTATTTCGCATGCTAGTGCCATCTAGCGAGCATTGTACAAACCATTTACAAATTTGATACTTGAGTTTCCCATCAGTAGATGTCAGCATGGTAAACAATTTTGATTCTCATGCCATCTGATTTCCATGATAATAGAAATGCAACTTACAAGGAAACTTCTGCTGGACCTTGCCACTAATGGTATAGCACAACGACAGAAATTTGAATTATTATTAATAATAATAAGCCTTCGTGTAGGGCATGAAATAAGAAGAAAAGATAATAACTAAGTTATTGGGATTTTCTTTTATTAAGCACAAGACACCTCAAAAGCGTTAAAAAAAAAAAAACACCTACCTACTTAACCAAATTATTTTGTTCGAACTGTGATTTCAATCATTCCAATGGACATTAGCATTTATTGCTCATTCGACTGGATAAAGTCACACTTTGCACAACATAATTCGGTTGTTGGAACCATAAGATATTTGTATATTGTGATGTCTTGTGCAAATAGGTGAAACGCTCTGTCATCAACTCAACGCATTCTATTCACATCTAGATTAAAACGTCGTTAGTATTTTAGCACTCTTAGTCTCAAGATATTTAAATACATAATAACTCAAATCCAGACATTTTTTAGAATTTTTAAAAAGAAACTGCAAATGTCACTTTTTTTTTTTTTTACTTCAATATACAAGTTTTATTATATATGGAAATAAAGATAATTTCTCCATCTTTACGATATGCATGCGCTTGAGATGCACACAGAATACTACTTGCATGTTAAAGTCAAATGTATTAAGACGTTAATGTCTTACACGTGAAGCAAGACCACATTGACAGGCTCAACTGGCTAAATGCAAGCACTGCTGGCATCTCTTAAAACAGGAAAAGAGAATTATATCTTGATTTTAGGGCAACGCTTACTAGGTGGCAGCAGGAGCGACGCGATGGTGGTGCCTCTAAAGTTTAAGAGCTGAAACACAAATCTTCAGACTTCTTATCTCTTTTGCTTCGTGCTTCAAACTTTAACACAATCTTTCAAATATCTGATGTGTAGTGAAGTTCCCTTGTTACGATCTCTTAATAATAAGTAATACCATATAAGCAATTATAAGATTATATAGAGAAGTTATAAGATTAAACTTTCTAAGAAAATGAATACTCGGGTGTCTAATTAACAGTGTTCGCAGAACTTCTATAAGTACTTTATTAATATGATATTCACGGTTAAGTAGTTTGCTTTCGATTTCATACTTACCTTGAATAACTTTTCTTATTAATGAGTAGGATTAGGATTTTATTGCACTATTTGCACAAAATGCAAAATAAAAATTGCATTTATGCACTAAAATCTTTCTAAATGCTCTAAAATGCGTTTTAAAGTGTTCTAAAAATAGTACTGAGTCTTAAAAAAAGAAATACAACATACATTCTTCATAATAGTGTATTTATATTTTCAGAAACACAGCTGAAAGAAATAAGAAATATGTAGTTAAATTGAATTGAATTGAAAATGCCTTTATTCATGAGGCGAGGTTCAGCCGTTGGCTGCTCTACCACCTAACTTAACAAAAGTACAATTAGAAATGATACAGAAATGTGACATAGGAATATGAAAAGACATCTTACACATACATATATAAAAACAATAAGCATATAGCGTTTAGTTGTCTACAAACTAATATATATATGATTAAAACCAATATAAAGTAATAATATTGTTCAGATACACTAATATTTGTCCTCTATACTACAATATGCATACGAAACTGGTTTACTTGCTGCAGTCTAAGGTGTAGGTACTCGAGCTAAGTTTTTGTTGATATAAAAGATGACCCTACGTTTGAAGGTCAAGAATCCTTTGCACCCGGTTACATCTGAGATAATGAATTACAGGCTCTCACAGCTGATATAGAGAAAGATTTCGTTGCTTTTGTTAGTGTATGCCGCGAGATGTCAAGTGCACGGGAACGTTTTGTTTAGTATGGGTGGATTTCATTTAGGAACGTCAGCTTTCTTTTAAGATAAAGGGGGCCATTATTGTGTATGACAGGCACGTAGCCAGTATTTCGTGAAGAGGGAGTCCGTGACATGAAATACTCTGGTCATCACACCAGCGGCTCGATCATTCTAAACTATTTTACTGGAACATATATTGGTTCGTTCAGCCAGGATTTCGTAACGGGAAGGGGGGGGGGAAGGCGTAATATGAAATTCTGAAGGCCCAGGAGCTCGATCAATCTAAACTACTTTACTATCAACGTATATTGGTTGTTAGGATATGTTGGTAAGTATTTTAATAAACTGAAGAAATCTCGAGTTAAAAAAAAAAAACGTATTGAAAAAGATTATACAATATTTACATCCTTCCTTTGTTTATTCAAATATAACAACTTTCCTTTCATTATGACCTCAACTATTATAAAAAGTACATATTCACTATTATAAAAAGTACATACTCAATAATGTCTTGCAAAATATTTTGCAATATCTGAGTTCCTTTTTCTGTTGAATCAAATGTTAACAAAACTTTCTTTCCACGTGTATTTTTGTTTTTATTATTCCGTCAACTACTGTCTGTTTCAAATGACAGGTTAAAGGAGCAGTTAAAAAAAAAATGTTTTTGAAATAACGTGTTTGACATTGCAAGGATGCGATGACGAAAAATTATGATAAAAATGTCCACGCTATTACACAACTGCACTATGTTTTCGGAAGCTTGAAATCTCCCTGACTAGTAGCAGAAATTCTGAGAATTCCTTAGACTTTTCTAGAAATTTCAAATTCCCTGACTCTTCTAGGATATATCACTCACCTCGCAACCATGTATTGCAGGTAATACAAATTTCATCATAAGAAAGAGTAACCATAAGCTTCCTGTACTTTATTTTTAACGCTGAGCCTTCTTTTATTCTCATTTCATTTTGTTTCATCCTTCCTTAATTTTTTTTCATTTCTGGTCTCGAAGGGGGGGGGGGTCCGGACCCCCCTTGGCTACGTGCCTGTATATGACCGTATGTATCTGGCAATACAGATGCAACAAACGCCTCCCTGACATTGTTAGAATGTTTTGATTTAGTAAGGGTAGTATATGTTCAGATTTTCGCGAGTTATAGATATATCTCATGCACGCATTTTGAACTTTTTGAATTGATATTGCTAAGGATTTTGTAATGGCTGGTCCATACGCAGAATCGCAATAGTCGAATAGTGGAAAAATAAATGTGTTCACTAAATACAGTTTTATGTTCTGATTTAGAAAATCATTATATTTATACATAATAATTAATATTGTTTTATTAGATACAGTAGATATACGTCACTTCCAGTTTAGCTCATCGTCTAGTACTAATCCGAGATTTTTTACGGTAGGTGAGTAATCTAATGGCATGTCGTGAATAGAAATATTAATTTGTTGTTTCCAATTTCCTAAAATTTTGTCTTGTTCCCATGACTGTAAATATGCATTTGATTGCGTTTCTTTTCAAGAAATTGGACAAGCACCTATCACTAAATATTTCTAAGTCCTCATTAAGGCGTGCTCTGGAGACGTGGCTAAGCAGAGTTGTGTATCGTCCGCATCAGCAGGGGTCCTAGTATTGATCTCTGCGGTACTCTTCAAAGAGAGCTCGGTTTGATACTACAAGGTTAGGATCTCTTAGTACCATCTTTGTTGCCTATCTGAAAGATATGACCTGAACCACTGGATCGTGTTGGGGGAAAAGTTATAGTACCTAGGTATTTCATTTTAGCTAGGAGTAAGTCGTGATGAACTGAATCAAATGCTTTAGACAGATCTAATAATATTAGGAATGATATCTGGTTGTTATCTAATGCTCGAAAAATATCGTCAGTGATATGAAGTAGGGCTGTGGCAGTCCTATGTGAATTGTGAAAGCCTGATGGTGTAGGGATAAGATATTATTATTAATGACGTAATCATTGAGCTGGTTATGCATAAGTTTCTCCAAAACTTTGAGCAATATTGGGAATAAACTAATAGGCCTAAGATCATTTAGAGAAGACATTTTGCTTTTTTTGCTATAGGGATTACAAATGCTTCTTTCCAAGATAAGAGAAAGGAGCATGTGGCTATGGAATAATTTATTATATGTGTTAATGGTGATGTAATGTGTGGTAAAATAAGTCTAAGCATCTTTCCTGTAATGCCTACGTGCCCAGCTGCATTCAAATTTAAGTTTTCAATAGCATTCTGAACATCAAAATTGCTTATATTACGGAGTTCGAGTGGTTTCATACTTGAACAGAATTTAGTATTATTATATACAGTTATGCGGTTTTGAATGCATTCTCGTCGATACTTCTACCATTACAAATTTCACCGAAGTGCGCGTTAATCTCGTTGCAGTTTGCAAGATCATCATGAGAATTTTTCCGACTACTAATACCGAGAGTTCTTAATTTATTCCATACATCCTTGGAGCTCAGACTATTACTACTGAAAAACTGTTAAATACGCCCTTTTTAAAGTTCCGTAGTTATTTGTATTCATTCCCATCGGCTCCTGTCCTTTTGAAATTGAGATATGCAAGTTTTTTTTATATATTTTTTTTAGTAGCTTAACGCAATCAGCTAATCATGGACTGTTGTTTTTAGTAATTCTCGAAGAACATACAGGTGCACGTTTGTCAAAAATGCTAACTATGGTATTTTCTAAGAATTCGACTTTCTTATCTACGTCGGGTAGGTTTTCAATTGGTTTCTAATCTGTGCGTTCTATCTCACGAGTGAATTTGGACTGATTAACATAGTTAAAATTGCGATAAGTCTTTTTTTTTCCTTGTCTTTTGGTGTTTTTTCTAGTTGCAAACATATATATTCTAAAGAGTGATCTGAACTAAAGTACCGATTAGTAGTCTTACTCCACTGGAATGAATTATATTGATATTACTAGTAATAAATACATCAAGAAGTGTTTCAGTGGTTTCAGTGATGCGTGTTGGTTCGTTTAAGATTTGCGTTAGCTGAAAGCTATCAAGTATTGAATACCAATAAGCTGTGTCACGCTTCGAAGGTGTAAGGAATTCACAATTCAGATCTCCTATGATGAGCAGATTATTAGTCATAGAACCTACATTCGCGATCACTTCTTCGAGCATCGCCAATCTAGTACATGCAACGCTGGGTGGTCTCTATATGGCACATACACCTAGCCTAACCGAATTGATGTTAAGTTTGAGACATACACAGTCAATTTCGTCTTTGTGCAAGACATCGACATTAAGCAGTTTCACATTCAAATTACTACGGAAATATACAGCGACTCCTCCTCCTCGCCTGTTAGTCCAAGCACTTCCCAACAAACGTTAGATATTTCTACGGCTCATGAGTTTAGTGCACGATTCGGTTATGACAATAAGATTGTATTCTTCCTCGTTTGCTAAGATTCGCATTTCAACCATTTTTGAAGCAAGGGAACGAACATTTGCTTGAGCAATGCTAAGCTTTGTTAATCTTTTACCAGGAGGTCCATGCAACATAAATGATTCATTAGTGCTGTTCGCGAGAGTTGTATTTCTTCGTGCTATACATGGTGTTCTATCCATAAATCAGAAATCTACTGAGTATTGCATAAATATTGAGTATAACCTGAGTGCATGGATAACAATGTAAATATATGTAGATATTTAAGACAATCTATTAGCTTACCTTGACCTGCAGCAACCAAACAACTAACTGAGATACACAAAATTGAACACATTATAAATATTACACCTACACTAAAACTATATATATATAATTGTCACTATCAAACGTAAAAAATAAGCATTGTAAAAGACTAAACATATCAATATAGTAGAAGACAGTAATGAATACAAAGTTTGCAGCAAAATGTCCGTGCTTATTATTCAGCATGGCTTATGCTTGTTGTGCTGTTCCAAAGTTTTAAATACATTAATATACTATATATCAGGGTTGGCAAAAAAACATGGTTTTTTATTTAAAAAACCAAAAAATCAGGTTTTTTTGTTTAAACCAGTTTTTTTTAGTTTAAATAATTTACTCTCTGTATGTATATTACATATGGACAGGAATTAGTTTGTATCATCTTGGTGTTATTATGCAACAACAAGGTTATGCTGGAAGGGGTCACATAAGCTTAAAGCGGAATCCAAACCGCTTCTCGGCTTACATCCAAAAGAAATTGTTCATTTCGACACGAAACCGGGACTAATTGGTCACAAATGCGATTGCCGACTCACTCACAAAGAACTCCTAATAAAAATATGTTGTATTGATCTTTACTTGTTAATATAATTGTCAAGAGTCATTTCAGAATGACAAAAAGATAAAGTTACACAAGTAAAAACATTATACAGAACTACATATAAATCGAGAAACTCCCACCTTAGCCATTGGGAAAATCCTGTTATTACTTTAAATGTATTTGTATGTAAAATTTTAAGGTCAACGTATCATAATCACTACGCTAAAACTGAGGTATTAAATTACAAATTTGGTATGTAGGTATAATTCAATAAAATTAAAACAAAGTCAAATCCAAGCTGATGTTGGAAGCTACATAGGCAGTTGATAAATTTTGCGAATTTCTACCAATATATTTAAGCAATCTTGGCTTCTTTATAAAACAACAGGCATTCAGGCAAGTAGAAATATATAATTTGGTTTCGTTTCGTATGTTTAGGCTTAACATCCTTATGAAATACCAAGGTTATCACGGAGAAGACTTTCGCTTAAAGGGACACCTCGAATCGCTACTTGGTTTATACTTGAAAGATGGGTTGTGGTTCGACCGAGAATTGAACACGGGACCTCTTGATTAAAAGGTGAAAAGCAGATAAACGTAATGCAGATGGTTTGATATGTGCAGACGTCACTATGAAGTTCACACGATTTAAAGCATTTTTCGTTCTTTTTTTTTTTGGTTTAAACCACCTTGGTTTAAACCAGCCAACCCTGCTATATATATTAAAAAGAAATAAAAATATAAGCCAGAAACGATTATGAAATATGCAGAATCATTATTTTATGAGGTGTGTTTGTTTACAATTATGCTTAGTATATGAAGTTTACACTGTTCACGTTACGGATTAGTGTTGAAAACTGATTTCAATCTCTTGAATACAGTAACTGCACTACAACAATCATAGCATCAGTTTATCGCTACATTAACTTATAAACCCACTTCGCAGAAGGTTTACGTATGTTGTACTAACATTCAGAAGATAAATCTGGAGGCTTTATTATTATTATTATTACTGATTCGATTTTTTTTTTGTATTATTACTTTTGTGCAGTGTTTAAAGGAGAGATACAATATACAACAAAGATCATGTGCAAGTTGTCGAATATAAATGCATGGGGATTGTCAGCAAACAAAGACTTGTGCATTAAAATTGTTCCTTCTTTTTCCACAGACAGAACAGGATCATATTTGAAATCCCCAAGATCACCTACTCTCAGTCCCATTTGAAATTCAGGAAACGAAAGCTTTGTGCTTGAAAGAATATCTGCTATGCAGCACATTACACGATAACCTACATTTTTGTTTAGCACATTTTTCATTTTTTATGATACATTTTTCCTACTTCACCACTAACATTGTCTAATCATGGATTTTGTTTCTCATTAATAAGTTAATTGTTGTTATTTACTATTCTCCAAACTTTTCTAAAGAAGTAATGGCGCCAAATGTAGCAAACCAGAAGTAGATTTAACGTACACAAGCTTACATTCAACTTCAGGACAGACTATTTCCTGTGAGGTTCGAATCGAGAAAGATTCGGAGGCGTTGAAAGAGTCTTCGGTATTCTTCACAGCACTGTAATTTTCACAGTAGTAACTACAGGCTTCTATACACATTCCCACCTGGTTAGAATTAGGTTGCTGACAGAGGGAGTTCAGGATGGTCAGATTTAAAAGAAGCTGCACGCGATGGTGCTTTTGCGAACACTTTCTTTACACTTCCTATGAGACTGTCAACTAAGGGAAATTGCACCCGTACCTCTTCATCTACTCTGTGACACCTATGTACAAGGCAAAGTTATATGAACCACTTTTAAAGCTAGCGCCTGCAAGAAGTTTGCTGCTTTCACCATGTATGGCTCGGCATCTGTTACAGCCAGTAGCACATTCTTGTATTGAACGGCATCAGGCCATAACACATGCATTGGTTTCTCAAATAATTTGCTGATGGTGGAATAACTGAACTTTTACAGAATATTATAATTTAGAAGAAATATATTTTACCAGTTCCATCATGTTGTACACTAGTAACAACATTTAAAGCATTGTATCCCTGCGAAACGCATGTTTCGTTTACGGACACCCACATTTTCTTTTCTTTCGCTTCATGCTTAATATTCAGCTGAAAGGATTGTTCGTACATTCTTTATAATGTTGAAGAATCAGAGAGAAATTCAGAAATGTATTCCTCTAACAATGCATGCAATTTCACATTGTTCACAGTTCTCAAATGAATGTCAGCACAGATAAATGATTCAAACAAATCCTCGAAAAACACAGAATGATTTGATATACCACAATGCCCGGGGAGCTGTTACATTGTGTTATGGTTCGTACGTATTATAACGTAAGTCCACGTTTATGTTTCTTACTTCGCACACGCTGTTCCACAGTAAATTTTCTTTCAGCTGCAACTGTCGTATCACACATCGTACAGCAGAGAATAGAAACATTCGTGGGAAAAACTTTTCAACCAACAAATTCAGAAACAAAATGATTTAGTTTCGAAAATGTACTCTCTTTAAGTTTAGGTATTTTGCAATAACAAAACTGCACGTTGTACAAAACCTTTCTCCACAACAGCCGTTACTTTTTTAAAATATTAATACATAATACTAGATCGACGACTAAGCCCGTGCTGGATGCCAGTCAACTTCCTCCAACAACGAAAATGTGACACGTGTGAAAGAACTTTTGCAAACAGAACGTCGAATGAGTGTTCGTTTAATTGCTGACATGTTAAATATTCCAAAAGCTATCACTCACGAGACTGTGACCAAGAATTTGCACTTAAGAAAAGTGTGCGCGAAGCTTGTCCCAAGAACTCTGACCGACGACCAGATTTCTCCTAGTGGAAATTTGTCAAGATATTCTGAAAATGTGTTGCAATTATTCTCACGTTTTGGATAACGTTATCACGAGTGATGAAACGTGGATATTCCAGTACGGCCCCAAAACGAAACATTATGCCGAGTGGCACACTTCGGCGTCCCCTCGCCCCAAGAAGCCTCGAATGAGCAAATCAAATAAAGGCCATAGTCATTGTGTTTTTTGACATCAAGGAGATCGTCTATCGTGAGTTTGTATCTCCCAGGACAACAGTTAACTCTAAATTTTACGTAGAAGTCCTCAAGAGACTGAGAGCAAGGATATGGCGCATCAGACCACACATTAGTAGCGATTGGAAACTTCATCATGGCAACGGACAAGCCCACACGGCTTTCGTCATGACCAGCTATCTGAGCAAATCTAACGTAAAAACGCTGCCCCAGCCACCCTACAGTCCCGATTTCCTCCCGCAGACTTCTTTTTGTTTCCCCGTTTGAAATCCCCCCTGAAAGGACATGATATAGAACAATTCACGACGTGAAAGCGGCTTGTGGGATCGCTTTAAGCATACTTCCTGAACAGGCTTTCCAGGATGTCTTCGAGGATTGGAAATCCAGCTACCAAAGATGTATCGACGCAAGAGGACAGAACGCTAACTCACTCTGCCATTTGATGAAGTAATGCTTAATCAATTGACATTAACTACGTATATTCGCAATCTAAATACATGTGTAACAACTTACTTTTACAATAGAAACGGTAAGCTTGAACCAAAATGATGTGAAAACATTGTATTGTTATGGAACTCACGTACCTGTACATTTCAGAGCTCTAGACAGTATGGAAGTGTGTGAAATTTAAATTGCATGACTTGACTCTAACAAAGAAGCAAATAGAAAAAAACTTAATAAAAGCATTGTAATATCCCATTACTTGTCCTTTTTTACTTTCCTTCTTGTTGTACATTGTTACTGTCTGCTCTTAAACACATATGTTGTATAGAAGGATAGGAAGACTTAAGGACCATCCTGCACGACGATGGTGTGTATATATCGGGTGTTCCAAAACCATCTTTCCAACTTTGATCGCTTATACTTTGTAAGTCAGAAATGAAAGTAGAAAGGTGCGATTTGCGGCATAACGTTCACACACACCTAAAGTTTTGTCCTATAGTTCCGCTTCCAACAAATCTCTCTTCTCTTTTTTTCTTTTGTTTTTGTCTTTGTCTTTGCAGGTGAGGCATTGACGAAGATGGCCACCCCCTGGAGGTTGCACAGTGTGTTGAATGGTGAATAGAGATTAAATCTGCCTCCAAGGTTTAGCGGAGCTTCCAGACGCATTACAGACGCACATTCGCATCACGTCCAGTCATCTAGCAATGGTAAACGATGTTCAAGGAAACCGGAAGTGTCATGAAGAGAAAGAGTTCTGGACATCCGAGCATGAGTAAAGCGGATGTGAAACGGGTGCAATACACTTTTCTCCGGAGCCTAACCAAATCAGCCCATTAAGCGTCTCGACTGTTGCAGTTATCACCGACCACGGTGCATAGGGTGCTACACAAGCGACTGATGCTGCATGCGCTACAACCTGATGACAGGCCAAAGCGCAATGTGATTGCAACTGATATTCTGAGTCGCATTGACGAGGATCCAGACTTTCTGACAAAGGTGATGTTCTCGAATAAAGCGAGCTTTCATGTGTCCGGGATGGTAAACCGACACAATGTGCAGATATGCGGCTCGGAGAACCTCCACGTAAGTCGGGAAATTGTGCGCGACAGTACAAAGGTTATCATATGGTGTGGTCTGCTTATGACCGTGGGGTGGAACCGACGTTCTTTGCAGAGGCGTCAATCACGGCGATTGTTTACCTCGACATGTTGGAACAATTTGCATTTCCACAGGTCGAACACTTGCAGCCTGACATTCTGGTGCAATAGGATGGTGCCTTTACTCGCTGGACCGCGGTCGTTAGGAGAGCTTTTGACGATACATTTCCAGGTCGTTGGATTGGTCGAGGAGGACCTATTGACTGGCCCCAAGATCTCCGGACATCATTCCACAATATTTCCCCCTCTGAGGTTCTGTGAAGATTGTGCTCTTCAAAATCCCAATGCAACACCTGCAGGAGCTGCGAGCTCGCATCGGTAGAGCATTTGAACACGTTACGGAGGACATGGGCGGAACTGTAATATTGCTTAGATATCCTGTGTGCTATAGATCGCACGTACATTGAACTTGTTAAACGGTTAGTGAAACTTCACGTCTGTGTAAATAAACTGCACTTTTCTATCTATCCCCATTTCTGACTTATACAGAATGAAAGTTGGAAAGATTATTTTGGAACACCCAATATATATATATATATATATATATATATATATATATATATATATATATATATATATATATATATATATATATATATATATATATATATATATTAAAGTAAGTTATTTATGCTGTTGTTTACTGAGGAATTGCGAGAACATAAAATAATGGTGTCTAGCCTCCTTTCTTAAAGTAACTTAGACACTATATTAGAAACTTAACACATAAGCTATTCTCACCATTCTGTTGATATCACCAATACAAATCCACGGTGATTTATCTTCACTGGACACAGCCCACTTTGAATGGTCCATATGGCTTCTAAAGTCAACACACGACGGAAGACCCACAACTTCTACGTTTACTACTCTGAAATATAATTTTGCAATATTACTAATTACTACACAATAATAATAGTACTTTAATTTGATTAGTATGTTATTTTCTATGATACTGTTTGAGATAAATTAAGTTCTTTCTTTCTTTCTTTATATATATATATATATATATATATATATATATATATATATATATATATATATATATACTTTCCTCATCTTAATGTGTTATTATGAGTATTCGTTATTATGGTCCTATCCTGTGCTGTAATGCTACAAGCCTTGTTTAAACATTTGTCCGAAGACCAAGAAGGAAGAGAAACAGCTCAGAAGTACAGGAGAAACAATTTGAATTTTAGGTAATCTTAAATATAAAAAAGAATGTGTTTGTTTATTCGCTATACGAATCCACATTGTTCGTTAAGCGGTTCAACTCTAGTTAGGGATTGGGTCGAGCCGGGATTTTTCATAACCCCTCATTGAAATCGTTATTTAAAGGAAGACGGAGGTTCAAAATTTATGCCAAAGAATTTAGTATTCACAAGCCTCTCAAATTAGAGAGATGAAGCTCAGTTTATAAGAAATATATTTTATTAAAATGCTCAAGCATATTCAAGTTTGTTTTTTTTAAATCAGCTTCTATAAGGGCACGAGAGAGGAAATTTTCCATATCCCCGCCCCCATTCAAATTGACGTTGTCTTATTATCATGGGAGAACAGCAGAATCGTTTCATGTCAATTCTGGGGGCTTGGCTCGAGTTGGGTTTCTATCATGTCACTTTCATTAAAATGTGCAAAGAAGGGTGGGGGTAGAGATGTAAAAAATACACACATTTTTAGGAAGGAGTTTTTTCTTCATAAAGTGCCATTTTTTTTTTAAAGAAAAAGTAGAACTTTTCGGTTATTCTTACTTTCTTATTGAAGTGCTACTTTTGTTTCCTTGTAGGCAGGGCTCTAGCTCCTCAACTTTTTTCAGTAACAAAAGTAATTTAAGCTGTTGGCGGATCTAAGCGGGGGGCTATAGTCCCCTTGACGCTCAGGTATACACTGGATAAAATGTGCTTCAATTCTGCTTCACATTAGATAAAGCAGCAAACTATGGTTTAGTCCCTCGCTTGATCATATCCTGGATGCGCCACTATATATATAGGGCCGGATTTAGGGGGGTGCGAAGGTGCACGTGCACCCTCCTTCGTTATAAATATACACTACCTACAGTAAGAAGCTAGCAGTGAGTTTTGCAAAATCAATAGTTTCAGTCAATTTTCTGAAGGTTTAAGGACCGAGAGCAGACACTTAGCATTTCCAGGGCAATTCCGCATTCACACTACAGATGCCTAAAGGCATTTTAAAAAACTCAAATTTAATTCAAGTGTACTGGCAGTTATTTGGTGCACCCCTCCTCAGAAAATCCTGGATCTGGCCCTGTATATATATATATATATATATATATATATATATATATATATATATATATATATATAGAGAGAGAGAGAGAGAGAGAGTAGATGGATAAATATAAGTCTCTCCCACAAGTGACAAGTAAGGACCTACACGGCATCTTAATACAAAGTGGTGCGACAAAATTAAGTAACACTGCGATTATCTTGGAAACGAATTATCCAAGAAAGATGTTTGTCAAAAGTATTGGAAAGACATTAATCCAGCAATGAATCGATCATTGTTGATAATGGTATATATGAGATTCAAATATAAATAACTCTCACTATGTGATCCTAGTTCTCATCCTTGATATCTGAGCATGTGACATTACGAAATAAACGCTTATATCTTATTCTGACAGATCATATGTTTAACTTTGTAGTTGTATGAGTTTCTAAAACCAAAGATAGCTAAAATAAATTTACTGTTCCTGGATATAACTGGGTAAAATTTACTGTCTGCGAATAACAAACGGCTCTGCAAACTCGAAATATTTTAACAACCTGTTCTAGTGAACCAGTGCTAACCGGCTGAATAGCACGACTGGACGTACCTGTATGTGAAAGATCCATTCAATGATGCACGTAAGAATCCGTGTTACAAATTTGAAAAGGATTATGGACGCGGACATTAATCCAACGCTCTATTCATTAGACCATTAGAAGACCAAAATGTCAATTGCATTAATTTTAAAACAATTATGGAATTAGCAACCAATGTGGTCGATTATTTCTTTGCACTATTTGTTATCGAATGCTCTCCGCTTAGCGTAGTCGTGAGGTTCTGCACTCTATCTACAGGGCTGAAATTCAAGGGGTTAAATTTTAGCTTATTCATAAAATTTCAATGATAATTTTGTTCAACGAAATTTATTAATTTTTATATTAGTCATGCTAACACTTTTTCAAATAGAGTTTAACGTTTCACTATTATGCACCAAGGCTACGGAATTGCTCCGTATTCTTCTTCAGTACACGGTGTTTTAATGTCTTTCTTGTGTTAATGGGAAACGAAAGGTGGAAGGAAGTGTTATTTATTCATTAATACTGAAATACTTTTAAGAAACCAAAATTTCCCAAGTAAACGAGCCGTGGAAAAAAACACTAGTTTTTTTCGAAGTCATGGTGATTGGAACGAAGTGGTCAGTGTCAAATATAGAAGTAGAAAGGGAGATAATAGAACAGATGACTAGCTTTCGATACCCGGGTAGTATTATTAGTGATGATACGAAATGTGAAAGTGAAATAAAAGCAAGCATAGGAATGGCAAAATAAGCCTTTAGGAAGAAGAAGAAATTATTCAATGGGACCTTGAATAAAGAGTTGAGAAAAATGCTTCGTGTGGAGTATTGTGTTGTATGAGTCAGAAACATGGACATTATAAAAAAAAAATTATGAAAAACGACTGGAGGCTTTCGAAATCTGGGTATGGAGAAGAATAAAGAATTAGAATAAACAATTTTAGGTATTATTAAAAAAAGAAAGAGAAACTGGTTGGGACGTTGGCTAAGAAGGAACTGTGTCATGAGGGACGTGCTAGAGGGTATGGTGGCAGGAAACAGAGAGAGGGAGCGAAGGAGATTACAATTGATGGACGATATCAAAACAGAGAAATCGTGCGTGAAGATGGAGAGGTTAGCGGAAGACCATGAACCATGCAAGCTTCTCAGCTGTTGCAAGTGACCTGCCACACTGAGAACAAAAATGTAGATGGCATACTTAAAAAGGTAGGTTACATGCGTAGTTCCTGTAGTTTTTGGACTTAACGTACAGCAGATGTATAACTGAAAAAGCATGTTTTATAATACTTTCCGTATAAGTGTTCCATCTATACTTACTTTTCGTATGACACAATATAGGCGGTCAGGATCTCTCATACAAATGGACGTATGTAACATGTAGCTGAGGAATGTAACGTAAGTATATGCATGTGATATATGGAAAACAGTTAGATGTCAGACATCCTGCAACGGCATGATGTAACATTAAGGGCAGTGCGTATGTAGCATATGAATAACGTATGCTCCATACTGATTTCTGTAGTAAGCAAGAAGATTCAGTATATTTGTACTGTACAATATACCACTGTCCGGAGAATGGATTTTTCTCAGTGCAATAATGGCAGAATATCTATGATGATGATGATGATGATGATGATGATGATGATGTATCTCTAGCGGAGAATTTCAAGTTTTCACAGAGAAAAACGTTTGCACCGTTTGAAATGAATTTTTGAACATAATTAGTGCTTGGGTCGAGTTGGATTTCTATAGCTTCACTTCGAATTAGATATGCATCCTAAGGAAGTTCCTGCAACGACGGGTATTTAGGCTACTGCCGTAATTTGCAAACATATTAAGAATTCGCTGGTAGTAAATAATAACTTTCTCCCTACAGTAACACTTTCCAATGTTATTGTCTAGTTGGGATTTATGCGCGTGGCCTATCATTCACTTTCCTAGAAGGCGAAATTTGGTATCGGAGGGCCTTTATCTTAGACGACAATCCTGCTACACGATGCTCTCTGTACACTCATTAAATTTACTGGACTCAAGTCCCAGTGTGATTCAGAGAACGCATAAATAACGGTTATTCATAGTTTTAGAGCTAGATAAAGACAGAAGGTGAAGCAAAATCAATAACTGCTACTTTCTTTTGCACTCGTAAACAAGATGATATTCCGTTGAAGTCTGCGAAATGGAAAAAGAATGTCTCCATTTTATTTTTAGCTTCAATATTTTCAATGTTTTGATTGGTTGAGAAAAACCGTTTGCGTTTCGTGCCTTCCTAAAAAAATACAATTTGCTTCAATAAAGTAATATACAGGTTGTCTCAAATGAATTTTCTTTAGAACAGTATGTCCCACTAACTCAAGCAGATAGTTATATAATTTTTAGGTACTATGTACACTCATGTCCAAAGTGATTGTCGCATATCTATAACTGTCTTCTTGTAAGAATATAATTTGATAATGATTTTGTAGGGTACTTTTAATACTGATACACGCGTATAATTGGGAAATGTATATTTCTGGTAAATTGCATAGGAAAAGAATTATAAATACGAAAATTAGAATGAGTAAAACAAAATGTTGCTAAATGGACAAGAAAGTTTTATTTTCGTTTTATTGTTCTTATTTACTGCTCTTTTGACATGAAATTTGCCACATACATGTCTTCGCCGATTATACACATATTAACATTATAAGAAATACCGGGCGAATTCGTTATCAAATTATATTGCTACAACAACATATTTATAGACATGCGATAATAATTTTGGGCGTGAGTGTACATTAAGAACATAAATGTTTAACATGGCCACCTTCCACCGCAATTTATTGTCGACAACGACGTAGAAGAGATCAGCATACGGACCGTTCCCAATAGTGTACTGTCACAAGTTTGCTCAATTTACCCCCAATGTTTGTTGCTTTTCTAATATACTGTGGTCTTTACACGTTCCTCTCCAAAAAGATAAATAAATAAATAAATAAATAAATAAATAAGTGTACGGAGACTAAACCTGGAGATTGAGGTGGGTACTTCGCAGCACTTCCTCTTCGTTCTTTCCACTTCTCAGTGAATGTGCAATCGATAAAATCCCTCACATCGAAATGAATATGGGATGGCGCCTCATCCTGTTAAGGTAGTACCCATCTTCATTTAAATCCTTAAGGTACACAACACTATAAAAATTGTATACCTATATGTTTTAATTAGTGAAGTATTTTGTTTTAAATAATGTTTACATGCATTATGTAAGACACCCTCTTTGTATTTATCTTCATATATTTATTTAAATGATTTATTTTTAGTTTAGCGTCACTTCCAGCAGCGAGGCGTATGAGACGGACGTACAGTTTAACGTGGAGTTCGAATCACATGAGCTCCCTCCGGAAATCGAACCCGAGTCTCCCATGCCAACCTAGATATATTGAAAAGTGAAGGTCAATCATCTTTATGTACTTTAAATTCAATAGAGTTTATATGCGGATTGGGGTCAACACTGTCCAACACACTTTTGGTAGAAGTGTGAAGAATGGGTGTTTCCAATTCGCTACTACCCCTAATAGCTGGAAACAATACAAAAAATTTCCAGCACACATTTCTTTTCGGGAAGGCACAGAATATAATTTGTCGTGCTACCGACAAGTGAAATAAAAGGATTGGCCAGAAAGACAGGGATACTTTCCAGGGAAATATAGCGTCAAGCATGTTCCTTTAGTTGATCCGAAGGACGTACTATTACATAAAACTCGGCCTCATGAGGATATTTATTAAAGTCATGGGTAATCACCAATCTGGTTTCTCCTATTTTGAGGCAATTGTTTCTAGTTTTCGGAGGCCAAGTTGAAGAAGGGTGTTTTCACAGGGCCACAGATCAGAAGGGTTCTGCACGATTATGTTTTCCTGCAGAGAATAACTCCTGCAGAATGTCTATCCTTCAAACGTGTGGTGGAAAGTTTCCTATTGAACGAGAAAGCTGATAACTACAAGCAATTCATAGCTCACCTGGTACGAAACTATGACCTGTTAGGATGCAGGATGTCGCTAAAATTCACTCGCACCTCAACTACGTCCCTCACAACTTAGGGGCAGTAAGCGAAGAACAAGGGGAATTTTTCCACACCAGATTTTACAAATGGAGCAACGATACCAAGGGAAATGAGAGACCAGGGAAGAGTACAAGAGACGGTCCATGATTAATAACGTCCCTTTACAACATTAAAGGTATACAAGATGTGGATCTGCAGATTAACGTGGTATCCAAATACCATGAGGAACCACCGGGAATTGAATCAGAGTTTCCTTGCATCTCCAGTCGCGTTTGTAACTATATAACCTTTGGTAAACATCATATTAATCCGGTTCTATACACGTAATACCACTACAATCTAAGAAGTACTGAGCATGAATGAGCAATAATAAGCTTGGAGGGTAAAATGAACTGAAGGTTGTCGTCGAGTACAGACGTACACGAGAACGAAATGTTAATGAAAAGATATTAAATAGATTTCTGCTGTTGCAGCTGCACTTGGAAAATGAAAATGAAAAGAAATGAAATATTTTAGTTTCACGTCCCACGGTTATGCCAGTTAGGCTAAAGGAGACGGTGATTATGAGGGAAATTGTGAAATGAAGAAAGTCCGCACGGCGCGAGCTGGGATAGAACCAGGGACCCCAAGCACCGGAGTTGAACGCTCTACCACTGAGCCACCGCGCAGGTGCACTTGGAGCTCACACACCTTCATGATATAATGGAGTTTACAAGAAAACAAATTAATCCAATATATCCAAAAGTGTGGTATGGCTTTGCTAGAGTTACATGTATATTTTATATATATAGGATGTTTCAAAACAACACCGACAACGTTTGGAAGGTGATTCCTGACACCAAGATAAGACAAAAAGTATAGACCAACTTGGGTGCACAAATGCTTCCTTTCAGAGTAATAGGCTGCCAAAAACATGAAAAAAAAATGAACTTTAAAGGTCCATAGCTCCAAAACTATGGGACCTACTGTAGTCGGGTCAAGACTTCATTTAGGAACTAGTATGTGCCCTATGCAAATATTCATTTTTCAGAATCCTGCGGTACTTCTGCGACTATTCTTATAGCCAGGGTTGAAAAAACGTTTTTTTTAAAAAAAGAACGTTTTTTGTTTAAAACGTTTTTAACGTTTAAAACAAAGTACTTTGTTTTAAACAAAAAAGCATTTTTAAAATGTTTATTTTGTTTAAAACAATAATCTAAATAGGCATATATATTACATTTTTACACTCTTAGGTATTGCTTGGCATCTATATTCAACCGCTAGATCAAATTTCGGGAACTTCCCTAATCTCGATCCGCCCAAATGTTCAATTGCGGAGAAAGAAATCGGGATTTTCCCGATCTCCGTTCACAGAATATGTAGTTTAGTTTCTTTGTGTTACGTTCTACTGGTTCTGCATTCTTAATCTTTAAACGCCCATTGACGCAACTGCTGTGTCAGGGCTTTTAGCCTCAATGGCTGCCTTAAACCTCAAATTAAGGCTGGAAGATGGTTTTGGTACCAATTTATTCCTGAAAGATGCAGCTTTGCTGGTGTGCATTTTATGTATGTGGGAGGGGGGTAAATATCGTGTTTTTTTTTTTTTTTTGTTTTTTCAACAGTTTTTTGGGGGGCCATTCCCCCTCTTGCGGGACAGATTCATAAAAATTGTTACGTGAAGCAATGAAGTAGGCCACTACATGGTAATATCGTGTATTTGTACTTCTTGCTTATATGGGGGAGCAGGGAGGGGGCAAAGTTAGCCAATTTTTGGAGTTAAGCTTTTTGACGTAAATAACATTTATTTTTACAACAAACATCAATAGCTCAGTCCTTAATTAAGCTAGAAAGATAATTTGGTACCAAAGTATTTTTGAAGGATAAAGCTTTCCGTCAGTTGCATTTTATGTATATAGGGGGTACGTATGTACGGCCGAGAGAGGGAGGATGAAGTTTTTTTTCATCAAATATTTTTCATCAGGTTTTGGCGGGTATTCCTTCCCCGTTTGTGGTACATCCATAAAAATTGGTATGTGAAGCAATGAAGTAGTCCCCTACATGATAGTAACCTGTATGTGTACTTGTTGTTTATAGAGGAAGAGGGGGTCAAATTTGGTTAATTTACATTTATTTTCGGGACGGTCCCATATAACACAAGATATATTTCACTGAAGTGGTCTAGAAGCATAATTCTTGTTCGTATACATGATGTGTGCAGCAAAAATGATTTGCATATGGACGTGGTACTATAGTGGGGGAGGAGAGAGAATGTCTAATTCAATTAATGTTTTTCTGCTCATACTTTTTTTTTTAATATTTCCTACATAAAACGAATTCATTACGCAATGGCAGCAATGGCTACCATTTCTTATATTATTGTTACAAGTATGTGGCCTACACATTAGCATTATTTTGTCAGCGTAGGGTGATTGCAAGGGTTGCCAGGGCCCCGCAAAGTCAATATTTTCATATTTTTAATGATTTTTTTATGTCTGTTCTTTTTCTACGAATACCGCGGGAATTTCACGAATGTTACCTCGTTGGAATTTGTGGTCCATAAGCTTTCCAATGGTGTATAACTCATGGCTCTGTGATAATTAGGCGGTCACCAGAGCCCCGAACGTGAGAGTCTACCATTTTGTTAAAATCCCTGGCGGGTGTCTAGAGTTAATTGTGTTGTTATGCCGTAGACACTAATCATTATTAGCTACCCATGTTGCTACCCATATCTTGAAAACTGTTTAGTTAAAATATGTCATTTGTTCCTTGTAGGCTAGCCACTGCTCTTTTCTATGAGTTGCATTGTATTTGTCAGAGCATTTCTTCTAGCTTATGATCTGAGAACTGTTCATTATTATGGAAATGATAGTGATCAAAAAATACCCAAGTTTTGAATTTGTGAATTTGGATCTCAGAATAGTGTATAGTGTGTTTAACCTCCGTTATTCTTGGAAATTAAGAAATGTTCAAATACTTCACTTGAATTTCTGTTGGTTTAGTTCTACGTACATTGATGTGCAGAATTTCGTTCAGTAATTGCTGTTATAATAAGAATATAACTCTGCTTGTAATTTACTCCATGCACAAATCCTGCGGAGGATGGGTTGTTTGTTAGAAAATTAAATTAGCTTCTTCAATCTGATATTTTAGTTGTTTTAAACATGTCGAACCAGCATCGAAAAAAAAACACGTTTAAAACAAACTGAATAAAACAACAGCCCTCGTTTTAAACACGTTTTAAACACTTATTTTAAACATTTTGTTTCAAACATATCAACCCTGCTTATAGCAGTAGTTGGTGAGAACTTTAAATTAAATGCTCCCTCTATCTATATCTGTGAACGCGATACTAGGTTCGATTTCGGGTTGAAGCATGGAGCATATTACAGTGGTTGTGATATTATAGGTATCTTCCTTTGTAGCCTTGCTGCTGACGAACGATGCAAATAAAAATGAACTCGGGGAGATTTTGAATTAAGGAACGCTGAAGATACCTTTCTTCCTTTTAAATAAAGAGGGAAAAATGCGTTCAAAGGATACTTCGTATATGCTCGTAGTTCCACGTAACCTCTTTATAAAAAGTGTCTTTAGCTCCAAACAAAACTAAAGCTTTGCTTTATGCATAAATTCTAAATAATAGTTTTGCTCCACTAAGTCTTAATTAGAACTTATTAAGAAGTAATTGATAAACTAGTACGTTATCAATAAAACATTTCATGGTACAACTTAACTCTAAGAGTTCTAAAGCAATTTGTTTGACCTAGAAAACCTATTGCACCCACCGACTTGCCCTTTCTCTTTCCTATTGAGTGATTGATTGTCCTTCATTATTGGAGCATCTCCAGAGCTTGGCCTTAAAGAAACTGGTGCACTTATGGGCCAGGGCACTTATGCAGCTTTCAGGCAGTTCAATCCAATCTTCCCTAAAATAGTGATGAGTGATTCTCTATACTAAAGAGGGAATTTCTGTACTAGATTCTTAACCATTATCACTACAAAATTGTGATAATATAAACATATTTGCAAAACTCGATATTATTTTTTACTCTCTACCTGAGAAGAAATGATGATGAAATGAAATCTGTTTCACTTTAACGCCTCACGATTGTATCCTTTAAACTAAGGGAGATGGATTATTAAGGCGAGTTAATAACGATGGAAGACTTAGTGGAATGATAAAGTGGGAGGAAAGTGGAGTATCCCGAGAAAATCACGGACACGAAATTGTCCACCACAAAGTGGAATCGAACCAGGGATCCCACGCTCTAGAGGTAAGCACTGTACCACTGAGCCGTGTCCCCTTCTACCAGATATCATACATATAAAAATCAACAACATAACTTCAATATTGGCAGTCTCTGTCAGTTGCATCCTTATATACGCAATGTGAATGCCAAAATTAGTTGTAATATATGAAATAATATCCCCCCTCGAAAACAAATTATGATTATACGATTCTGCATAAGATAGGAAATCAAATTTATACTTCCACTTGCTTCTCTCTCTTTTAAGTTTTTCATCCGTTTATCTAATGTTCTCACATTTCGTTTGTTTGACAGAGGGATTTTCATGTACAACGTTCTTCGCGTTAAACTCAAAATCAACTCAACTCAATAATTATGAATGTTTAAATATGTGAACTCCTTATGTCGAAACATTCCAACACAACGAATCTTATTTTTCCTACATTCCTGCCTCCCACGTCTCCATTTTAACTGTTATAATTTTGCACCCTGGAAGCTTCTAATAGTGTACGTTTGTATTATATAGCTAAAAAAAATTAATAAATGTGCAGAACTGTAATCAGTTCTCACAATAACAAATGTGTAGAACTGTAATCAATTCTCTTAAAATGTGATTTGCATTTTCTTTTCTTCTGGATACATTAAAATGTTGTGTTGTTTAAGTAGGTTGTGAATGTAACATATTTCCTCATTTTTTATTTAAATAATGCTAGCATGGAGGCTAACTCCTTCAAAGAGTTACATCATATATTTGAGGTATTTACTTAGGCTTTACGGTCATTTTACCAATATACTGTATATTGCTCGATCTACGGCCTTCTCTTAAACCCACAATTCTATGAAATTTACAGTTTCTTTTCCTATTTCAACTATCTAAAAAAGTAAGATTTTGTATCGAAAGGAAACGCCCATTTAAATGACATGGGAATTCCTTCAACCCTGTTTAGACCCCTTAAAAAATAAATATATTCACTACTAGCAGCGTTCACCCCGCTTCGCTGGGGTCACCCCGGAACGCAATAAACTTTGTTACTTAGATAATTTTTACTTTTTCGCTTTCAAGTGATATGATAAAAACCATAGAAGATTGGAGTAAATGTTAACATTATATCGCCTGTCATTTATGTTAACCCGCCGAGTGACACGATCATGTGGGTTGCATATAAATACGGTTAGATTTAGCTATGATGAGCTAACAAAGGATTTGTACGTTATGGACACTTGAATGGTCAATTATCTCAAGACACTGGTAATTGAAAATTAAAGTGATATGATAAAAACCATCTAGGGTCCAAATCTTAATAACCCCCCAAAAATGAAAGAAATTGGTTCAGCCGTATTAGCGTGATGAGCTAACAAAGGATTTGTACGTTCTCTTTTATATATATAGATAGATTGGCACTTTTCCTAAAGGTTATTCCCGGAAGGCTACAATCACGCAAAATTTCATCATTCTAATCCTGCCGGAAGTGCCTAAACATTTTGGGGTATAGATGGCCCATATAAATAACATGGGAAAGATTTTTTTAGTTTTCCATAAAACTACTCTACAGTTGGAAAATTTTATTTCCGGTGATTTACTTAGGTGACACTAAAGAAAACGTACACGCATATCGAATTTAACGTTTGTATTCCAATTCCTAGTACGCAACATACGAGATTATAGGTCAAAAAGGCTCATGTAAATTACATAAGGTATTTCTTCATCCTCCCTTAGACCCCTTAAAAATTAAAAATATTCACTTTCGGCAATTTTCCTGTCGGTTAGTCCTCAAAAGCTACAATTATGTTAAATTTAATCATTGTAGCCCTACAGGAAGCGTCCAATAATTTTGGAGTGTAAAAGGCAACCCATATAAATAACATGGGGATTTTTTTTCAATTCCCCATAAAACCACTCTGAAATTGGATTTTTTAATTTTTAGTGATTTTGTTAAGTAATCCTATTCAAAACGTACAAACATTCCGAATTTCAAATATTTATTCCAATTTCAAGTACCTAAAACATGAAATTATATGCCAAAAAAGAGACCATATAAATAACATGGGGAATTCATCCCCCCTTTAGACAGCCTAAAAATTAAATTATTCACTTTTGGCAATTCTCCTGTGGGTTAGTCCCAAATAGTTACAACCATGCCAAATTTCAACTTACCACGTCAACCGGAAGTACTTATACATGCACCAGCGTGCGCGTGCGTGCGTGCGTGCACACAAACTGGTCACAATGTTAACGTTAATGCCCTCAATGGAATTTAGAAAACTCGCCGCCGTGCTGCTAGGCTTGTCACAGACTGGATCGACCAGAAAAACATCGTAGTTTGCTTGTGTGTTCCGTAACGAATTAATGTTCAAGTAAAATGGGTAGCTCTTCGGAAGTCGCCCCATACTCCCCTTTCTTGTGGATCTACCACTATTTAAGTAAATGTGATGAGATCACGAGAAACGAGGAAGTAATTTGATCCTGTGTGTGCAAACTTAGCCTGCTTAGTACTTTCTTTCTTGAAAACAAAAATGGACGAGGAGACAACATCACGTGGATGTTAGGTATTACACGAAAATGCGAAAGTAATTATTGTTCTTGCATGGACGAAAATGAGACTAACATCCCGTTCAACTAAGGAGATTTACAGGACTTAGCAAGCCGCTAAAACCTACTTGTCTTTGGACCTGGCTCATCTCCGTGGAACTCATTACGTGCTGAAATGAACAGAAATTTCCCGCGTTCAAGGATCATCTCCAAACAAAGACAAGATCACGCTAAAGGATACAATGTAAACTACTACGAACGGGTACGTTACGTTACATGACATACACAAACACATAAAAGGTAATGTCTCAGCAGGAATAACTAAATCGATTCTCATTACAAACGTCAATGTAGTAAGAAGATGAAGTTTCCTTCGTTGTTTTTAGGTATCTCAAACAAGTCAAAAAAAGAAACTCACGAATTGCTTGCTTAACATTTTTTAAAAAGAAGAGAATTTTGAAAACACAAAGGCTCTCCCAAAAAGAAAAAAAGTTTTGAGTGTTAGCAATGGTATAGTGCAAGATTCATCTGCTAAAGAAGTAAGAACAACGTAGGGAAGCTTGCAATCCACTGAGTACTAAGCACATTTCTCTTACGAAACTAAGTAAATATTTAATTGCAAGTACAGCACGAAATATTATACTTCACAAATAACGGGCTCTAACAGTCAAGTTTTCTTTGTTTTCTTTGCTTTGTGAACTCACAAAAACATCACTAAAACCATTTGCGAGAAAATTCCAAATTTTTACCTTCACTACTACCCTTGTTTTTATGGGTAGAAAAGTCAAAGTCCTCACCCTTCCGCAAAATCTGACGTGTAAAATTTCATTCTGATTCATTGAACGGTACAGCATCTAGGCGAGTGTATTATATACCTCAGGACAAACAAATATTCAAAAATAACTTCTTCAGCATATAAGGATCATGAAACGTGTCAATTCGTTGCAATCTCGAGTCTGATTTTCTTTTCACGACTATTATACTTTCCTTTCTTCGCTCGAAAATAGAAATTCTCTTATAAATTTTGATAATGAAAACTAAAACGGCACAATGCGGATACTTCAGCGAAGTCTGCTGAATTTGGCCACCCTAGTGTCTGCAGACAATGGCAAACTCATGTAAGTGACCAAGTTCCGCAATAACAACAACAAAATGGCTGTTTCGAGTATTGTCTGTCAAACAAATAAATGCATCTTTTCCGAGGGATAGTATCTTGCCCCTTGCTTCTATGAAAATAAAATACTACACATTACTCCAGTACATATCATTTAGGAAGTAGCTTCCTATTTCCTGATCAGCTACAACAGTATTCCTGGGTATCGTAGTCAAATTTTTTTTGCCATTTCGTTCATTGTACAAAAAAAAAAACACAAACACAAAGAGTGAACGCACTAAAAACGAAACAAGCAAAAAAAAAAAATACAAGAGTCCAAGGATAGACTCTTTCGCCAAATCACTCAATATAGAGCTTTCCTTGCAAGCAAGTCTTGATGGTGTAATCGGTAACACCATGGGCTTAAGTTCATGGGGTCTTCAGATCGATTCCCCCCTGAAGACATACTTTTTATTTTCTTTACAACAAGTTTCTTTTAAATTATCCAGTCATACGAGAAAAGGAAATTGTATAGAAACACATTTTACTTTTGTATTCACATTATCGCAAAGAAATATGATCATTTCTTGCAGTTCAAACCGTAGACAATAAGTTCGTGAATAATGTTTCTCGGTCTGTTTATAAACAATGTCCAGTGTGTTGTCGTCGGCAGAGCTCTAGACTGTAGACCTTAAAATTAAAGTCCCATGCTTCTGGGGAAAACAGTGCCCATTATTATTATTATTATTATTATTATTATTATTATTATTATTATTATTATTATTATTATTATTATTATTATTATTATTATTATTATTAGAATGACAAAAGAAGATAAGAAAAAGACACATAGTCGAAGCCATTGACAGGAACAGAAGAGATATATTTATGTCAGATTCTTTTTAGGTTTACACATGAACGTAATAATATTATTACATTTATGGATTGACAGATAGAATTATTATTTTATGAGAACAAGAAATGAAGTATAAATATCTGTTAGCTGTAGCAATAATGAATTTTTGTTTCGCCCTTCTTCTAGATAGGTTAGTTGATTTTGAGTTTAACGTCCCTTTCAGCAGCAAGGCTATATGAGACGGGACCTACTGATTAACGTGGAATCTGAAACACATGAGCTCCTGCCGGGAATCGAACCCGAGTCTCTTTCTAGAAAGGAAGGTGAGGTGATACCTTGAATAGAATCGTTCTAGTGACTAGAGTTGTAAGTTCGATCACTATTTGTAATTTGTGTTATTCCTTTAAAGTTTTATCAACGTTGTATGTAGCGTTAAATTTAATAATAACTTATTGGCGAAATCACATGTAAAATTTGAAGACCGAATTAGTTGTGTAAATTCGCACACAGATCGAGGTAACGAAGCCAGAGTAATGTGCGTATGTCTCTTGCACAAAGAAATCAGTTTCTCTGCTCTGGCCATCCTCCCTCGTAGAGTATTCAATATCAAGATGGTCTGAAGATCCTGTAGTCCACGAATCGATTCCCGCACAGAACCATTTTAAATTCTTTAGCACAAGTAGGAAAGTCAAAAAACACCGAATCAAGACGCATGAAGTTTAGAGCTAACATGTAAGACCGAACCAATGGTATGGGTTATTACGTGATTTGTTCAATAACAATAAAATGGAAGAAAGTTGTTTTGTCTGTGTCTAGGAATGGAGTATAAATAAAAGAAGAAACTACACTTCTGGCCAGAATTTCTGTCGCATGTCTTTCGAAATTATATAAATAGAAATAACTCTCTTTCTTATAATAGAAAATGTTAAATGTCTTCTTAGAATTAAGCAGAAAAAGGAATCCACATATTTCAAAAAAAATGTTGTCTAAAAGATTAATAAAGAAGTTATAATTAATAAAAGAAATCTCCGAAACTCATCGCCAAATTCTAAGTTCCATTTTCGTAAGCGTGGCAAACGCGCGGAGAAATTTACAGAGAGAAAGAGGGAATTTTATGCTTTATTAGAAATACAACGTAAATCTTTCATAATGTTAGTTACTATACATATTGCATAGCTCTAATAATAATAGATATTAAGCATTTTATGCGTAAACAAACAAATAAAAGGAAATAAGCCACAAAATATGCGAAGCGATCAGGCAGTTTGTGGTAGTGATTTTCTAGTATGCGTTTGCTGAGAGAATAAATGTTTACATTCCTTCGTAGAGTAGACTGTTATCGTACGTTCCCTGAATAGTTTGTTTTTCTCCACGTTCATCAGTTCGAATCCAATAAACTACGCTGCTCTTTTTTTTAAGAAAAGCTTGATTGTCAATTTCTTAAACAGCAATGTTTTGTTCTAATAATGTTGCTTAGTACAGGGTTTTCATAAAGTCTGGACGGATTTAATTTGCTTATAATTTTCATAAAAATGCTCATAATGAAATCAAATAAAGTGCAAACGGTAGCGGAAGGATTAAATTTTTAGTTGGCAACACTGTTAGATAAGCGGCAACTCTGAACACGTTGAGAGAGGGAGAGGGAGGGCAAGGGTCAGTTTCTTACCAAATTCCATCCATTGTTGTTTCAATGTTGACTGTTAAAAGTAAGTTGTAAGCTGAAAGTGGCATGCTAAGTTCTTGGAGACAGGAAGCGTCCTGGACCGCCCTCGAAGTGGGAGGCCGCCAACATCGCCTGCAACAGTGAGCAGGGTAAGGGAAAGCATCATCAACAGCCCACGCCTACGCGAATGTGTGGACGTAAATGGCGCCCAGTTGGAGGTGTGGCGGTGAATGAACTGAGCTGGTGCAGATTACAGGTAAAAATTTAATTCTTCCGCTACCGTAAATTATAAGCGAATTAAATCCGTCCATACTTTATGAAAACCCTGTATTATCGTCTTTATTCTAGTTTATTTGAATATCTCCAAATAATCCAGAATTACGTCCTTTAAGTTAAGTATTACAATTATTAAGAATTTTATAAAGAGGAAACTTCATTTCTAATCATTATCCTAACCGGAAAGGGAAACTTATAAATATTTGAAATAGTAATTAACATATGACTAAACTTTAATGAAACATTACTAAAATAAAACATTTACTACGAATAGTCTCTGCAAGTAATTTGTAGAAAATGGTCAGAAATTTTGAACATAAACTCTTAATTGTCAATTAAATGTGTAGTAGCGATAGCTCTAAACCCAAGTAGAATATTAACTCTTTGCTTCATGAAAATAATAAATATTTTACAAAAATAATGATCTTTTGGCTCTATCGTAAATCTTTTAGTAAATAAATAAATAAAATACATTTTATGTATTATTTAATCACCGATTCGATAGCTGATTGCGATTGTGAAGATAATGAATATTACTACAAACTGTTACAAAGCTAGGGGCTGCAAGTGGCCCAGTGGAAGCCGGTGGGTGTAGCTGAGCAGTCTTAGGTGTTAGACTGCAGTGTTGTCAACGGCTCGAGCGGCTCGGCTCACGGCTCAGTCACGACCGAGCCTAACCGAGAAGTGAACTGGCTAGAGACCTCGGCTCAGTTGGACCAAACCGAGCCGAGCCAATGGCTCACTCCAACGTAGTCGCCTCGAGTCGATGGCTCACCTGAGCCGAGCCGAACCGATGGCTCATCACAACCGAACCGGCTCAAGCCGATGGCTCAACTGAGCCGAGCCGAATGGAGCCGGTAGCTAATCGCAACCAAGCCGAAGGGCTGACATTATTAGACTGACGATCGTGAGGTTTTCGAGTTCCTCTGTAGTAGGAAGGGAAGAATATTTTGTCCTCGATCTTTCTGAATTCATGTCCCTGTCGATTCTAGGAGTCCTGAAATGTGATTGAAATAGAGAATGTCAGGATGTTATAACAAATGTAAACAGGTCATCTCTGGTGCATAGAGTCCCTGGTTCGATCCCAGCTATCGTCAAGTGAACTTTGTGGTAAACACGGCGTGTATGTCTGGGTTTTCTCGGGGTTCTCGGGGTCACTTGATAACGCATTGTATCATATATGGTGCGAGTCAAAATTTTAAGACGCTTTTTACCTGCTATCACTGACTATTGCGCTCTCCTAGTTTCTAATATTAATACTTTAAATATGTACTACTACCTCGCGAAAGATGGCCCCGAAGTTCGTTCACCAAAATCTGCTTACCCTTATTAGTTTTCATCAGTTCACTTGAATTGAATACCCATTCTAGGGGGAAGAAGGAGGTTTAAATGAGCCTTCCAAATATTTCTCAAATAAACCTCTTCCGATCATTAGAAAGTGCATACGGGAGAACTCTGAAATAAAGTAAATGTACGACGGTTATTTTGTTATAAAATTACATGGCGAACGCATTTTAAATGATCCCAAAGAATTATCGTCGAATATACAAGGTTAAAGAAGCACTCTTACTAGCAAAATTAAAAAGACCTCAATAATTTATCCCTATACAAGCCAGGTTTTCTGCATCGCCTCCGTGCCAAATCGGAATCACTCACGACTAGTAATCATCAAGTTGGTTGTTCGCGTTTACCCAAGGATAGTGTTTGTTTCTCCTTTAGTGTTTTTAGACTCACCTTAATAAAAGAAAATACGCATAGGGGCGATTTAACATATTTTCACGAAATAATCTTGTGGTTCATTTACGTTTCGTTGCGTCTCTGCCGCTGGTGGGCGGCTAGTGGTATAATTTTCAAAACGGAAGTGGGGCCACCGCGGATCGTCGCTGCGGGGCCGCCAATTTTTGGCAAAATATCGGTAGTTGCCTATCGGTGGTCCACTACGCTTATGGCATGGGGATATTTATAAATAATGGTTACAATAGATTAATAAGATGAGAGATAGAATCTGTTCCTTGGTCACTTAATCCATATCAGAAAGCCATTACTCGCTATCCCTTACTGTGTTTGTTCTATGGCGCTAAAGATTGAAATCGGAAATTGTTAATTTGAATCGCGTCCAGCTTGAATACATGGTTAAAAGGAAGATAGAACGTACTGTTGGGAATTATGAATCGATTAGATAATCTCGATATCTCTTACCGTCTTGCTCTACGGAAATCGGTATTGAAACAGGAAGTAGTAGTAAATTTAAACCATTCCCGGTTTTGGTAGTGTTCGCCATTGTCATATGTTGCTTTGAAACGCTGAATCGTTTGTAGAAAACCGCTTGTTATCTAATAACCATTTTTTTCTATGTAGATAAACGTTGAAACCGGAAATGATTAACTTGAACAACTTCCGATTTCAACAGAGAGTAACCAGAGGGGATAAAACCTATACTTGGGACGGTGAATCGATTGCAAGGTGCGTTATGTCTTTATCTTTTACCGTTTTTCCTATGATAGCTGTTAACAGATGGAAAGAAAAACAGATAAAGCTGTTCTATAGGTATTTAGATACTTATGCATAGCACAGTTTAGAAGTCTCATACCGAAAGTGAACCTAATGCCAATTTTCAGTATAAAACAGTAGCTTCTGGCAGCAATCAAATGTGGATAACAGAAGTTCGTCTGTAGGGAATGACGTGTGAAAACTTTGTCGTTTCTAAATACATTTCCCTATGTTTGATTTGCCTGATAGGAAAAGATTGCTTTATTCGTATTAAGATTACTGTGCTAAGCACAACACAGAACACGTAGGCACGAGCTACAAGCTAGTAGTTAGATGGTTTCACGCAGGTAACTGCCTAAAGGAAAGACAGCTTGCCACAGCAGTAGTGAAGAATTAACACAAACAAGTTTTGAGTCTTTGAACAACAACAAAAATACCATATTCAAATTCGGATCAGCTGCGACAAGTCAATTGTATACATATGTAGTATATAGCACGATCGCAACAACTGATGATTGAGACAATGAAATCACTGGACAATATTGAAACGGAATTATTTAGTTTAATGTTTCACGTTTATGCTCTTCAGGTTAAAAATGATAGACAATTAATAACAGTAAATGAAAAGGTAATTATTTTTGTTCTAGCGGGAACAGAACCCGAAACCGCACACATCAAAGGCGCACGTGCAACTTGCTAGACCAACGGGAAGGGTTGAAAGCTAATATCTTATCTCAGGATACAAAATTCCATTCACAATTATTTACAGTACTTTCCTTACAGCCATTTACCTCTAACAACAAAAAGAAAAAGCAATCTAAGTTTTACGTCCCATAGTTATGCCGACTAGGATAAAGGAGGCGGTGGTTATGGGAAGTCAATGAAATGGTACAATAAAGAAAGTGTGTAAAAACAGGAAAACCCCGAGAAAACCCATACACACATGCCGTGTCCACCACAAAGTTCACTTGGCGCGAGCTGGAATCGAATCAGTGACTATGCACATTGCACAAGAGATGGCCACTATACATTTGTTCCTGACTTATTCTCTATTTCAATCACATTTCAGGACTCCTAGAATCGACAGGGACATGAATTCAGAAACATCGAGGACAATTAAAATTCTTCCCTTCCTACTACAGTGACTCGAAAACTTCAAGATCATCAGTCTAAGAATGATGTCAACCTGCTCAGCTTGAGCTCCGGTTCGACTCTGCTTAGGTGAGCCATCGGCTCGATTCGGCTCGACTCAGGTGAGCCATTGGCTTTATCCGGCTCGGCTCGAGCCGGCTCGGTTGGAATAAGCCATCGGCTCGGTTCGACTTGAGGCGCTCCACTGGGGTGGCCAATGGCTCGGCTCGATTTGGTCCAACTGAGCCGAGGACTCGAGGCAGCTCGGGAGGGTGAGGTGGGGGCTCGGCTCAAATTTCGGTTCGGATCGGTGGTAACTGAGCCGTGAGTCGAGCCGCTGAAGCCGTTAATAACACTACAGTCTAGCACCTCAGGCTGTTCAGCTACACCCACCGGTTTCCTCTGGGCCACTACGGCCCCTTCCTTTCTAACAGTTTGTAGTAATATTCATTATCTTCACCCTCACAATCAGCTATCGAGTCACGGTGATTAAATTATACATATGTAATTTATTTATTTATTAATTAAAATATTTACGATACATTCAAAAGATCATTATTTTTGTAAAATGTTTATTATTTTCATGAAGCAAAGAGTGAATCTTCTACTTCGGTTTAGAACTATCGCTACTACACTTTTAATTGACAACTAAGAGTTTATGTCCACTAATTCTGTCCATTTTTCACAAATTACTTGCAGAGATTATTCAGAGTAAATGTTTTTATTTTAGTAACGTTTCATTACAATTTAGTCATATGTTAATTACTATTTCAAATATTTATAGTTTCCCCTTCCGGTTAGAATAATCATTAGAAATTAGGTTTCCTCTTTCTATAAAATTCTTAATAATTGTAATACTTTATTTGAAGGACGTAATTCTGGATTATTTGGAGATATTCAAATAAACTAGAATGAAGACGATAATACTAAGCAACATTATTAGAACAAAACATTGCTGTTTAAGAAATTGACAATAAAGCTTTTCTACCTTTGCTTCGGTCTTACATGTTAGCTCTAAACTTCATGCGTCTCGATTTTTTTTTTTTTTTTACTTTTCTACTTGTACTAAAGAATTAAAAATGGTTCTGCGCGGGAATCGATCCGTGAGCTACAAGTTCTTCAGACCACTTTACTATCGAATACTCTATAAGGGAGGATGGCCAGAGCAGAGAAACTGATTTCTTTGTTCAAGAGACGTACGCCCATTATCTGGCTTCGTTACCTCGATCTGTGTTCGAATTTACACAACTAACTCGGTCTTCAAAGTTTACACGTGATTTCGCTAACAAATTATTATTAAATTTAATGCTTCATACAACGTTGATAAAACATTAAAGGAATAACACAAATTACAAACAGTGATCAAACTTACAACTCTAGTCACTAGAACGATTCTATTCAAGGTGTCACCTCAGCTTCCTATCTAGAGAAAGACCCGGGTTCGTTTCCCGGCAGGAGCTCATGTGTTTCAGATTCCACGTTAATCAGTAGGTCGCGTCTCATATAGCCTTGCTGCGGAAAGAGACGTTAAACTCAAAAGCAACTCAACCTATCTAGAAGAAGGGCGAAACAAAATTCATTATTGCTACGGTACCAGCGAACAAATATTTTGTACTCCAATTCTTGTTCTCATAAAATAATAATTATATCTCTCAATCCATAAAAGTAATAATATTATTACATTCACGTGTAAACCTAAAAAGAATCTGACAAAGTATATCTCTTCTGTTCCTATCAATAGCTTCGACTATGTGTCTTTTTCTTTCCTTCTTTTGTAATAATAATAATAATAATAATAATAATAATAATAATAATAATAATACGGTGTAATAATAATAATAAGCTCTGGCGACGACAGCACACTGCACATTTTTTTAAAAGACCGAGAAACATTATTCACGAACTTATTGTCTACGGTTTGAACTGCAAGAAATGATCATATTTCTTCGCGATAATATGAATACAAAAGTGAAGTGTTTCTATACAATTTCCTTTTCTCAGATGACTTGATAATTTTTAAAAAAAGTTCCAATTTAAAGAAAATAAAAAGTATGCCTTCAGAGGGAATCAATCTGAGGACCCCGTGAACTTTAGCCCACGCTGTTACCGATTACACCATCAAGATCTGCTTGCAGGGAAAGAGCTACATTGAGTGATTCGTCGAAAGAGTCCAAGCATTTTACATCGCATTGTATTTTTCCCTGGGTATCGTTTTTATTGCATTCACTCCTTGTGTTTTCCGTACAATGCACGGAGAATCAAATACACTTTTCGCCACGATGTCCAGGAATACTGTTTTAACTGATCATCAAATAGGAAGCTACTGGCGAAATGATATATACTTGGGTAATGTGTAGTATTTTATTTTCATAGCAGCAAGGGGCAAGATACTATCCCGCGGAAAACATGCATTTATTTGTTTGACAGACAATACATGGTTCTGCATATATTCGGCCAAATTTATCGGAAGACAAACTTAAAAGATTTTATTGAACAGAAATCAACAAAAGAACAACACCTCACATGTACAGATTATATATAAAATACAAATGCATTCCTTTATCCCGCCTATTGCCTATAGTATGTGTCTTTAGTGAACGAGGTTGCGGGTTAAATTCATGGTAGGAGAGTATCGAACAAACTGCAGTGGTTCAGATCTTACTTTAAAATTATATAGGTGTTGTAGGTTTATTTTACATTCGTTTGAAAGTCGAATACTAATAAGCCAGTATTTACAATCATACTACAAGAACTACTCGTACTAACATGCTTGTTTAATAACGAATCTTATTTCAACAAATCAATGCTACTTCTGGAAAATTTGGCTGTTTCAAGAGAGAGAAATTTATCTTTCTTTTGCAGAACAGGTCATTTCAAACTTTTAAAGGAACATTAATGTTATAAGATATCAAATTGATGATGTCTGGATCAAGGAAATTGAATGTACAAAAATAGTATAAAAGAAGAAAAGTGAGAACACAGAATGGAATAGAGAAAAAAGATAAATACGTTATGTTATATGTAAATTACCAAGCCCAAAGCCCGATTTAACATCACAAAAGAACTCATGCATGAATGTTGTTTACACCAGATATGTTTCCTCAGTATTCCTCAAATCTCCCTAGAGAAATCGTGAGTGAACAAAATGTTCAAGTTTTATTTTTTTATTATTTTTTTTACAAAATTTATTTATTTTCATGTGTTATTTAGGGCCTTATTCTGTACAAACGCAACACAAAACTTGTAAAAGTTAATTACAACTGCTATGTATATTATTGCGAACTAAAAGGCAGATTTTGCGCTACGTTGACCCAAACAGTTAGGGAATGAGGCAGTTAGAATTTGCGTCAAATATATGTTGGTTAATTAGTTCAATTTCTACCTTCAGTCTCCGATTTTTCTTATCGCAATGTATAGATGCGCCGATGAACACCAAACAGCACAATTCACCGGTGCAGAATTCACAATTCACCACTGCCCTACTTTCGCAATTTATTCAAGGACTTCCTTATACACAACATTATGTTGATGTAAATCACTTAATGGACGATATATTTTAATATTGTCCAGAGATGTAGTTCGAGATAATGCAACATACAGTTGTCCGTGAGTATACACTGAACTTGGCAAATAGAAATCAACATGTTCAAGTATTTGCCCTTGTGCTTTGTTAATAGTCACACTAAATTGAGGAAATTGCCTTTGTTTAAAATCAAAAGAGTATTCTACATTAGATAGCATTTAAGTAATCCGAAGAATGTTAAGATCGATTGCTAACATGAGTCCCTGTTATTTCGGCTTCAAATGAACATGTATTATAAAGGTAACCAAGAAAGTCGTGTCGCTTTTTCACCCCCCACCTTCGAATATCGATATGTCACCTAAGACATACCTGGAAGATCAAACATAGTAAAAATAATCCCTATCAGCATCGACGACCTTCTGCCAATGTTCTGGAAACCCATGGATTCCATCGCAGTAGAACTTGGTGCGCTATGAAGCAAAGAAGGCATCAAGTGTATTTTGCACCTCTACTAGGGATTTGAACTGGCGTCCTGTAAGGTGATTGTTCAAGGAATGGAACAGGTGATAATCGGACGGTGCAATGTCCGGGAAGTACGGCGGACGCAATAGTGTTTCCCATCCAATGTGTAGAATGGTGTCACGGGTCATCCTAGCCATGTGGGGCTTAGCGTTGTGGGCCGTTTAGCGATTAGGGTCAAAATTAATGTCTATTTTAAAAAATCTCCTTTTCTAAATAGAAATGCGACTTGCTTATGGGTATATAAGTAGCTAATGTCACACCAATTTATTGTTTATGATTAAGTTTGAATTATTCATTTATACTCTTTTAAAATTAATTCTTTTATTCGTCCCGTAACATGTCCTCAACAACAAGTACGTGAACATTTGTTATATTCTATAGTACTTATACTGTGAAAGTTTATTTATTTCTTTACGTGTTTAGAGAACATGAGTCCATTTATATAAATGCATAGTTGCACTTATTTTTACTCTTCATTTAAGTGGACATTTTTCTGATAAAAGTGATGTCCCTAGCTTTTATTGTCACTAACGTTACTAGTTACCTTTTCGTTCTTAAATGCTTTTGGTTTCATAACATTGCATCCAAAACAAATGCAGTGCGTGTCTTGTATCCTTTGTAAGTATTGTAGGCACATGACAGACGCACGGCGGTCTGAAGTATTTTATCGCTGTTTTTGTCTATAGATGAGTTATGTTTTCTCAGTCACCATCGTGACACAGATTTATGCTATAATGATAATGTATAACTGAGACATTTAGCATCTGTTTCGTAAACATTTTAAATCAGTTTCTGCATTCGTTTCGGCCTGCTACCTATCCAACTTTTTTTTTTTTTTTTTTTTTTTTGTAATATGAAGAAATGTCACTACCATAACGTCATTACTATTACATGAAATTTCATTACGTTCCTTCACCTTACATTTAAACAGAAAGAATGTGTCTTTGACGTTAATTTCCCCGGTAATTATCAGTGTAAATGTTCAGCAGGTGCATTTTGGAGCTTTTCGCAAGCAGGTATCATTGCATACATATGTTGTCCATGTATCTTCGCTCATATTTTGTATTATTGTATGTCTTATCATTCATTAGTGTATCATTATTCACTAACTGTATTAGTAGGGGTTTGGTACAGAAAGGGTGTAACACAAATAAAATGTCCTACTATTTCTGTATTTTTTGTCACTTCATTATAGTATTTTTTAAAATACCTAAACATTTTGCACTCTTTTTTGGTACCTGGGAAAAGTATAAAAATGTTTGCGCTTATATAATGAAGTGAGAAAATACAAAAATAGCTCCTAATTTTACTTGTGGGTTACACCATTTCTGCACCAACCTCCTGATAGAAGAAGACGATATTATTACATATTTATTATTGTATTCTGTCAAATGTATTCCTATAATTTCCATCCTGTGTGTCGTTAGTCATCACCATCACATTTACGTCATTACCGTCACAATAATGTATTTCCTGTTTAAATAGACTACAAACAATTACTAATACTTTTAAATTTTTATTGCAAAACAATTTTACCTGTAGGTTTGTCAATTTATAATTTAATACTGAACTTTAAGCTTGGACAATATAGAATAAAACAAAATTTGGAAACGCGTTACGGTAATGACTAGTATATCTAAAGAGTTTGCAAACCTTGTCAGGTATTTCAGAAAATATAAACGTTCTTGCGCCGTCCTGCATAAGGTATATTTGTCACATAGTATGAGGCATATTTACGAAAAAATCATTCAAAACAGAATTTTTATTTTCAAATTTTGCACCTTCAATTTCGACCCTAATCGTGAAACGACCATTGTCCTGTAACAGGAGGACCCCTTTGCGATTCAGAACTGTAGGCTCCAGAGTTTTGAGTTTTTCTTGAACACGGCTCAACTGCTGACAGTACACAGTTAACTGATGCTCTGACATGCTGGTAGCACTTCCCGATGCACGATGCCGCGAGCAGTCCACCAAACACAGAGGAAGATCTTTTGGTGCAGTGCTGGTTTTGGCTGTTTTGGAACCGGTTCATGGGATGCTAACCAATGATGAGGGCACCGTGAAGCTTCGACAGGACCCACTTCTCATCACATGTCAACATCCTGTCCAGAAATGGCTCCTTCCTCAGAGGAGACAGCAAAGAAACACAGGTTTCTGATTGTGTTGCCTTCTGGCCCGGAGTCAAATCATGTGGAGCCCATCGATCCAACTTGTGCTTCCCAAGTTGATGGAGGTGCTGCCGAATGGTTTCTTCACTTAACTGAATTTTAGTCTCAGTTCCTAACATGTTTGACCACATTTTACCTCAATTGCTGCCTGAAGATTTTCATTTTGTGCATGTGTTGGTCTTCCGGCACGTAGTGCATCTTCGAGTGTTTCGTCACCGTCCTTAAACTTGTTAATCACCGCTGCACTGTCCGCGTAGTCAAGACACCCTCACCAAAGGTCTGACATATCTTCCGCCCCGCTGCTGCAGTGTTTGAACTCGTACAACATACACGCCCTTATGACGCTCTATGGAGGTCCCATGTTCACTCTGTCCTTACGCAAGTTCACGGTGTAACTAAACTGTCCCAACCAGGTACAATGTCGGATATACCCACATCAACAAGTGACCTTCGCCTTATGTTTATTCGCATTCAATTCACGGTGTGAGGACCAATTGAACAGACCTCCACGGAAAGCGATAAAACTTTCTTGGTTACCTTCATATATAGAGTTTTAACAATTACCTTACTTCGTTGAAAAGACCCAATGACGGATTAAGATTTCTGAACAATAAACAATAAACCCGAGCTTGCGCAAAGTGCGAGCCCAAATAATAAGTAGAAAACCACGTTGATATTCAATATTATCACTATTCATTTTCAAATAATTTAATTGATACACAGTTTAAGTTGCAATTCAATCGTCTGCTCAAGCTGCAGATTTAATTGCACTATCGATATGTTACTGTAGATTAAGTTTCAGATGTTAGTCGAACTCTTTACTATGGCACTAATCACGCGTCAGAACGACTCTGCATAAAGCCCTATATGTTACTGTAGACCATGTTTTACTTAAATCGTCCGAGTGTTACATAGAAATAATGCATTATCCCATCGCATCATAACAGATATAAGCCCAAAGAATACATTAAATACTATTTTTGTCTTACATACATAAAAAAATAAGAATGCTTGTAGTAACTAAACCATATCGTTTGTAGTAACTAAACCATATATGTAGCAAATACACGGTTATTTGCTGGTTAAGCAAGCAGTAAAATATGTGCACTATTAACTTTGTTCTTTCATAGCCGACATCCCACAGCCGATATCTGATTAAGAACTCCATACGCCAGAGGTGAACGCTCTACCATGAGCCACCGTCCCCTACGTCCCATACGTGTACCAATATTAAACCGAATGGCATTGTCAATTAAGACTGGAATGGATTTGGCGTGACCACTATCACTAGACTGCCGTGCAACGGTACTACGTTGTATAATTAGATGAATCACGATACTGCTTTCATCACATCGATGGCAGGATTCAGAATCCGTCATTTTCCAGGAAAACAGCTGAACGAGACATGCACGCACAATAGGGCGACGACAAGCTATTGGTGCTTTCAATATGATTTTGGGAACCTAAATATGATAATTCATGGGCCTAGTAGTACGTGTGGAAGGTACCATGACGGCTTCTAGCTATAAGCAGGTCATTGCTGATCGTGTACACCAATTCACGTCGGCTATATTTCTAGTTGGCAATACTATCTTTAAACAAGACTATGCTCTTTGTCACAAGGCCAACGTTGTGCTGCGCTGGTTCGAGGAGCACTATGGTGAATTTTAATTACTGCAATAGGCCCCAAACTCAACCGATCTTAACCCAATTGAACACCTTTGGGATGTCGTTGAAGATCAGATCCGAGCTCATCGCAAAATTTATAAAAATTAGATTTCTTGTGATGTGTCATGTCTCCAGCCACCTACTAACGACTCACTCCTTTCATGCCAAACAACACTCTTACTGTTCTGTAAGCCAACGGTAAATATATTGGGTAGATAATCATAATGTTTTGGCTGGTCAGTGTATCTCCATAAAAAAAGACGCCTGCATAGCATTAGATTATACATTAAATACTTCTTATTACCTGTATGTGCCCTTGCAGCTGGAAGGTAATGGATTTGGTCCATTCTGCCATGACTCAACCATCAAATTTGTCTGGAGTGCTTCTGCAACCAAGTCCATATAGAGATCTATAAAATAAATAACTGTAACTTAATTAACTGGATAAAGTACGAGGAAAAAATAAATGAAATCACATGCCAAAAATATCACTTATTAGATGGTACCAGTTTAGCTGCCTGTTCGAACGGAACGTAAGATCATGTAAAAATGATACGGGGAACATGGACATCGTTCTTTGATGGAACTTAAAATACTTCGAAACCGTTTTCTAATAATGTGTATTATTGGTATGGTGAGGACCTACGGAAACAGTATACTGGACTGGCAGCGTTGCTTTTCCATTTAACGTAGGGCACATTACCAGAGTGGACCCAGAACGGTTGGTGCGATTCGAAAAATTCCACTGTTTTAAACAGAAAATCATCTATTTCCAACAACTATCCATTTGTGGTATCTTTACTCTTAATGGAGTTGGCTTATTGACCCGGACTTTTGATACACCCCAAAGGCGCCGATCTTGGGGGATCCAATCCTCATGTGGGCCCTCGCATTGTATTTAAGGATATACAATATTTGGCATAATTTGAATTCAATTTGTCTTAAAATTTTATGGCTTCTGCAACCAAACACACATTTGACTGCTCCCCCCCAAAAGTTAGAGAAATCTGCACCCTTGGATACACCTTGTATATTTGAGGCATAAAAAGAATTTAATTTGTCGGTGTGCGCAAGTCTGTGTCCTAAGAGGTCTGCACTGGTCGGAATTTTTAGCCCGGCTCGGCCCGTGAATTTGTAATGTGAGGCCCGAACCGAGTCCAAAATATGTTTTAGCCTTTAGGCCCGAGGGCGTGTGATAATCAAATGAGCCCAAATTACAGAAACTTAATAATTAACACAAAATTTGATTTTTATTTATAACATTTAGAGGTTTAACACTGCAGTTGTGCTATGAGAGTTGTGCTCCAGAAAGAACGGTCCGATACATATCGTTGCACAGTGTATTTACTAAGTTAGGCCCGAAGAAAACTGAGAAATATGGTTGTATATTTAAAAATTTACAACCCTAGCTTGGCCCGATCCCGCAGTGATATATGCTTTGTAGGCCCGAGTCCGGCCCGCGGACAGGCCGGGCCTAAACCCGCAGACTCGGCCCGAGCCGGTGCAGACCTCTAGTGTCCTGAGTATCGCACAGTATGGTGTTCTCGCTTGGTAAAAAGGCAAACAGCCTCACTGTTAAGGTCCTAATTAAACCTCCTCATTTAATCAAAAAAAGAAGTTAAAACTCTAATTAGTCCAGTGTAATGACCCGATATGATAATCGAGAATTGATTTTCTATATATTAAAAAATATCGAAACATATTCAACTTTGATTTTTGTTTTACTCTACTTATTAATAAGATAAAAAGTAAAACACAATCAATGTTACACCAGTATAAAAACATTCAAGGAAATTAAAACTGCAATGGGCCACCTTTATACTGTAGTACAACGTGTAATCCTCGCGTAATTGAGGCATATAGTTCCTCAATCTTTCCAGCGGAAAAGCATAGCATTCTTCATGGAGTGCAGCTCTCAGTTACGTCTGTATTGATTTAGGAAGAAATCTGTACTGGATTCGCTCCTTAAACCAAGTCGAAATTCCTAAATTTACTTATCTGGAGAAGGATAAGATTGACCTCTATCTAAAAGCTATTTTGTTCTATGGATAAGTAATGTTCTGTAGTGTATGGAGTCTATAAATACGGTATAGCTGTTATAATTCTCATTTGCTGTCGTCAGAATCAGAGACTACCAAATCAGCAGAACAAAGTAGGAGACTTGGTCTTGTTTAGTAGATCTGTTATCATGTTTTTATGACCTAGAAGAGGAGAGGAGGAACCCAGGGGTCGAAGGTCAATTTCGAAGAAATTTAAATGTACTTCTTATTGATTTTATATATTCGCCCATGGATAATAATGCTTGAAGAGTGGTTCTTGAAGTGATAGTTGGGATGAGGTCCTCTGGAGAAAAATTATCTTAGAAGACCTAGTGTGGTATTGTTTGGTTAGATTTCATGGTGATTTGTTTGATGAATTCTTGTACAAGGAACGAGATTTGTACGTTGGTGTAGTTCCTGAGTTGGAGCAATGAAGTCCTTAAAAGATGTGCGTAGCCATTAATGCTCAGTTTTTAAAATTGCTTCTATATATTTGAAAGTGAGAATAATGTGTGTATAGAGTATAGTGTGTATAGAATGTGATATTTTGGTTGGGTGAGATGACTTGTTTTTGTTTAGTATCATTTTGATTCAGAAGTTTCTTTTTTATTATTATTATTTATTTGTTTCTCTTATGTGTTTAGGTTGATGCGTCTATTTAAAGTCATGTAGATATTTTACTGCAGTACATGGGTGAACTGGTTTGTCATTAATCTGTATGATTTTAACAAGATTCGTATTTATTCTTCTCCGTCTGCTTGGTGGATAGAAAAGGATAATTTGATTTTCCTTGGGGTTTAGTTCTATCTTCCAGAAATTGCAGTATTTAGAAAAAAAAACTGAAATTTAATCTTGTAAACACGGAACTGTTACTCCTGGCTATAGTCCAATACGCAGTATCATCTCCAAGAGGCCGATTTTAATGTACAATTTTCAGTTGATGACAGAGTAATTGACGTATATAGTAGGTAGGTAAGACGTGCTATAGTAGAGCCTTGTGGAACTCCTCTATAGATGTAGATAAGGTTATATACGATGACTTTCTTATTTGATTCTGGTCGTTATGTTTGTGATAAAATTGTATATCCATCAGATTACACTGGTGGGTAATTGATGAGCGGCAAGTTTAACCAAAAGGTCAACCTGCTTGACCGAATCACCTTGCTCTAACTAACCATGCATCCGCAAATTGTCTTCTTTGAAATTCGGAGAGGTCTCCTATTTGATATTAGCAAACGTCTAGCCCAGTCATTTCCGATTTGCTATTATACGAGGTAGGAGTAGAGTTTTACAAGCAGAAAGAGGAACATAAAGAGAAAATGGAGGATAGGGATGACGTGAGAGATAACGCGCAGACATGAATCCACGAGTATTATGCCTGCAAAACAACTGACTACATCATCGCTGTTTTTTGTCTTAGTATGCCTGAAAAACAATTGACTACGTCATAGCTGTTTTTGTGTTAGTATGCCTGTAAAACAATTGACTACGTCATCGCTGTTTTTGTTTGTTTTAGCATGCCTGAAAAACAACTGACTACGTCATCACTGTTCTTGTTTGACTTAGTATGACTGCAAAACAGTTGACTACATCATCGTTGTTCTTGTTCGTCTGTCATCGCTGTTTCTTATCAACGCTAAGTTACTTGTCAGCTCCTTCCTCTCAAACTGAGAATTCGAGAAGCAAACTGTGACGTCATAGAACATTCAGTTGGAAATGACCGGTCTAGCCCAGTGCTTTCTAAGCTTTTTTGACTGATGATAGATTTTGCTGACCGGCCATAACACCGCGACACATTTGTTTGACTTTATATTAATAATAATAGTGTAAGAATATAATTTGCTATAAACTAGAGACTATGTAGTGCTGAGTATTACTCCTGCCGTGGCTAGTACAGCCTGTCTCAAAATTCATTTAACCTAATTATTAAAGATTTAATTATTTTTAAATTCTACAATTTCGTGACGCACCCTATGGAACTGTAGGACATATCGGTTCGCAACCACTAGTCTAACCTACTACGGATTATAAAAATCCATACTAAGTACACCGCTTCGCGTACTACTCGTTATCACCTAACGTAGTACAGGGTGTCCGAGAAGTCCTTCCCTGATTACAGAAATTGATAACTCAGGCTAGAAATAAGATAGAAATATGAAACTGGTGTTGAATTGTTTACAAACTATAAAAGTTTTGGTCACATCAGACACTTCCATATGAGCACCCTTGGTAGCACGTAGCACATCTAGGCAATATTCAATTTCCATCCACACATTGGTCGTGATGGACCAACAGCTTGGCCTCCACGCTCTCCTGACATAACCCCATTAGACTTCTTTTTATGGGGTTATGTCAAGGATGAGGTGTACCGAACACGTGTACCAGATCTTGAAACCCTGCAGCAACGAATAACCACAGTCGTTGCATCGATCCCTCCAGTGATGTTGGCTAATGTGTGGATGGAAATTGAATATCGCCTAGATGTGCTACGTGCTACCAAGGGTGCTCATGTGAAAGTGTAGTGATGTGACCAAAACTTTTATAGTTTGTAAACAATTCAACACCAGTTTCATATTTCTATCTTATTTCTAGCTTGAGTTATCAATTTCTGTAATCAGGAAAGGACTTCTCGGACACCCTGTACTACAAGGTGGTCGAACTGCAGGAATATTCAGTGTTCCTTTTTAGAAGGGAACAAACTTAAAACGATATTAAACGAATGGGGAATTATCATATGTGAAGTCGATTAGAAGGTGGTACATACAGGATGTATAGAGGAATTACACAGATAAATTTAGAGATGAGTGATTCTTTTTAACAAATAGAGCAGTAAAGGTCTAATAAACATGTGTAGGAAAATGTATTCCTACTCATAACAGATAAAGTTCTTAAAGTCTGAGCTCATCTCCAGGATTTCCTATATTTGTATGACTGACGATACGGAGAAACGCCGAGATATCGTATCTCATTATTTTTAAAGGACAAAGTATATGAGACAAAGGGAATTCGGCCAGCTACCATCAAGATCGTCAAGAAGGCAGGTGATTTACTGTCTCTTGGTCGAGTTATGTATCGTTTAAAACGTCTTCAGAAAAACATTTTGATAATCCCGACAGCTTGGATACGAACAGTATATCGATTTATTACTTACACTATATTGTAATATATACATGGATGTCAACTGTCAACCTTTTAATACATATATATATATATATATATATATAGTGTGTGTGTGTGTGTGTGTGTGTGTGTGTGTGTGTGTGTGTGTGTGTGTGTGTGTGTGTGTGTGTATGTGTGTATGTACAGACAGAGCACAACAAAAGCAGAATGAACAAAAATATAAAGCATCACTACAGGCATTTCAAAGAATGTTCACATAAAAGAGTATTTTTTTTTTACATAGAAATGGCATTTCCTCAATGCACAAAAAATTATACATATATATATGAATGAACTGCTTTGTACAAACTATATTGAAATTAAAATCGCGCATTTTATGAGAACATAGCAAAGACAGAATTCCTTTTGAACGTTTGACTGTTCCATATATATGTCTAGATGTGCAAACAAAAGATGCTGACGGAACAGCTTCACAATATGAAGTCCTCATGTAATTTAATTGAATTTTTGGAACTTTTTTTTTTTCAAAACTGAAAGGTTTTGAAGCAGAAAGAAATCTATTTTCCCCATAAAAATTGTGACTTTCATGATGAAACCTTTTTTATGTACAGTATATGTATATGAAAATTGAGAAGCAACACTCAACTACGTATATAATTCTCTTTCATAAACTGATGGAAAAATACATAAATACATATAAACGCTCTTTGTTACAGGCTACCATCTTCACTCCCATTCTCTTTATGTCTTTTTCGTATACAATGAATGAACCAAATATTGTTCAAAGGGTATCAGAACACTTTGAAGAGCAACATTATATTATGATCGTATGTTCTGTTGACACCTTAAATTGATTGCAGAAAACGCTTATCGCTATATCTTGCCATTTTTTGTTCTATGGCGATAAATGTTGAAACCGGAAATCGTCAATTTAAACATCTACGGAAATCATTATTGAAACCGGAAATAGTAGTAAAATTCAAACATTTTTCGGCTTTGGTAGAGTTTTGCAGATTGTGATAGTGTTCTTTCGAGATCGTATACAAGTTTTGTTCTATGGTGATAAATGTTCATACCGGAAGTGGTTCATTTAACTCTTTGATACCAACGGGATACATATGTCAAATGCGAATAATTCAAACATTGTTGGGAATTTGTTTTTAGAAAATTCTTTAAAAAAATACATTTGTTGTTCTCCCATTGGGTCAGATGTGACCAGGAGACTGTCTTTAGTTTCCAAAACTGTGTACAGATGTCAGGAATATCCCACATTAAAGGAGTTGTACATATAAAAGAATATTCACATTTAAAAATTGGTAGTCAAAGGGTTAAACAACTTATCGTTTGTACAGAGTTAACGGAGGAGATGGAACCTGTTCCTGGAACGCTGAAACTGTAGCAAAGAATTATCTCGATATCTCTTTTACTGTTTTTACTCTATGGAAATCATTATTAGAACGGAAAATAGTAGTGAATTACAACCACTTCCGGTTTCGGTAGATTGTTAAAGAACCTATTATTTGGAAGCTGAATTTATTGCAAAAAAAACTGCATCCCGATATCAATTACTGTTATTGCTCTACGGAAATCGGTATTGCTCTACGGAATTTCAATCACTTTCGGTATTGGTACAGTGTTGTGGGTAATGATGGTATGTTATCTTGAGACTTTGAATCGTTTGCTAAAAAACTGGTTCACGCAATCTGTTACCATTTTCGTTCTATGGCGATAAACGTTGAAACTACAAGTGACTTATTTGAGCCACTTCCGGTTTGAGTACAGTCAACGGAAGAGATGAACTATAGTCTTGGGAAGCTGAATCAATTGTAAAACAAAACACATCTTGATATCTCTTACCGTTTTTACCCTGATGTCAACAGACAGAAAGATGGACATAGTCGTTCTACAAGACTTCGACACTTATGCATAGCATAGTTGGATTCGATTTTGGCGTCCCGTTCAGCAGCGAGGCTATATGAACCGTGGACCTACAGTTTAACGTGGTATCCGAACCACATGAGCTCCCGACAAGAATCGACACCGGATCTCCCACGCCAAAGGCGCGTACGCTAATCGCTTAGCCACGAGAGAAGTCGTGCATAGCATACTTTGGAAGTCTAAAATTGTATATCACAAAATTTAACTCTCACAACACAGGTGACCTTTCAACAGATTTGAAGAAGAAATTAGTAAAATCAAATTATTAACCTCCTACCTCCCTTGTTCATTTCAAAGAAAACAGGAGAAATATTTCCTCTATAATCCAATGGGATAAAAAGAAAGATGACACTGGTATTTAATACCAGGGACATATACTGTATATACAAGATGTTTCAAAACAACACCGACAACGTTTGGGAGGTGATGCCTGACACCAAGATAAGACAAAAAGAATAGACCAACTTGGATGCACAAAAGCTTCCTTTTGGAGTTATAGGCTGCCGAAAACATGAAAAAATGAACTTTAAAGGTTCATGGCTTTAAAACTATGGAGCCTACTGTCGTCGAGTCAAGACTTCGGTTGTGCATTATCCAAAACTATATGTTTTAGAATCCTAACATACTCACGAAGCAATTTTTATAAAGGGAGTGTGGCTACAGATATATAATTTGAAGTACTCTACAACTATTTCTATAGAAATTGTTGTGGAAGAACCACAGGATTATGAAACTCGAATATTTGGGTAGTTTCTATGTGAAGTCTTGATTCGGCTACGGTAGGTAACATCATTTTGGAGCTATGGACCTTTAATGTTCATTTTTTCATGTTTTCGGCAGCCTATAACTCCGAAAGGAAGAATTTGTGCACCCAGGTTGGTCTATACTTTTCATCTTATCTTGGTGCCAGAAAGCACCTGCCAAACGTTGTCGGTGTTGTTTTTAAACACTCTGCGTGCCGCGGTGGCTAAGTGGTAGAGCGTTTACCTCTGGTGCTTGCGGTCCAGGGTTCAATCCCAGCGCCCGCCAAGTGAACTTCGTGGTGGACAAACACCGTGTGCGTGGGTTTTCTCGGGGTTCTCCCGTTTCCTCCCACTTTCTTCATTCCACCATTTCATTCATTACTCCCGGCATAACTGTGGGACATAAAATTCAAAGATTTTATTTTCATTTTTTTAAACACTCTGTATAACATTTGTGTGCTGTTGCCCTCTCAATAACAATAAATACCGGTGAATAATCAATACCGGCGATTTGAAACAGGGAATTGAATAATCAATATTTAAGTGGAAGAGGAAATATAAATATATATATATACGCTAAGTAAAAAATATTAAGGCTTTTATCCACGACATGGCGTTAGGGTCCCAAATCTCATTGTATATGAGTCGCAGCAGGGCAAGTTTAACGTCAATTGATAAATAACAGTTAAAGCTAGTCAACTTGCACACACACACACACACACACACACACACACAAAAAGTATTGGAATTCTTACAATCAGACAGGAAATGAGTGAACTTTCCGCAAAACTGCATCATTTTATAGATTTATTTTATAAAGGCGTAAATGCTGCGCAAGCCCGTGAAGAACTTTGTTCTGTTTATAGCTTAAGATATCTTATCAAAATTAACAGCCAAAAGATGGTCCAGTCACTTTCATTCTCGAAATGTCGACGTCCAAGATACTCCTCGCAGTAGGCAAGCAATCATAGCAAAAGTGGATGATATCCTGGCGAAAGTCGATAAGGACCGGCATGTATGTAGTCATGACATCGCAATAATTTAAACATCCATCAATAAATAGTGTCAAATCATTTGAAGATAGATGACTACAAAAAGAAGCTCAGTGTTTGGGTGCCACGTGATCTGACTCCAAAACATTTATCAATGGAATTTCCATCTATCTCAACTAACTAGGGAAGGTCGCGAGGTGTTACTCTGACTTCATATTGATACTATGCTCAATCGACTCGTTTTTACATATGAAACAATTACGCAAACGGAGAAATCCTCGATCGCAAGCGTGTTCAAATTACGAGCGTTCAAAGTTCAATTTTGTACAATTTTGCAAAAAGTTTGAAGTAACTATTTTTTTGAGATACATGCTTTATTTTTGGTATCGGAGGATTTTCTTGGCCGCCCAGCACAGTGGGAAGGTCAAAACGTACGCTTTTGCAAGATAAGAACATTTATTATGGAGAAGGTGAAGGGTAATGGTCTTTGACAACTTGCAAATTGCCTTCTGTTTGTCACATTGGGTCGATAGGCTGATAATATGTATTTTCCACCCTATTTGATTGTATTCTTATTCAAATGGCCCTTTCCTGTGTGCTTATCTTCAAATTGAACAATAGCATTTGTCTTCGAAATGCTTGGCCGCGGAACTAATCTGAACGAGACTCCGAACCCAGTCGCCTCTGTGAAAGACGGTGTTTCAATATTTCATCGCTAGCATTTTTTTTAAATATATAACTTGTTAACGGATTTTAATGGCGATTGTTGGAAAATATTTAAGAAACTTCAGGGAATATTTTACGATAATCGGCCAAATGTGGCCAAAAAACTAAAATCAGGCCTGTAGCCAGCCCAAAAATGTAGGGGGGGGGGGGCCCGATCCAACCATAGTATAGTTTATCACCGTATTATAGTTCAATTACAAGCCTACAGTGAAAAGTTTAGGGGGGCCAGCGAAAATTTAGGGGGACCTAGATCCCCTTTGGATACGGGCCTGGCGACAATGTATGCAAACTTCGGTTTTCTCCACAATAAAAGCCAACACAGCTTTGAGTGCACATTCCCGCTAATCATTTTCTTTCTTTAATTTTTCGGCCTATTTTGTCGCTGATTATCTTCAAATATTCTCTGGATTTTAACCAATATTTTCCCATAATCGACATTTTAATTCCCTGAAAACTAATTTAAAAAAACATGGCAAGTGATGATGTATTGAAACACCGTCTTCTGCAATGCATAAGCATAGCCCGACAGGCTTCGAAGTACCGTTCAGGATAGTTCCGCAGCTGACCGCTCTGGAACAGCACGATTAGTTGGAAGCACCACTTCCGCGCGACTGACTACAAACGAAATGCCGTGGTGTAAACTGACCTTCGTATTCACTGTCAGCACAGGGGCCGCGGTGGCTCAGTGGTAGAGCGTTCACCTCTGGTGCTTGGGGTCCCGGGTTCGATCCCAGCTCCCGCCAAGTGAACTTTGTGGTGGACAAACACCGTGTGCGTGGGTTTTCTCGGGGTTCTCCCGTTTCCTCCCACTTTCTTCATTCCACCATTTCATTCATTAGTCACCGTCTCCTTTAGCCTAACCGGCATAACCGTGGGACGTAAAACTCAAAGATTTCATTTCATTTTCACTGTCAGCACCAGCCAATGGTGGATAATTTATTTGGATTAACTCCATTTTAACGATAAACTGATTTTTGTTTTTCCCATATGATACTGAGTTGTGCGCCCCAGTGCTGCAAAGTTTTTGTTGGACATCTGATCTGGGCAAAACAACACATTGGTGGCAGAGCCTTTTAAGAAAATATTGGTCTCACTTCTACCTACAAAAGGGAAAGAACATCACAACATAGATTATCACAAGATTAATTATGAATACCATGACGTTCTTCATTGAATTTCGCACGCCTAAGAAAGCGTTTCAGAGACAAATGTCATTGTTCAGTTTGAAAATGGGCACACAGAAAAGTGATATTTGAATGATAATACAGTCAAATAGAGGTAGCAAATACATTTTATTAGCTTATCGATACTGTGTGTCAAACAGGAGAAAATGTTCAAATTGTAAGTCGCCATTACCCTTAACCCCCTCCCCAACAACTGCCCTAATCTGGCAAACTGCGTACCTTTTATTTATTTATTTATTTTTTAATGATAATAGGTGCTAAATATTACGTTTTCGCAGATAGAAGAGGCTTATAATGAGGAAGAGAAGAATACAGAAGAAGAGTTTTACGAAAATGAATAACAAAATTGGCTTAACAATTTATTTCCAAATCCTGGAAAAGAGGAAGAAGAAATATATCCATCTTTTGTGGAAATATTACCAGAGGCTAATACTGAACATGAAGAAATAGAAGTTGATTTAGACGAAATAGAGAAGGGAATGGATGGATTGTTGTCTGAATTTCAAGCAGAACGAAACACAAATGTACAAGTGGGATTTGGAAATAATAATCGTAATCATGGTAGCAATAGATTTCATATAATAGAATGTAGAAGACAGTACAGAAGATACAATATGGAGGGTACAATGGTAAAAATCCCTTTAGGCTCCGTACGTGGATATGAAAATCCCTTTACGGCAATTGAAACAAGTTTACGGGCTCTAATAGATTATTTGTTACGTAATGTGGACCAACATGATTACGTAGAAATAACAATAACAAATGAAAGAGAAGGACATCGCCCTTTTTGGTTATCGTTCAGAGAAGCTAGATATCTCTCAGCAGAAGTGCTATGGACAAGTTATGAGAAAGTACTGCAAAGTAATGTGGCTTTTCTTATAAATGAAGATTGCATAGTAGACTTTCATTATCTACGTATCCCAAGAGGACAAGGTCGTTTGAAACATGTTATGAATACCAGTGAATATGTAAAGGCAAAACGTGGTATTGTTACAATTAAGAACACAGGTACAAGATGTATAGCACATGCAATCGTCGTTGCCATAGGATTAAAAACACACACACACACAAGAGAAGAAATCAAACCGAATACAGTAGACATAAAAATCAAAATAAATACATAATAGAAAAAGAAGCAGAAGACCTACGCTAGTGTAGATCTCAGTCATGGTGGTGGAATTTCTGAAATTCGTAAATTTCAGGAATATTTAAAGGATTATAAAATCACAGTGTATAGGGGTTTTCAGGAAGTGATGTCATGTTTGAAGCACCACTAAGTGATAACGAGAGAACATCTTTAAATTTACTTTTCATAGATAATCATTACGTCATTAAAAGATTGACAGCATGTTTTAGCTGTAGTTATTATTACGAAAGTTGTCGTAAGAAATATGAAAACAAACATGAACATTTGAAACATTGTACAGCTGTATGTTACTGATGTCATCAGAAGCCACCATGTGATTTTAAAGAAGTAAATATTTCATTCAATGATTGTAATCGAGAATTTTATGGTCAGTCATGCTATGAATATCACAAGTCAGCTCCTTATCACAATGGAAAGCCTTTGTGTTCAATTGTGAAATGTTGTGCCTAATGTTTGAAAATTTATGGACTGAAAGAAAAAGGATCTCACGTATGTGGAGAAACGTATTGCAATATTTGCATACTACAGTACCACCTAATCACGAATATTACATGAAAGTGAACGAAAGAAGAAGATCAAAAAAAGCCAATTAAAAGATTATCATGGAGAAGAAAGCTATGATTGTATGGTATGATATTGAATGTACAGCGGGCCACAAAAATTCTTCAGGTATAAAGTCCGTGAGTTAGGCAACCTAACTAACGCCCGCTCTAAGATTAATTAAGCCTGCTAAAACAGCAGCATGAAGTTGCCCCACCTGTTAGAACAAATCGTAAATTTGTTTGGTGCAGGAGTGAGGAGAAACGCTGGCTGACGAAATGACAAAAGGGAGTCTTTGCATACTTAAACTCACAGTACACAGAACAGTACCAGAAAAAATATACGGACACCAGAAGCGCCGATGAGAAGATGTCAGGGAATTTAAATAATCTTATAATTAATTCAAATGAAGGATTGTATAAACAAGTTAACTTGCTTCAAATGACTATACGTAAATGCGTACCAAATAATATACGGATAGATTATGCGGTATATGTATTAGTTTATTTTTTAAATAAAGACAAAGCCTTGCGCTGAGTTTTAAAATTATCAACAGTAGTCCTACCTGCAAATCAATTAAAGAATGAATTGATCATTCAGGGAAAGAACCCAGCCCCTAATGAAACTTTTATGGGTCTAACAGGGCCTGAACTCCTAGGTTCCGCCCCACTGATGGATACGTAATGTTACTTCGAAAGAAGAACTTGTCTGATTTCATTATTCGTTAAATAATTTTTGAAAATGCTAACTATTGGTAAATTATTTGTAAATATTAAAAATGCAAAATTCGATAACACTTAAACGAGTTGGAGAACTTACCCGTACTATCCGTATTTCTCCTTAGGATGCAAATATTACTTAGGGTTCGTGATTTGTTTAATATTTGTGCAAATTTACACATAGAGACACAAGGAGGAAAGACGAAAATATAGTCTCAATAAACAACAATTTAAAAATGCACGAAATTAACGGTTAATATCAAATATAGAACCATTAACAGAATTAACTCTGTAACTCGTTTTCTCCATTCATTTTCCTTCCTTTATTATCAGGATTATATCATCACTGAATTTCTCCACTGGAGATTACCTTTCATTTAGCAGCATCCAACTTGAGCTCAACCTTGTAAATGAAACGTTTTTAAAAGTGTAAACGGCGAAGGCGGGAATCGAAACCGGGCCACCAGATTAGAAAACTACATCTCTAACCACTCATCTAAAGCGTTACTTCTTCGGCTCCCCTAAATAAAGAACCTTTTCTGTTCGCTCAAAATAGTAGCTTGTTAATAGTCAGATTGATTGGCAAAACACAGGACTGTGTAATTGACTCGGAGGGCATTATATTACTGTATTCACTAAATTATCAACATTGAAGATTTTTTAAAAACAAAATACAAAACTCCTTTATTCTGAATCAAATACAGCGCGTGTATTATACTCGTAAACAAATTAAAGACAAATGAATTGCTGCGTAGTACTCGTGGTTAAGTGGTCAAGGCGCTCGACCAGTAATCTGAAGGTAGTTGAATCGAATCGGATCCACGAGCGACCAATACATTTTTTTTCCTTTAGAGCTTTTGGTGGCAATTGATGGGCGATGACACACGTTTTATTTTCTTCTGATATTTGAATACTCGGATGTTTCAATACTTCACCTATCAAATCTTCAGGAATAATAATAATAATAATCTCATAAAAGATTAAAAGTTAGGAGCTTATTATCGCTCAGGGCATAACATTACAACCAGAAATGTAACATTTGGCAAGTTAGTTTATTATATGCCTTACTGTGCAGTGATATTCAGTTATTTTTATTACAGTTATGTTCCTCAAAACGTACAGAATACTTTCTACATGAAACTTCAGTGGAACGCCTTGCTTTAAAATTTTGGTAGTTGCAGAGGTGTGTCCTGGAGGTCCAGACACCCTCCCGAAATCCCGACTTATCTGTAAGTTTTCCCTAATTTTAGAGCAACTTTAAAAATTTTAATACCATATTATTATTATTATTATTATTATTATTATTATTATTATTATTATTATTATTATTATTATTATTATTATTATTATTATTACTGAAAATTTAAGACCTCAATATTACGTCCTATTGCAATGTAAATAAGCGTACTGAAGTTGATAGGAAAAGAAAAAGAAAGGATGAGATAGTGATAAAGCGATTAGTGTCCGAAAGGAAATGAGAGGGGACAAGGAAGATGTCAGCTTCTGGACAACATTAATATTGAAACTTCGGACGCCTAAACATAAATTAAGTAGGATTTGTCTTCACCACGATAGATAGTAACACGCTTTCTTTGGTTAAAAGACTTTTGATTATGTATGCATTATATTGATATTTTAACAAAATATACATACCAATATAAAAAAGAATAGTTCCTATTTACAAATTTTGGTTGAACGGACATATGGAATATGTTGGAAATGGCGAATGAAAATTATTATTTCTAGCAGTAAGAGTAATAATAAAAGACTTCGGAATAATTGCTCGAAAACAATATCGTTTCAGACACATTTATGACTCATACTAGGCCCTAAGCCTTAGGGGTCGTATTCATGAATTGTTTGCTAAACACGTTACGCTTTCCACCACAGTACAATCAAGGTTGTAGACAGATATGTGACGTCAGTTTGCTAGTATTTCCCCTGTGAAGAAAGCAGTCTCCACTCTAACTTGTAAGACCGAAAGAAATTGAGTATTTTTCATTTTATTACACATCAGAAGTATGAATATTGTAGTTCATAGAAACAACTTACCGCACCTAGAAACGAACCCGGGACCCCTGAATTACGAAACGAATGCTCACGCCACTACGCTAAGACTGTTCTGTTAACAAAGAGTCAAAAACACTCGTTTATGAAGCAAATTGCACACGTTTACGATAACAACGAAACACACTGATTTCTGTCATGATAAAATACTATAGTCGAGAGACTTCAAATTTAAATTAAAAAACAAAAATATACATATAGTGCCTCAAACCACTTTCTTTTCTGATTCACCGAAAGTATCTCCGTAACTTGACCATTCCAATATTCGTATTTTCCTTTTAAAAAACTTTCAAAGTTTTGATTACGAATTATCTAAAGTGCTAATAAGTATACGTCAGAAGCGCCTAAAGGATATGGAGGATTGCAACGAAACTTTTGTAGAGACAATACGCAAAAAATAAGGAAACATGTGTTTTTAGCTTGTGCGGAAAAACAGTGTTGGGGCCAGGGCCTCTTCCGCAAATAGTAAATATTATCGTAGAAGTACGGAAAGGAGTGGATCGAAGCGATTGAAATTGTGTGTAGATATTGTATATGTAAAATAAGGCAATTCCTGCTTACCAATTTACCAAATACAAGGGGAATGAGAAGGAAATCCTCTTTGGTAATAATGGATGTTACTGTAACCAAAGGAATTACCCCTTATTCCCCTTCTATTAAGCAGCGAAAAATATGTCTCCAATATTGCGAGGACGTGTAAGACCATTCCCATATTTTTAAAGCGATGTTCAATATATTTATGTTGAAAAACAATACTGTGGAGGATCAGGAGAGTAGAGTTGTCTTTAACATTGTGAGGCGGGCAGATTGGAGGCTTATTCTGGCGGGATATCAATCTCATCTCATTTTCCTTTGTGGCAATCGGACACAATTCCTCACATTTCTCCCCAAAAAACATATTTCAAATCGGATTATTAGGGGCACAATCCCTCAGTTCCAAGATTGGAGGAAACATGTCCCCCTCATCCCCCGTGCCATTTGTGCCAGTGCTTCTAATACACACACTCTCAACAGATGTAGACACGAAGCGTCAAGAGCTTTTCTTACACAACGACTGTGGTAACCATAATATAGCTCGTGATATCAATATATTTACGAAATAGATTATATTTTGTTGCCACTTACCATAAAATATTGAAAGATTTTACAACTGATTTGAATATTTCTATTGCTTTAATTCATTATAAACATATGGAGAATTAACATTTTACTTGTAGCTACAAGGGGCTACTTTATTGGTTTAAGCAAAAAAAAAGTTGACACCAACGGGAATCCAACCCGTAACCCTTGGAACGTGAGTCATAAATGCTTCTAAATATGCCACGCCGTCACTTAATAAATTTGCGCAACGTACGACATATGCGGCGAGTCGAAAACTTTAAGACGCTTTTTCTATGCTATATTAGGCCTTTGCGCTCTCCCAGTTTGTAATATGAACACCTTAAATATTCACAATCACCTTGCAAAAAATGATGTTAATTTATCAACGTCTGCTTTCTCCTTGTAGGTGAAAAAAGAACTTCAGGCATTTTCGGATATTGATATTTATAATTGCAATAATAGCAAGATACGGAGATACTTTCGGTGAATCAGAAAAGAAAGTGGTCTGAGGCACTATAAGACAATTTTTGTTTTTCAATTTAAGTTTGAATTCTTTCGACTATAGTATTTTATCATGGTAGAAATCAGTTTTTCTTCATTATCATAAACGTGTGCAATTTGCTTCATAAACGAGTGTTTTTTGACTCTTACTTAACAGAGAAGTCTTAGTGTAGTGGCGTGAGCATTCGTTTCGTAATTCAGGGATCCCGGGTTTGATTCTCGGTGCGGTAAATTGTTTTTAAGAACTACAATATTCATACTTCTGATGTGCAATAAAATGAAAAATGAAAAATGTGGAAGTATTTCACAAAGTATCAAACATATAATTATGTAAATGTATTACCTCTTCTTGTGAAATCATACAATGAAGGTTATCGTTCAAGCATTAAGATGTCACCTGCAAATGTATTTCAAAATAACCTATTACAACTATGGCATAATCAATACGATAATAAAATGGAGAAGAAGAATCCGGATTTCTCAAAACATCTTAAGATTGGTGATAGAGTACGAATTAGTAAAACTAAACGTACATTTGATAAAGGATACATGCAAAACTGGACTTTTAAAGTGAAGAAGATAATCCACCTGTTTATGAAATAGAAATTTTTAAACAAGGAACCACTGGATGGACGTATAAAGAGGAATTACAGCCTGTGGCGTTATTAAAATCGTTTTACATAGATAAAATCATACGTACAAGAAGAAAAGGTAGCAGAAAGGAATATCTTGTTCATTGGAAAGGATATCCTTCTTCCTTCGATTCCTGGACACCTGCATCATCCGTAAAGATCAAGAAGTACAATGGAACAATGGAAGTACAATGGAGATTTTTACGTTACGCTTCCCAGTAATAGTTCTATGAAATATTTTCCTGACAACACCTTAACACCATACACTACTAAACTTCATCAAAGAATGGAATTCCGTGAAAAGTCCTGTCAAAATTCTCAAACATTTAATCCACGATGGCTACGAAATTTAAAAGAAGGCGAAAGTAGAGATGCAAAAAAAAAGCCGGCTTTTTTGAATCGATGTTTTTTTTCTCATAAAAAGCCGGCTTTTTTGGGGGAAAAACGAGAATATTGGAAATTTTGGCTTTTTTCATTTTCATGATTTTCCTATCCAAATAGCTTTCTTATAGTATATTCTATAGTTAGATAAGAATTCCATGACCTAAATGCCATATTTCGCTCTGAAATTCACCATCAAGATGGATGGAGCACATGTTTTACGAATTAAAGCTAACATGAAGAATGTAGTATTTGAGGGCAATTTTATAGGCTATTTAACTTTATTTTAACTTTTGAGTTATCGATATTTTTTTTTTCTTCTCTAGATCATTTTTGTTTGTCATCCGTGTATCATTTCTAAGAGCTTAGTAGTCTAGCTTCTAGCACAAAAGTTAAACTTACGTTTTTCTACATATCCGTCAAAGTGTACGTTTTTCAATATGTCCGTCAAACCGTATTTCCACATTTCTGTTATACTGTAGTACTGCAATGACTTAGCAATAATTTTCCGGATACAACCTTGAATACCAATTTATACAAATAATCAGTAGCGGATTTAGTAAAGTATTTTGGGAGGGTTTTCTCTGATTGTTTCGTTTTCTAAAAAGTCCTAATTTTATTTGGGAGGTGCTTGAAGTTTATGAGCACAGGCATAACTAATATTTCGTTTCGTTTATATGTTTAGCAATAATCTTCTGGATACAACCTTGAAGATCATTTTACTCTGAGAATCAGTGGCGAATTTAGAAAAGCATTTTGGGAGGGGTTTTTCTTACTAATGTTTAGTTTTTCTAAACATTCGTAATTTTTATTTGACGGGAGCTTAAAGTTTATGAGTAAAGGCATAACTAATAGATATTTCGTTTGTTTTAGACATTCCGCAACTTTGGGGAACAGGTTTCAGTCCAAAAGGCCGACCCCCCTAACCTTCGCAAAACCGTCACTGCTGGTAATTAGTAATAACAACGATTTAAAAACAATAAGAAAGGAAGTCGGCCAACTCACAGTACACGCACTATTTCTACATTCATAGATGGAATGAAGAAAAGCTTTGTCAGAATGGTCGAATGCTGGGTTGAATCCCGGACTTCCTGATAGAAGCGCAAAAGCTAACCACTCAGTCATGTTTGTTGTGCAGTTGTATTTAGCTTAACTTACCATAAATATATTCCGTAGTCCTTTTTTTGGGGGGGGGTCCGTAATGATATGTTGAATCCCTCTTGTTAAAAATTCAGAAAACTTGAGGATTGGGTAAACCGTGATGGTGGTTATAAAAAAACTTAACTGTAGAATTTCAAGAATATACATAACCAAAAGTTCTAGATGTGCAGCCTTTAAGTGTATCATATAACTAACTAACTAACTAACTAACTCTATGGCCTATGGAACCCGCAGGTTCAGTGCCGCGTTCACAAAAGCTCTCCACTGACTTCTATCCTTAGCTAATTGCATCCATTTTCTACTTTGTATTCCTATCTCTGCGAGATCCATCTTAATATTATCCTCCCATCTGCGCCTAGGTCTTCCTAATGGTCGTTTTCCTATGAGTCTTCCAGTCAAGACTTTGAAAGCGTTTCTACTTTTATCCATTCTAGCTACATGACCCGCCCACCTAAACCTCCTAGACTTGACGACCCTAACAATGTTGGGTAAACCGTATAAACTATGTAGTTCTTCGTTATGAAGTTTCCGCCATTCCCCATTCTCGTTCCTCTTGGGTCCGAATATTCTTCTCAGGATCCTGTTCTCAAAAGTGTATCATATAAATCTAAGTATTTCTCTTATGTTTATTTTAATTTTATTTTGTTTCAAAAAGAGGGTATGGAATATTTTGAAGTAAAAATACTACATACAATTTTGCTAGTTATTTGTATATTTTTTAAAAAAGAAGTGTTTACTTTTGGGGTTGGCTCATTTACACCAGCTTTTGTTTTTAAAAAAATAACTGGTTTAAACCAAAAAATTAAAAAGAACGAAAAATGCGAATCGTGTGAACTTCATGGTGACGTTTCAACATATCAGACTATCTGAATTAGTTTTATTTCCTATTCACCTTTTAATCAAGGTGTCCCATGTTCAATTTTCGGTCGAACCACAACCCTTCTTTCATGTGCAAACAAGTAGCGGTTCGGATGTCACTTTAAGCGAGTCTTCTCCTTGATAACCTCGGTATTACGCAAGGATGTTAAGCATAAACATACGAAACGAAACCAAATTATATATTTCTGCATGCCTGAATGCCTGTTGTTTTATAAAGAAGCCAAAGTTGCTTAAATATATTGATAGAAATTGGCAAAATTTATCGATTGCCTACGTAGCTTCCAACAACAGCTTGGATTGGACTTTCAATATCTACATACAAAATGTGTAATTTAATACCTCAGTTTTAGCGTACTGATTATGATACGTTGACCTTTAAATGTTACATGCAAAGCAATAACAGGATTTTCCCGCTATTGTTTTACATTTAAAGTAATGACGGGATTTTCCCGATGGCTAGGGATGGAATTTCTCAATTTAAGAAATTTACTGACCGGACTTGTTTAAGCTTATGGGACCTCTTCCAGCGTAACTCCGTTGTTGCGTAATAACACCAAGGCGAAACAAACTTATTTCTGTGAATATGTAGATCTAATATAAATACATAAAGCAAAATATCTAAGTCAAAAAAAACTGGTTTAAAATCCCCCCAAAAAACGGGTTTTAGGCATTTTCAAAAACAACCATGTTTCTTGCCAACTCTGCATACTTTTGTATATAGGAGGTTAAAAATTTTTTATTATATACATTGGTTAATCCTTTGGAATTCATAATGTAAATATGTTGAAGTAAAATTGTTTGAAATATCTTTTCGAAATTCATGGTTTATTTTCGAGGTTTTATATTATTATCGGCATTAACCACTAATTAAATTACTTTTTGTATTATAGAGAAGCGAAACAAAGTCTGCTTTATCAATTTAAAGCAGAATTTTGAAAAAAAGCCCAAAATTTCCCAAGCAAAAAAGCGAAGCAGAAAAATCCGTTTTTTCCAAAAAATCCGTTTTTTTCCGAGCCCTTGCATCTCTAGGCGAAAGAGAAACACACGGACTTGTGGACAGATTACGGGAATAAAAGGCACAAGAAGGGTGCAAAAAAGGAGGCAAACTATCTCTATTCCCAAATGGAAGCAGCATTTCGGAGAGCTAGTTTACACTCTGAAATGAAACTTATTATGAAAGGGAGGGATATATTTCCCTAGCTTTCACAATATTTGTATCGAATGTGTTATGAAACACAGTAGCCCTCTTCACAATCACTTCACACACTTTCAGCACAAACAATTAGTCAATAAATTATTTTTCCTATTTCAGTGATGTACTTTTACATGTCTGTAACAACAATCCTAAAACAAAGGAATGAAAATAACATACATCAACGTAGCCAATATAAATTTACACATCAACGTAGCCAATATAAATTTACAAACATCGATACTGACTAACAAGAATAATGACCTCTATTGAGTAATGTTCGGAAACGTAATATCTGTCTAAATAACTCGAAAGGTAGAAAATTGTGTAAATTCAAATGAATACATCAAGAAACAAATAAAGTTCAATATAAATTCCTTTGATGCTACAGGTAAATAGCTACAGGCAATTGGTTATCGATCTGAACCCAGATATTCACACGGCCAATATCTTGCAATGTTTAGTTTATGTTGAATTTTGAATTTTGAGTGCGCAAAATGAAAATTTGTGATGTTTTAGTACACAATCAGGACAATTTTGAACAAATTTACACGGACATTTCTGTGCGAAATTCAAAATTTAAATTTGAATTTGAATTTTTGAAGTGTTATTTTTTATTACACAGGGTTTTTTAAATATAATACAACTTCTAGAGCAATTTTTAAGCTTTCCAATGGCTTTGTTCCATGTCTTTAGTGCACATATTAACGATTTTATGACATTTTTAATAACCACTGAACTGAAAAAATGCCCTTTTTGGCAATATTTGAACACCCTGTATGGGGGCACTTTCAGGAGGAGAGGGATAATATTTGGGATTTTTCTCATCTCCCACCGTAATAAATCTGTGCACCATTTTTTACAAAAATCTGAGATGGTCAAGTCTGATGACTTGTTGATTTGACACGGAATGTCCCCAATCTATTTTTATCTCCAATATTAACTGTTTCTTTAAAAAAAAATGTCCCGGGGCGGGGTAGCAAACTTAGTATTCGGAGGGGCACATATTATTTTCATATGATATTATTCTATTTATTATTATAGACGTATTATTTTGGTCTCCTCCGGGGGAGATCCTCTCAGAGCTAGAGAGAGCAGTGCCCTCCCAAAATCATGTCTGGAAGAAACACTGCCAGTATTTCTCTTCGACACAGATGTGTGGAGCTGTTTTAACGAAGTGCGAAAAACTTGTTGAAACTACAGTACTTGCTCTTCATGTTTTAGTAACAGCCATCAAGCAAGAAAACAAGATTATTTATAACCTAAAACAATGTACCATGATTTTTTAAAACAATGTTCTATACTTTGAAATTAATGTGTCCTCTGTAGGCTATTCAATGCAAAATGTGTCAAGAAAATTCTATTACATTTTCCTCCTTGAGAAATTTGAGTCGCCTTTCTTCTATGTTCGTGACACAGAGGTAATCAAGTTTCGTCTGCAAGAGACATTCGCATACTGCATATATAGCTTCTACTTACATCCTCGAGAAACACACTGTTGCAAGTTCTTCTTTCCAGAAAGAAAAATCTTGTTTTCATATATATACCTGGAAAGATATTTTTTCTTCAAAATGTTCTCTGACACCTGACGCATAATACATTGTTTTCTTTTCTACAATTTAATATTCATTCTCTTGTTGAACATGTTATTTGATAAACCTGATCCATACAGAAATGTATTAAGAAAATAATCCGAAAATGCTAATTTGCTAATTGATATTCAAAATGATTCAACTGATTCCTTTATACACTAATTCTCTGTAAAGGCTACTCCCTATTCTAGTGAAAATCGTTTCAGTGTTATAATAACACATTTCTCGTTCTTACCATCTTAATAAATAAAATGACGAAACCAGTGGTTGTTCTCGATGTGGAAGCCCGATTTGCTGCCTATCGCCCAGCATCTTAGTTTCCACTGAAGCAGAGTGAGTTGAAGCAAGGTTTAATCAGCTTCATTCCATTTCTACTGACAAACTATCCAAAGACCGTCGAGTATGTGTGACTGTCGAAGGCCCAACACTCATTTCAACAATCGGAACCGTCAAAAATCTATACGAGATACATTCATAAATTTCACAGGACTGTCTGTAAAAGAGAGGCATGAATTACCGTTTCACGTACCATCCTCTCCATGTACGTCACCGTTGACTTCGCCGTTTGATTGGATGACTTATCCTGGTGAATGACAGCGCATGTGTCGTTGCCATATAGAGATCGAATATCATGGAAGTATAGTGAGTTCAGAGTGTTCGTCTGATATAGCCTTTTGTCTACTACGCGTAGCGCACATTTGCCATTATAGCCGGTAAACACTTACAACGTAAAGCGGCGAGGGAAACTTTTCGCACATTCACGCAGTGTTTCATATTCCAATATTTTGGCATCTGCTGTGTTTAAAACTAAATTATAAGTTCTTGTAATGCAGGATTTCAGAGGTGTTATGGAATAAATAGAGGCTTTTCTTTATTTTTGTTACACCTACCTACGCAATTCTCACCTCCATCATTTGTGCCTTTACACGTGTGATGTTTCATCGTGAAAATGTCAAAGTTTCCTTCATCCACAACTCGCATCTATCTCATACATTTCATTATCAAGTTATAATAGTTCGAAGTTCACAGGACAGAACTTAGCGGATACTCGATATAGTAAAGTTTGAAGTACGTCTATGAATTAATTCAATTTGTTACACAAATCATTATTATTATTTTGGATAGGATTTGAAAGTTTAAAAGCAAAGTATGACTATTTTTAAAACTTCTGAGTGCAACTAAACGACGTAACAAACATTTTTGCATTTGAAGGCGGTGCTCCAAGTTCCCTTTAAATACTGCTAGCAAATCAGAGGCCAGCGGTATTGCCACGTTTATTTTGTACACATCCATGTCTATCCCCTGTCACCTGATCACGCTGTAGTTTATCTGCTTAGCTGCACACCCCTTTACCACTTGACCACGTCACGCCAGAGCTTGCGTTTTACTCATTTAGCTGAAATGCCAAGATGTTTGTCACAGGCTTTAGAAGTAAACGTTAATCTACTACCTCAAAGATGAAGGAAATGCAATTTTTGGTGTACGGCTAGAACCGAAGAACTACAGAACTACGACTACAGGAGATAATTGACAAAATAGCTGACATTGGGAAGCTATATGAAATGGAAATCAACATCGAAAAATCGAAAGTCATGAGAATATTCTGTGGAAATACGCCCTTACGGGTCAGAGTAGAACAAAGAAAACTTGAAGATGTGGACCATATAAAATATCTGGGAAGTATTTTGACGAAAGACGCGTACTGCACCAAAGAGATCAGGACGAGAATTGTCATAGCCAAAGAAGCATTCAAAAGAAAACGTCACTCTTAACTAGCAGCCTTAATATTGAACTAAGGAAGAAATTGGTCAAGTGCTATATATGGAGTATTGGACTGTATGGTTCGGAGACTTGGACATTACGGAAGTTAGAAAAATATAGAGAGAGCTTCGAAATGTGGCATTGGAGGAAGATGGAGAAGATAAAATGGACAAAAGAGTAAAAAAAAAACGAAGACATTTTAAAACGGATAGGAGAGAAGAGAACGATTTTAGCCACCATCCTTCGTAGAAAGGCCAACTGGATTGGACACATCTTGCAAAGAAATTGTCTTCTTCATACCGCCATAGAAGGAAAGACGGAAGGAAAGCGAGGAATAGGAAGAAGAAGAACGCAACTGATCGATGATTTGAAAAATAGAAGAAAATAGTGGGAATTAAAAGAGGAAGCTGAAAATCGAGAAACATGGAACAAACATTTCCAAGCCCAAATTGAGAAAAGAAGAAAAGAAAAAACTCTCGTTAGTCTCAAGATCTGCCAAAAGGAAGAATACAGATTGAAAAAAGAAATATTGAAATTCCTTATTTAAAACACGAGAGTTATAAGTGTGAAAGCAAACACTGTCTTTTGAACTATTAGCTATATTATTTACAGCTGTCACTAAAATATAACAACAAAAATTACATCATGTTAATTAAATTATACGGTAGAACAAATACACTTATTTTCTTTGTGTGTTGTTTGAAATTAATGCACTGGAAACATTTCGTTTTGGTTATGTTTCTAGTACTTTGGTCAATTAATTATTTATTTGGATCAGATGCCATTTTTGTGTAAGCAAAACACGATACAAAGGGGAGGAGTATATATTCGTAGCCACACGTGCATTAGAGTGGAAATTAAACACTACTGTTTTTTGTCAGTGAATGTAACAAACAAATAAGCATTTTTTTTTTACACCGTTAACATTATACATATTTCTCATATTTAATTTCACTGGTTTTATCCATCATAAATTTAAATTTATTTAATCCACCTAAATCTACTGTAGATTCTAACTTTCCGATTTCTCAAACAAAAGCATTAATTCATGTCTCCTTCGATTCAAACTCAGAATCTCATGAAATAGGTGGAGGGGGAACAACGCCTGGCCAGCTGAATCTAGTAGAATGCATGAACAGTTCCAATTTATGAAAATGTGTTTGTACGTTTTTCTTTCTTTAAAAAATATCGTGGAATGAAGAAAGTGGAAGAAAGCGGAAGAACCCCGAGAAAACCCACGCATAAGGTGTTTGTACACCACGAATTTCACTTGGTGCGAGAGGCATGGCATGTATTCTGCACATTGATCTGATAGATTCTTCGAGCAAGATTTAATATTACGTTCCACTTTGCACGGAGACGCTCACTTACGAAGTTACAGCAACGGAACATTTCAATCATCAATATTTTCATAGTTATCTCGGCAAATAACAAGTGTGATTACCATGCATGCACTGAATCTTGATACAAGGGTCATAGTTACACTGGATCAACTTCAAAAATGAAAGTAAATTTATGCTTTATTCAATATACAGGGTGGACCACTTAACTCGACGCGACCTTGTAACTTCCAAACCGTAAATGATAATACGCTGAAATTTTGTACGATGCAAATATAAGAGGCGAAAGTAGTTTGACCTAATCTCCAATACCACCAGATTAGCAGTGTTGCCAACCGACTTCAACGAAAATTTACAATATCGCATTTATTATTCAATATTGCAAACTAAGGATGGTATAGTATCATAAACATCCATATTTTGGAGACGTCTGTAACAATAATCACGCAAGTGGAACGGATGGGGCAATGCACATTCGAAGTAACATAATATCGAATACTATCACCGTCATATGATATATTTCGAATAAATAGGAACAAATACACAAGAGACTGGAAAGTTGACTTTTCTTTAAAAAAAAAACTATTTTGAAAAAGTATTTAGTTAACCGTTTAAGGACCGGACATGGATCCACTGGTGCAAATTCTTCAAAATTTTCATTTTCTGTCCTTTTTCCACCCATAATTAAATTTCCGTTTTAATTTGTCGAGTACCACTTGCCAACATCCTGTGACGTGATGTTCCCTTTTGGGAACATTGGTATCTCGTGTGTGCAGAATTCGCGTCTTCTTAGGTTTACTTTCACAATACTTTCTATAAGTAATTAATTAACTACGTCAATCAATTTCATATAGACTACGTTTCTATGACTTTGTTACAAACACACACGCATTTATATATTTTCACATTTCTTATAATAATACTTACAAGTAGAATAACACATTGTTTTTACACTGAACAAATTCAAATATTTCGAACATTTCTTCTCTTGTTATATTTGTGTTAGATATGAGAATAAATAGATATTGGATGGCTCGAGTTTTTACGTATGAGTACAGTTGAATACCTACGAGCTTTTATTTTAGATATGTATTTACTAATCTTTCTATTCACTTGCTCTTTATATATGTACATGTATTTAGTAGTATTTTTGTAAATTCTACATAGCTAGTATTTGTTTGGAAATTTAAGAACTTATATTTGCCAAAAAAAAGTTTTCCAATTCGAATACTACACATTTGAATTTTGCTGAGCATAAGCTAACAGTCTTTTTTCAGGTCTTTGAAAAAATGCTTATAACCCATGATACTTTGGAAATCACCTCTGGTGTAATCTCTTTTGACAAAGAAAACACATTTTTCTTGTATTAGATTTGCACACTATACAGCGTCCTTCTGATGCATCCACAATGTAATGCGTGTCAGAGTTTCGAGCTTCGAGAGGAACATGCGGTCTTGGACCTGGCCTAATTGATGTCATGTTTCCGATGCGAAAGACACATCGTATCTTCTCTCAAAAACTGTAGATGTGTGAGTTCATTGTTTGCATTCAATTCGCAATGCAATTTCCAGGAAGAAACAATCGCTAAATTGAGTGCATTATTGAAAAGATTCCACCACCATTTTTTTGGATCTGAGTTTGGGTTTGTATGATGCAAGAAGACGATCCGTAACATCAACACCTCCCATTTCTTCATTGTACTTTTGAATAACGAATGGTAGACTAATAATTGGAACCTCTTTTTTATGTGCACCAGAGTATCTCCTCACTGATCCTACTGGCAAGTGTGTAAGACAGTTTGAACCAACAGTTACAACTGCACTGTCATTCGACCTTACAAAGCACACATTACTATCACTTTTGACGTCAAACTTTGCTCTTCCCTTTCTAGGAAGTTCTTTCTGTGGAATCACGGGACACTGTTGAACACAATTATCTCTTACTGTCCCAGTTGCTCGAACACATTTTCCTCCTAATTCTAAAAGAACAGCATAAGACGTAAAGAAATTATCGGAAAAGACTTCGTGCTGGTCATTATTTTCTATGATGTGAGACTACGAATAATTCTCGTTCCTAATGGAATATTCCCACTAACGTTATCAGCACTATTGTCTTTTCCACCATAGGGGTCCACTGCATAGGGATAACCGTCAGAAGAACATAAAAAAACATATATTGTAACCAAAACAGATTGGTTTTCCTGTAATAAACATGTTGCAGGTGTGATGCCCAGAGTACGGAACCATGCTTTCATAAATGCTCAGATATTGGTGAAAGATACCAAACTACTGGAAGTTCTTCTGTAGTTCATCGTATATAGGTCTTATTTTCCCAAATTTGTCACCTTTTGGTACGTTAGAATTGTCAACAATATGGAAATATTTCTTTGTTTGTTCGAAACGGACTCTGGGCATTACGGATGACACAATCGATATACACAAGTCGTCTGCTATACTCCAGTAGGACTTCTCAGAAGGAAGAACAGGATACCCGCTGAGAAGTAATAAACAAAAAAAAAAAAAAAAAATTAGTAGCTGTTCATATGATGTATTTATATGTGGAGCTCCCTTCTGCTGTGCGTACAAATTAGACATTTGAACAAGGTGTTCAATGTATGATGGAGGCAAAATCTTGAAGAAAATATTTATCGGAGAACTACCGTCAAGATGAGGATGAGAAACCACAAGTTTTTCTGGTGAACTGGAAATGGGATTGAGGCAAGTTTTCGCAACATTTTTCCACTTAGGCACACACTGTTTCCCTTTCCTTTTAGATGATATATTTTCAAGCTCATTTTGCGTCATCGATGAGATTATTCACTGTCACTACCAACTCAGACCACATACGTCCTTAGACATAACAGCAACTAATTCGTCTTCGTCTGTTATATCACCTGCTTCATCTGAAGGGAGAATGCAAACATCCGTTTCCTCATTAGAAACGCACAGTGTCCAATGTGTCTACTATTTCATCCAGCGTAAGAAATTTCTTTCCCATTTCGCTATTTTAGAGAACAAATATTCACACGAACACGTTACGTACCAATGTTCCCAAATGGGAACATTAAAATATATCAGTTGCGCAATAACAAACAATGCTCGCAAACGCACGTTCACTCACACTACAAAAAAGTGCACACATTGAGCTCTCAACTGTCCACAATTAGTCTTGTCAACTATTATATTACTTCGTAAGCACGCAGTGTTGCAACCTTATGTGAAAAACATGAAAACTTCAATTGTAAAAAAATCGAAAGAAACTATTTAAAATACATTGTTGTGAAATTAAGGCAAATAAAACAATTAATAATTCATTCATTTATAATACTACTTAATGTCAGGCAGAAATATAGAAAATATACAGCGCTAGAACGCTGAAAAGTTGCTGTTCCCAAAAGGGAACAATGGTACCTAAACGGTTAAGTAACATATCTAAGGACTTCAATAAGATTTCCATTAAATGGATAAATCATCATGCCGTTTATAACAATTTGGTATCAGAAACCGTTTAAGCATTTTATGCAATTGTGATCATCTGAATAATGTGATACAAAAGTCTGACAACAGACTTAATCTTGAGCTCCTTCGTGGCTACGTGGTTAGCGTACGCGACTTTGGCGTAGGAGACCCGGGTTCGACTCTCGGCGGGAGCTCGTGGTTCGGATTCCATGGTAATCAGAAGGTCCCGTCTCATATAGCCTCACTGCTGAAAGGGGCGTTAAACTCAAAAGCAACTCAATTCAATAGACATAATCTTCTCAAACGCGTCACAGTTACTAATTAAAGACCATGCAAATACCATATTCAACACCTATAGAAAAATATTCTGAAGACTAGTGCTTACTTTTGTATTCACTAGATTAACAACTGCACTTCAACACGACTATGACAAATTGAAAGTCCTCGATCGACATACCATATGACTAGCCTACATAATCTACTTCCAAGTCATACCCAAGAACTTCATGACGTTATGCCTTTTTCACAAATACTGTTTCTCGACGAAAATTTACAATCGAAGTATATTACGACAAGATGCATAAATCCGACATCCAGTGATTCAGTTGAAAAGAAACTATTTATCAGAATGGATATAATGCACACAGCTCACGCGCCAAGTTGTTACTGAACAGCATGATATTTATGTTTTCAAGAACGTCATTCCGGTGCGTCCCGGTCCAAATAAACCACTGCCGACATCATTTATTCCTTAATACAATGCAAGCATATATTCCGTACAATCTACCCAACGAACTAATGCAGGCCGTTGAGGTATGAGGTATGAGAGGGTATATAATACTGAGCACTTCATCCACCACCATATATTCGTTTCATAAATGGAGGTTTCACGTGATCTTCCTTACTCTCTTTATCAGAGTTTGTTGGTGAATACTATCGGTCAGTATATTGGGTACATACGAGAAAGTGCTGCAAACTGTTAACCATAAGGGTGCCTGTCACATCACCTACGTTCGGTATACTTACTCGTAAATCTGTTCTACTTTTTTTTGATTTGTATGATTTATCTCCTTAAACTTTTTACAAATAGCCTCAATGCTGGCGTTCCCCATTAAAGCTCAATCAATTCTAAACTTTTTTTCCTCTACATTTTATGATTATTCACGCGTAAGTTAAGGACATCTTAGTGGATATAATATCTCGGCGAGGTCTAACGAAGGTAAGAAGAAAAGTTTTTTTTTTTTTTAACTTTCAGAGTCTTACAACGAAATATTTTTCTTCCTTGTTTCTATTCACAATACCTTCTGCTTTATTTCACTTTTTTCTCCATTGGTGCAATAAGGAAAGGGAATAAAATAAACTTTGTGCTGATGTCATCACAATACAACGGAAAAGTTTTGTTTGAACAAAGGGTAAAGATCTAAAATAGAAGGAAAGAGAAACATTAAATCTGTTAGTTAAAAAAAAGAGTTAATATTGTCCACCATAACAAAAGAATCTCTTAAAGAACATATAGTCGTAGAGAAGTCCGCATAAGTCTTTTTGAAAAAGACCATTTTACGAAATTGAAAGCTTTGAAACTATAGAAGAATGAACCAAACTTCTATACACATTTCCTTTTTCTTTAAAAAAAACAAAAAAAAAACCCTCAAAAGTTTCAATTAGTACTTAAGTATCAGTTTCTATTACAAAGAAGCGATCCTTTCAAGTACTAAGAGTGTCTTTATTTCATAGACACGCAACCTTTTGACAACTTTTATTTTGTGTTTTCGCACGCACAATAAACCTTAACAAGATGAAACACAATAATGGAACCGGATGAATGGTCCTATGCCAATGAACGATCTTAGATTAAAACAAGTGGACTGTAAAAGACGTTTTAGTGGAACTTTCTCAACGAATCCCTTGGGTGAATGGCCCCAAATTTAGATGAATACATAAAAGTACCGAACTTTCTGACAAGGAGAAAGGAAGAACTTTATTTGAAGAATTGTTAATATATTACACTACTCTCAGAAGCAAGACTTCAATGTCAAGAACCTCAGAAAGAGCTAATGCTAACAGCACTAGGAAAATGAACCCCATGTTTGGATAAATTTCACCACTGGCATAAGTGGTTGTTCGAAGATTCCAACTTTGACGTAATTATTCGAGTGACTCCATGAACGGATATACCTTAAAATGTTACATTTGATTCAGCATATTCTCATTAGTGTCAAAAGCACAAAAGCACAATGCATCCAAACGCAGGCACTTTCACCAATGGCATACGCGGTAGTTAAAAGATTCTAAATTTGAGATTATTTTAACAAATTGCAATTACAAATTCATTTAAGAGTGTGCAATTTTTAGCGGTGGCATTATCGCCAATTCTTTGACGGTGTAAAAATCCTTACATCGCTCCGTTTCTACTATTTTTTTCGTATGAGATCTTTCTTCTTTTTTCAATGAAGTTAAAAAACACAGACACTCAAACTATGATCATATATTCTACAATGTTACGAATTAGCGTATAAAGCAAACGAAAGTCCAAAGGTAAAATTAAATCTTTAATGCCCCATGATTACGTACTTTTAGGCTAACGGAGACGATTATTAAGGCAAGTGAATGATGAAGGAAGAATTAGTGGAATGAGAAAGTGGGAGGAATTGAGAGTGCCCCGAGAAAATTCACGGACACGATGTTGTCCATCTGGGACGGGATCGAACACGGGACCCCATGCACCAGGGATACGCGCTCTACCACTGAGGCACTGTGCCCCCCAAAGTCCAAAGATAAGGTAATGCCTAGATATCCATGATTGATGTTTAAAAAAATTACGCTGACGTAAATCCTCATGTGTAGTTTTCGACAAAATTAGGAAAAAAATATTGTAGATCTAAAAATATTATAAAGGTAACCAAGAATGTTCTGTCGCTTTTCCACCCACCACCTTCGAACATCGATATATCACCTAAGTCGTACCTGGAAGAACAAAACAGTCCCCATCAGCATCGACGAATTTCTGCCAACGTTCTCGGAGGCCATGGAATCTATCGCGGTAGGCCGTGAAGCGAAGTACGTATCAAGTCTATTTTGCACCTCTACTAATTATTTGAACCGGCGTCCACTAAGGTGATGATCAGACGGTGCAATGTCCGGGGAGTATCACGGATGCAATAATGTTTCCCATCCAAGGTGTAGAATGGTGCCCCCAGATCATCCAAGCCATGTGGGGCTTAGCGTTGTCCTGTAACAGGAGGACCCCTTTGCGATCCAGAGTTTTGAGTTCTTCTTGAACATTGCTCTACCGCTGACAGTACACAGTTGCACTGATGCTCTGACCAGCTGGTAGCAGTTCCCGATGCAGATGACGGCGCCGTGGAGCTTCGTACAGAACCTACTTCTCATCACATGTTAACACCCTGTCCAGAAATGGCTCCTTCCTCGGACGAGACAACAAAGAAACACATGTTTCTGCTCGCGTTGTCTTCTAGCCTGGAGTCAAATCATGTTGGACCCATCGAGCCAACTTGTAGTGCTTCCCAAGTTGATACAGGTGCTGCCGAACGGTTTTTCGACTCACACTGAATTGTACTCCCAGTTCCTCACATGCCTGACCACAGTTTGCCTCAATTGCTGCCTGAAGAAGATCTTTATTTTGTACACGTGTTGGTCTTCCGGCACGTAGTGTTTCCGTCCTTAAACTTGTTAAACCGCCGCTGCACTGTCAGCGTAGTCACGACATCCTTATCAAAGGCCTGTCATATCTTCCGTCCCACTGCAGCGGCGTTTGACCCCAGTTTTAACTCGTACAGCATACACGCCCTTATGACGCTGTGTGGAGGTCCCATGTTCACTCTGTCCTTACGCAAGTTCACGGTGTAACTGAACTGCCACAACCAGGTAGTATTGGATATACCCACACCAACAACTGACCTTCGCCTTATCTCCAGTCGCATTCAACTCACGGTGTGAGGCCAACTGAATACTGACCCTCACAAAAAAAAAAAACGACAGAACTTTCTTGGTTACCTTTATATAAGGAAAAACCGTGAATGGAAGCCTTTGGAATGTAGTGCTATACAAGAATGATAAAAATTAGATGGACAGACAAGGTTTCAAAGGAGAGAATATTGGAAACGGTAGAGGAAAAAGGGGTATATTGAAGAATATTTCGAAAAGACGAAATAGGATAATTGCCATACATTATTAGACATGAAAGAATCGTGTTAGTAGCTACGGAGAGAATTGTAAAAGGAAAAATAGCTAGAGGAAGACAGTGCTTCAAATATACGGACAAAATATGGGTAAGAAAAGAGAATGAGTGGAAGTCTGATGACGACACAGCTAGTGTGTTGAAACTGTTACGTGATTGTGTTTATATATATCACGTAGCCTTGCTCAGTGCAGGGGGCGGATCTAGGACCGACTTCTGGGGGGGGGGGCGGTGAGTTGTCATACTGCTACTTTTAAGGGCTCCAAACTTTGGAATGGGTTTTATTTATATATATAAAATAAGAAAGTTTCCTCTTCTGTGGGGGCAATTGCCCCAATCGCCCCCCCCCCTGGATCCGTCCCTGGCTCAGTGTGTTATTGTGTTTTAGTTTGACAATATGAAAACAAGGTCAGATAGAATAATCATTTTAGTGTATTTTACACTACAACATTTTATTTTATATACAGTAAGTATATAAAAATAACATTTTATTTTTATATATAGTAAATATTTACTTATTTTATTACTGCTCCTTTCAATAATTCATTAAATTTATTGTAGTTTACGGTAAAACACTGCAAAATGAAAGGATCCCTTAAAGCTTTCAATACAGCTCGGAGAGGGAAACCGATATCACATCACACCACGACGCTTCATTCTGTTGCCATGACGTAAGCAGCACATTTTTGCATTGTTTGAAGTTTTGTATTTCCGTAACTAAGATATATTTTTCTTTCCGAGATTTTTTGTGTGTGTTATACATGAGATCTAATTGGATGGTTGGCAAGATGGCGTAGAATGTTGTACACAATAGAGCGTCATGCTCTTTAATTATTTCAATTTAATTATTAACAACAATTTCCATTTTGGACATAATATAGTGCATTGCAATTTTTATAGTGTTTTACATAATTTTTTGTATGTTCTACGCTTCTGCCTTCCTTTTTCAATAACAAACTAGTGTGGAAACAGAACTATTTGAAACAGGCCAATTCGTCCATTTTGGAACGGGCCATGTTTTTACAATTATAATAACAACAAGAAGATTTAAAACAATTTTAGTGAAGCAGTCAACTTGGCCTTAGTGCTGTGACTCTAATTTTAAAATCTCCCGCAAGGGAGATGAATAGAATAGAATAGAATAGTGTGTGTTATATTGAAGACTAGTTTTTACACGATGGGAACATCAAATTACAAGTTTTCGTCAGAAAGGAAATGTTCATTATATATATTCTAGGTTTTTGAACAGGGAAAGGTAAGATACAGATTATTGAACAATTTAAATCACTGTTACGTAAGAATCGGAGTTTGCAAAAATATTTTTAAAAAAGTTATACATATTTACAAAAGACATGCTCCAATAGTACGAGTTTGGACGCGTTTTTCAACCTTAAGGTGCAGGCACGTAGCCAGGATTTCGTGAAGGAGGGGGGGGGGGGGTCCGTGACATGAAATACTGTGCTCATCACAAAAGGGGCTCGATCACTCTAAACTATTTTACTGGAACATACAGTATATTGGTTCGTTTAGCCAGGATTTCGTAACGGGGGGGGGGGAGTGACATGAAATTCTGAAGGCCCAGGAGCTCGATCAATCTAAACTAGTTTACTATCAATAGGACAATAAAATGAGGATATGTTGGCAAGTATTTTAATAAGAAACTATGAAGAAATTTCGAGCAAAGGGATTTAAAAAAAAGTATTGAAAAAGATTTTGCAATATTTACGTCCTTCTCCTGTTTATTCAAATATAACAATTTTCCTTTTGCTATGACCTCAATTATTATAAAAAGTACATACTGAATACTGTCTTGTAAACTATCTTCTAATATAAATAAAATAAAGAGTTTGTTTGTGTGTTTGTCTGTCTTTCTGTCTGTCTGTCTATGTGCGGCCTGGGGACCAGACGAGTGGACCGAGAGTTACCAAATTTTGGTCAGGGGTACCTTGGCCCAGGCCCCAGATCAAGACGAAGAGTTTTTTTTTTTTAATTTTGAAACATTGGGGACTCAGGGGTCGTTTACCGGAACCGGCTTGGGAACCAGACAAATTGACCGAGCGTTACCAAATTTTAGTCACGAATACCTTGGTCCAGGCTCCAGACCAGAGTTAAACGTTTTTGTCGAAATTCGAACCAGGGGGTCTCAGGGGGGCGTTTACCGGGACATGTAAAAGTAGTAGAAAATGACCAATATTTATTTATTTATTTAACAATCACCAGATACAGCTCAGAGGCCATTTTACATTGTATATCCAACAACATTAACAATGTTAAGGATTTGGGAAGGTCTCGGTCAGGGCCTGTTTAGTAGGTGCCATCCCGGCATTTGCCTGGTAGGACTGAGGGAAACCCTGGAAAACCTCAGTCAGGATGATAGGCAGCTGGATTCGAAGCCACGACCTCCCGAATGCGAAGCCAACGCTCTATCACTTGAGCTATTAGTGTCGAATTCATATTTTCCCGGTCGCTGAAATCAATGGTGAAACTCCAGTCGCATTAACTACCAAATTCACGCTATTCGGCTCCGGGCCGGGGGTCACCGGAGGGGGGGGGGGTGAGATACCAAGACATATAAAAGTAATTCAAAATGACCGATATTAGTGTCAAATCCATAGTTTTCGCGGTCGCTGAAATCAACTGTGACACTTCCATTAGCGATGACTTGCAAGTATGCGGGCCGGGTCAGCGAGGGGTGGATACCGAGACATGTAAAAAAAATAGACAGAATGACTGATATTAGTATCAAATCCATAGTTTTCGCGGACGCTGAGATCAATGGTGATACTCCCACAGGCGTTGACTTTCAAATAAAGCCCCTGTGCGAAGCATGTGTATATTCAACTAGTTTTACAATACATGCGTTCCCTTCTCTGTTGAATCAAATGCTAACAGAACTTTCTTTCAACATTTTTTTTTTTTTATTCCGTCAACTACTGTCGGTTCCAAATAACAGGTTAAAGGAGCAACAGAAAATTGTTCTTAAAATAACATGTTTGATACTGCAAGGATGTGATGACGAAAAGTTATGATTAAAAATGTCCACGCTGTTACACAACGGCACTTATGCTTTCGAAAGCTTGAAATCTCCCTGACTACTACTATTAGTAGCAGGAATTCTGAGAATTCCATAACTTTTCTTGAAATTTCAAATTTCCTGCCTCTTCTAGAATACCTCGCTTACCTCGCCACCATATTGCAAGTAATACAAATCTCCTCATAAGAAAGAGTAAGCAAAAGCTTCCTGTAGTTTTCTTTTTAATTTTTAACGCTGATCCTTCTTTTTTCATTTCATTTTCTTTTATCCTTCCCTAATTTTTTTTCATTTCTGGTCTCGAAGGGGACCCTTGGCTACGTGCCTGTAAGGTGGATCACTCGATGTTCTCGATGCTTTGCTAAACGTTGCTTAAATAGTGCAGCGTTGCCAGATAGTGTCGAGTGTTACTGATGCCAAATAATAAAGGAAGCAATGATGGAATTTTGCTTGGATAATTACTGGAGAATTTATTTTTCGACTTTTTGCCGCCATTCATAGCTAAATTCCGCTTCTCAAACTGCAACGCTATAATTCAGGAATTTTCTTATTGTAACTACCACAGCATACGTTCAAATTTGGCAACAACGCATTATGGCGTTCTGCGCAATTTTCTTCTCAAACTCTATTTCCTTACATGTAAATTAATATTTAAATAAAATGTGAAACATAACACGAAAAACGGTCGAACAATATATCTATTTCGTAAGAAGATCGTTACCGGTACTTTAAAATACTTTTCACATACAAATAAACATTTCATAAAACTGAGCACTTCTAGTAAGATCTAGCAGCAAGTGTCATCTTGTGTGCTCATTGTAAAACGAATCAAATATTTTCTTTTATTTGTTATCTTTTTCGATATCAGAAGACACAACCAAACGAATCAGTGTCTTGTGTCGTAGCTGAAACATAACTCTATCTTATATTACAATATTTATAATATGGAACGTTTCATTGAGCATTAATTAAGGGAATGAGTTTAAATATGTATTGACTTCCGGGTGGTGATCCACCTTAAAGTGAGTTTTCTCCACTTTAGTGATTTTGGACTTTAATGGCTTTTAACCTGGACTTTTCTTTGATTCAAGCTATATGATACCTACGTTTCCTTCTTAATACTTACATTCAGGGGTAAAAGTGGATCTTAAGAGGTAGGAGGACTCATGACTTCACACCGTTCCCCGTGTTTATCTTTGCCCATTTGTAATTTTGTAGGAAGTGGAGGGACCCCATAAATATTTTTTGGAAGTAGGAGGATGACGTCCCTCCCCCTCGTTACCCGTCACTTTCACCCCTGCTTACATTTACTTTTAGAGGACATAACAATAATCTAGGCATCATATTTTCGTTGTGAAGAGTAAAAACGTAACACACACACAAAAAAAAAAAAATAGCATCGTTACTAATATAATAACCAACATGTGCATATTCATTTAAAATGAGTTGAAATAATTATAATATTTTTATCATTTCATTCATAACATGAGGTGAAAACTGTCAAGTGTATATGTAGATACCGTGTGAGCTAGAAAATAATTTTGTAGCAAACTTCATTGTCTTCTTTTAGTTAAAAATATCCGCTTGCAGATAATATTGTAGTGAATTGTCAATATTGCCTACACTCCGGCAACTTCGCTGCTTGTTTATTGTGTTTAAAAAGCACTAGTTGTTGTTCTATGGAACAAACCTTTTTTCCTTCAGAAATATCAAAACTACCTAATGCAACCATTATATTTACCGAATCAATGTTCAGGAGTTGAATAGCAAAAGGTCAGAGTTTGGTCTAGTGAAATTGCAAACACCTACTTTATTATCGTATAAAGAACGGTGACTAACTAGATAAATACCATCATATGGATTACTAATTCGTCTCAATACAAATCGTCAATTTGTCCTTATTTACTGAATTAACCTCGTATTTAATTCAAAGTTATAATCAAATTAAATTGTTATTTTAACCAATAAAACTGTAACCAAATAGCCTGAACAAACTTTCTAAAATAAATAAATAAACTTTTCAATTAGAAGAAGTGAAAAAAAAAAAAGTTAAGTCCAATCGATTTATCTCTTCACTCCAATCGGTTCACTCTTTTATTGGTAGGTTTATTAATTTGTTCTGACGACATAATACATTAGTGTAATTATACACTCTTACGTGTAATTAAATAACTAATTAATGAGAATGTTAATTGAAAGGGTAGATATTATCAATGATGTATTTTATATAAAACAGAAGCAAACGAAATACAAGAGATACAAGAGATATGGGTTACAATATGAATGCATAAATACACAGCAATACGAACAGTCTAACACATAGCAAAATGAAAGCCTGTTTTCATCAGTTCCCTTAACGGATATCACTCCCTTAATTAATCCAGGAGACAGCCGCGAAGGCTAAGTGGTAGAGACCTCACCCCTGGTGTGTAGAGTCGCTAGAGTACGTTTGTTTTATCTTGGCACACTTCCCGCCAGTCCACTTGGTTGGCCTTTCAAATAGTTTCTGCTAGCACTCACGTGAACGTTTTAGCCCAATAGATGTCTTATTGGCTCTATCGTGTAGGCGACGTTAGTTGTCAGTCAGCCCATCAAATGAGGTCATTGCTGTTTGGCGGGTATTTGGAGTGCTTAGTTGCCACACGTCAACAAGTGTGTTACACTGATTTGTGAGTGGTGTGGCGTTTTGCTATGTGTTCTAGCGTATTGTAACTCTCAACTTAACCGTGGCGTGGCAACAACGTGTTGCAAACAGACCCACCTTTTAGGCGGGAAGCATGCGAAGTAAAAACAAACGTACTCTAGTTCAATCCCAGTATATGAAATGAAATGAAATTTTTGAATTTTACGTCCCACGGTTATACCGGCTAGGCTAAAGGAGACGGTGATGATGAGCAATGAATGAAATGGTGGGATGAAGAAAGTGAAAGGAAACGGGAGAACTCCGAGGAACCCTACGCACACGGTGTTTGTCCACCACAAAGTTCACTAGGCGGAATCCGAGCTCATGCTAAGTGGAATTTGTAGTGGCAAACAACATGTGCGTGGCCCCGCACTTCCTTCATTGGACCTTTTCGATCATTAACATCATCACCGTCTTCCTAATCCACGAAGCACAATTATAGGATGTTAAAAAAAAATAACCCAGGAGTCGATTGGCTCCATGAAAGGAGCTGTAGTATAGGTATTGGGAGGGCGCCAAACTAACTGAACGCAGAGCCAGGGGTTACCATGCCATTTACATAAAAGTAAATTCACAATAATAACCTGGCCCGTATCTAGGTAAATGTTATTCTGTGCTCGAGCACAGGGCGGCAAAATTTTGAATTTTTTCAAAGATTCACAATAAAGTAATATTTAAAACTAGCAACCCGCAGAGTCCCACGCAAGCGCGAGAAAATATGTTAATGTGTTTAATTCGCTCTAATTACAGTAGTTAGTAATTAGCTAGCTTATCTGATTATTTTTTAAAAGTTATCTCTCCCACCCCCACCCCAAGGGGTGAGGATGAACTTGAGCATCATGACAATTGATACCATTAAACCAGCGACCTCGAAAACTATGAATTCAACAATAATATTGGTCGTTTTCGATCAGCCCCTTCCTGGGGAGTGCAGTATGACCTTGAAGTTGACCTCAGCGACACCAAAAACTATGAATTCAACTCTAATATTGGTCGTTTTCGAGGGGGGGGGGGATTATTAAGAGCACACGGGCGCACAATACATAAATACGGGCCTGATAATAACCAATGAACTTTTTTAAAGAAAAGAAAATCATATAAGAAATTAGTATTAGAAAATTGTGAACTAAATTATTACAAAAGAAATCATCTTTCTACGTATTTGTCTTTTATAGGAACAGAAGACAACAAACAAACTGTACACATAGAGTAAATGTGGTATTGAAAACAACTTACCTTTTTAAGATTATTCATTTAATGAATCTATTTATCACATACGACAATATTATCTAACGATAATTTCAGGGATGGCCCAAAAGGGATTTTTCCCTCTCGGGACTGCGAATTTCCGTTAGGGGCAAATCTTCGATTGCCTTCAACAAGGATTACCTCGAAATTTACTTTAACATCCTGTATATTGAAATTGTCTGAAAACATCATCATTAACACTAACAGAGAGAAGCACAAGTTAAAACCCGCATCGCTGACATCGAAAGATATCAAGGTGAATTATTTTGTGTATTTTTTCAGAAAAATATTTCAGGGAAATTTATTAATTTTATTTTTTATTATGGCTCTTCGTGAAGCTCTCGTCCATTTATTATTATTATTATTTAGTGAATAAATAATGCAAATTTTTAAAAAAGTAGAAGTGAGCCAGGTAATGTCTACAGAATCCAATTAAACTAATAATTGTTTCGAAATATTTTTTTTCATAGTCTATAAATCTGAGTGCACAGTTTATGTCATAAATGTTGTACCCTTCAATTTATACACTATACGAAAGATCTTGAAAATAATTTTAGTTCATGTAACAACAATTTGAAAGTACTATCTACATTGAGGAAACTGGGATATTTTGCTACCGTGGAGAAGGAGGATCTATGGACCCTCATTTCTGCAACAACCAGTTTTCGCCAAAGACGGAATGGGTCAGTGGGTCGTGGGTCTACAGGATGTGACCCACTGCGACCCAACAATGACCCACTCTGACTCATCGACCCACTCTGACTCATCGACCCACTCTGCTCACTGCATTGTAGACAGCATCTTCTGAACACTGGTGAATTTGTCTAAGTTTTACTTTTAAGGCCTCTATTTTTCTTCCTGTCTCTTTTGTTTCTATTTACTTACATGAGATGAGTATATCTAAGTGAAAAAGGACTTCAGGCACTTTTGGATACTGATATTTGTAAGTGTAATAGTAACAATAGGACTTACTACTTGGGTTTCGAGACACAGCCGAATTTTACATATTTTTTTTTCGCGTTGACCTACTTTCCCTTAAGATTCAAATTTCATCCTATTTTCTACTGAAAAATATCTGTAATTTAACAATGATGTAACTATATACGATAATTAAATTAAAATTCATCGTAATATGGACATGACAAACACTTTACCTTTATATCGTAAAGATCACATCCAACGGTATTGTAACAGAGCGGTACTTGAGCAATTGACCATAAAAATTGAAACTCCGATTGTGATAATTTCACAGACTTCATTTATTACAAGTATAAACTCTTTAGTCAGTTGAGAAAAGGGCATAGATCATGAGTCAGAGTTGATGACGATGGGTTTTGGTAGAGGTGGGTCACGGTGGGTAGTAGTGTTGCCACGAGACAAGACATTTCTCGTGTCTCGTCTCGTCTCGTCTCGTAAACGAGACGAGACACGAGACAGAACCCTCTTAGACGAGACACGAGACGAGACAGACTACTTGTCCCGTCTCGAAAACGAGACGAGACGGGACGTCTCGTGAAATGTCTCGTCTTGTCTCGTGTCTCGAAAATGAAAACACTGGCGGGAATGGCCAAGATTGAAATTGCCAGTGGTCATATAGATTGCAAAAGGAAAATCCCCTTTGTGAGAAAACATGTTGAAAAGCCTTCATAGAAAAGTGTCCTCTGTCTATTGAATGAAACAATCGTGATATATGAGCTTCCAGAAATATCATCCTTAATGTCTTGTCCCCAATTCCCCTTGCTGTAAACTGAGGAATTCTCATTTTTTTTTTATTTCTGGCTGGAATGATGACAAACAAAATCAAAGACAGGGAAGATTTTTACAAGGTCAAGAAACCGAACTACCACTACCATCTATTCAATTTGAAAACTGGGTAAGGTCTACACTTGTCTTTATTCTCTGGTGGCGGTATTCTTTTGCTATATGAACCGAAAACGGCAATTGAAGTATGTCATCTTGCAACTAAAATTTTGTCTTCTCTCTCTCTTCCTCTCTCTCTCTCTCTCACACACACACACATACACATACACACACACACATAAAAACACACTTTTACCATTTTACCAATCGCTCGCTTATTATACAGCAGTTGTAAAATTCACCTCTTCGTTTGGAAGGCGGGCGGACGACAAAGGAAGCAAAGATATTATCGACGAACCCTTCAAATTGTTTGCTTTCAGCAAATTTATGATACTAATAATAATACTTTAGGTAAAGAAGTTTTACAGAGGGACCTTCGTTTTTTTACGCGGAAATGTTTGATCTGACCAGAGTGCGAAATTGCCCTCTGCTTCCATGTTCAGAGGAGGGGAATACTTCCCTTTCCTAGTGAATAATATTCATTAGGACCTGAATTATCTTCAGAAATTGTTTCTTACAGGCGCATAAAACCTCTCGAACTTGATAAGTGTAAAGAACATTTGGTATAATATTCATGGAACTCCGTTGAAAGCAGAAAATATCATGAGAATGATCAAAATTCGAACATTGAAGAACATAATTAACAGAAATGAAATAGGATACCCAAACCATATTTTTAAACCTGCTATAAAATGTATATCCTATATTTTTACTAATTCCTTACTCCCATGAAAGTATCCTGGGGAGGATATTCTCTCCATTTTTTTCAGACTGAAATCCTTTTATCCCGTACGATCCCCCCCCCCCTGACACAGTACGAAAAAACAAATGTTGTTAAAATCCATACACATGACCCTTCCGGGACTCAACCCGGGGCCTTCAAGCCGATGGTCTATCGCCGCAGACCGCTAGGCTTGGTATGAAGATGTACGTTGTATGATTGAGAATAGATCCCGACAATATAAGGAACTTTAATCCAAAATTGCCACCCAAAAATCAACTTTTTTTTTAAGACATTAGCTAATCTGGGTGTACTGTCATGAGTTTGTTACACAAACGGGGCAAGCACCACATAGTAGCACACACCCCGCGGTTATGGGAACAGATTTGAACCATAGAGGTGAAGACTGGCCCCAAGCATTCTTTCGTCCGATGTGTCGTTCAGCTCCCATTACTATGGCACTTTAAGTAGAGCTTAGTGTGCAGTAACATATAAAATTTCAATCAAATACTTTCCATTACTCAATAAAATTATTTGGTTCCGAGCTTTTTTAAAAAAATAAAAAATAATTGCAACAAATCTAAATATGCTAAAATGGAAAGTAGTTTTTGGATTGTTATGGGTTAACACTGTGAAACCCAAAGGCTGGAATCAAAGATATATGAAATCAAAGTGTACACACATATCTATCTCTCTATTTATCTATATATCTTTCCATCTCTCTCTCTCTCTCTCTCTCTCTCTCTCTCTCTCTCTCTCTGTGTATATATATATATATATACACTATAAAGCAAGTGGGCTGATAGTATACGATAGTGTCGGGGATGATGACACCTTTACTTCGAACTTTGCTTGTCGTGTAAACATTATTTAACATTAGTGTCTTCATCTTCGACGTACCTATGAGCAATTTACTGTATATTCGTGTATTGAAACTGGTGAAACAAATTTCCATGTTTTAGAATATAATAAAAAGAAGCCAGGGTCGAGAAGCCTCAGACAACTAACAGCAGAGATATGTTATCTTGTAAACTATTTATCCTTGCCTTGTGAGCTTATTTGAATTTATTTTTAAGACCTTTAGGTAACTTTGGCCGAATGGATGATAATGGGAAAATTAGTGGAATGAAGAAAGTGGTAGGATACTAGACAACTTCGAGAAAACACACACATTCGAAAAATGAAATGAAATGAAATGAAATCTTTGAGTTTTACGTCCCACGGATATGCCGGTTAGGCTAAAGGAGACAGTGATGATGAGTAATGAATTAAATGGTGGAATGAAGAAAGTGGGAGGAAACGGGAGAACCCCGAGAAAACCCACGCACACGGTGTTTGTTCACCACAAAGTTCACTTGGCGGGGCTGGGATCGAACCCGAGACCCGAAGCACCAGAGGTGAACGCTCTACCACTGAGCCACCGCGGTCCCCACACACATTCAATGTTTGTCCACCACAAAGCTCACATGGCACTAACCGAGATCGAACCGACTACCACATACACCAGAGGTGAAGGCTTCACGGTGTAGCTACCGTGACATTTCTTGTCTTGTGTGTTCTGGGTAATACTTGTAACTTACAAGGGAAGAGAGGGAGATTATATATCGAAGTGGAAGATGGTTATATACCAATCGAAAGCACTAATGACGCCTATTACAAAACTGTAATAAAAATTTTCCGAATGCATATACTATGCGAGTTATATGGATATATAGAGTGTCCAGATAAGCCATTACCACCCCTTGAAATCGCAAACGATAAGACAGATGCCAAAACTGGAAAACATGTGTTTGATCATTTTAAAAGTACAACGTATCAAAGCAAAAATTCTTGTCACAAGGCCACCCGTAGTGTACTGGGCGGGGTCCAACTCAAAAATTACAAAAGGTAAGGGGGTCAAGTAGTATATCGTTCGAAACTTCTTGGGAAATGAAAGAAGACGGAACAAGTCTCAATACTCTAAAATTACCTTGTGCAAAATGGCGGCCGGTCAAACTGTCAGCAAAAACGTAATTGTAAAGTCGATGGCCACCCCCAAAAAAATCTTGAAACGGTGAGGCAGATGTCAAAAGAGGAAAACATGTGTGTCATCATTTCAAAAGTACAATGATTGGAAGTAAAAATATTTGTCTCAGGGTTCTCCACAGGGGGATCATGTTCAAATTGTTCAAATGGTAAGGGAGGTCAAGTAGCACATCGTTTAAAGCTGTTATTAAGTGAAAGCAGATAGAACAAGTATAGACGCTCTACGATAATACTGTGCAAACATCTTGCATTTTAGTTGTTCTTTCTGTAACCGGGTTTTAGTTTATTTTCACTTTAATTCTTGTACTCAACGGAAAGAAAGGAAATGCCCCTACTGTGAGATTCTGCTCTTTGAGCCCAATAATATGTAAATAAAGAAAAAAAATAATAAAATAAAAGCAAATTAAGACATAAAGAAAAGAAACGACAACATTTGACATCTTTAAGTATAGAACTGACTAGTTAACATATAATGTACTTCCACAAACATAAATAAGTAGAGGTTGGAGCCATCAGAAGTAAAGACTCTTACCTCTACTTATTTATGTTTATGACTGCACAACAGTGATACTTATGCTCGTTATCTGGTTTATCAATTATAAAATGATTCAAACGAAAGAATTCCTTGCACCAGGAAGAGTAAATACGTACAAATGTCTCAGAATGAATACAAGTGCCGATTGCAAAATGGAAAGTGAACGTGCTCAGAAAATCGAAATGAAGATGTACATTTTGACCGGCCGCCATTTTACACAGGGTAATTTTAGAAGATCGAGACTTGTTCCGTGTTCTTTTATTTCTCAACAGCTTTATTTGACCATATTTGCCATTTGAAAATTTTGAGTAGGACCCCGTCTGGAACCTTGTGGAGGACCCTGGGACAAACATTTTTACTTTCAATCATTGTACTTTTGAAAAGACAACACACATCTTTTTCTTTTTTGACATCTGTCTTACCGTTTCAGTTTTTTTTTCTTTCTTTGGAGGGTGGCCATAGACTCTACAATGACGTTTTTGCTGACAGTTTGACCGGCCGCCATTTTGCACAGGGTAATTTTAGAGAGTTGGGACTTGTTCGTCTTCTTTCATTTCCCAAGAAGTTTCGAACGATATACTACTTGACCCCCTTACCTTTTGTAATTTTTGAGTTGGATCCCGCCTGGGACTCTCCGGGTGGCCCTGGGACAACAATGTTTGCTTTGGTACATTGTACTTTTATAATGATCAAGAACGTGTTTTCCAGTTTTGGCATCTGTCTTATCGTTTGCGATTTCAAGGGGTGGAGATGGATTTTCTGGACACCCTGTATATTCATATAACTCGCACAGTATATGCATTCGGAAAAATTTCATTACAGTTTTGTAATAGGCGTCATTAGTGCTTTCGATTGGTATATAAACCATCTTCCACTTCGATATATAATCTCCCTCTCTTCCCTTGTTAGTTGTATCTTGATTAGCATGGTGCAGCCTGCTACATTTTACTTTCGTTCCCATGGTATGCTGCTATATTTTTACGAGACAAGACGAGACAAAACAAGACAAACGAGACGAGACGGGACAGAACCTCTCGAGACGAGACACGAGACGGGACGAGCACATTTTTTCGAGACGAGACACGCTTTGCACGAGACGAGACGAGACAGCCTGAAGTCTCGTCTCGTCTCGTCTCATGGCAACACTAGTGGGTGGTGGGTCAGAGTGGGCCAGGGCCGTGCCGTGGGGGGCGAGCGGGGCGACGGCCCCGGGCGCCGAAGTAACAGGGCGAAAAAGTCGGGAGAAAAAGGGGCAAAAGAAAGGAAAAATTACTTGGAATATATGTATGGGGGCGACGTCGTATACTCTCGCCCCGGGCGCTGATTTTCCGAGGCACGGCCCTGGAGTCAGCCACGGTGAATCGTGGATCCAGTGGGTCGTGCGTGATGTGGGCGGTGGGTTATGGGTCAAGTTTTCATTGAGCCACGGAATCTCTGGTTTCTGCCTGTTGTCCAAAGGTATTTTAGTGGGGCGCCTGACTCCCTGGCTTCTCTCTAGTTATGCCTATGACCAGACGTTGTTTCAGGGGATGAACCTGGAGGAATTGCCCCCGGAACTGCGAAATTCCTCAAGTGACCACATATTCAATCATACTTATTGTATTTTCCCAGTATTTAACGTCTCACCGCGGCAGTGACAGGAATTTTGCGGTACCTTTCATTTTTAACTGTTTCAGACACTAATCAATAAAGAAAAACAGACAATAAATGCAAAAACAAGAACTGCGACTTCGTGATATTATTTTTCTCCTCTCATGCATTCAAATTCTTCCCATGAACTCCCTCGTGGCTAAGCCGATAGCATACATGCCTTTGGCGTGGGAGACCCGGGTTCGATTCCCGGCGGTAGCTCATGTGGTTTAGATTCCATGCCAAACTGTGGATCCACGTCCGACATAGCGTCGCCGCTCAACGGGATGTTAAACTGAAAATCAAAAATCAAATTCCTTTTCCCCTGGAGAAATCTTAAATCATCACTGCCTATGACTACCTGGCTCATTTTTTCACGTTTTCCAGTATCTTTAAGTTATTTACCAAAATACAATAAATGAAGGTGGAATTAGCGAAGATATGTATTTGGGGCACCATAACCATAAAGAGGAGGGCACATTTCTTTGATGAGTCAATTCACTACATTGATTTCTATCATTAATCTCCTTTTCTTGTTGTTGAAACGTACTTAGGTATAAAATGAATTTACTTTGCGTTGTTGCTTCGTACATTTCAGTTATTCATGATACTGAATTTGCAAACATTTCAGAGAGGAATAGAAAAAAAAATAAGTATTTTCAAGGACGAGAAAAGTCAATGGTAATTCTATATACCTGTATAACTTACGACAGTATAAACATTTTTTCCAAACAAAAAAAAAAAAAATAGTTGGGAATATTCGAAGAGTATTGCCAGAACGAACTTACAAGTAATTATTTTTTTCGAAATGTATATGAAAATTGTATATTAAATTTATTTGATTAAATTCAATGGATAGTACACTTATATATTTGTAATCTGCGTATTATGGAATCTATTGAATCTATACTGAGTTGTCACTTTTTATTACCGTTATCACCGTATATGCGGAAAATGCAGATATAAACAATGACCACCAGTTAGGCCTACTATTTGGTACCAAAATGTTCACCATCCTCTTAGATATTGATCAACAACAATATCATCTCTCTATGACCTAAAGCTCCCGAGATATGGCTCCTTTAAATCTCAAGAAATCGAAACTTTTTTGGCCAATATTTTGGGAACGGTAACAGGAGCGTCATTTCAGATTTTGCTTGGGGGGGGGGGCAAGAACCCTTGATATAAGTAAAATTTCGCGTTTTTTACTGACTTACTACTATTCTATTGATAAAATCTCTATACACCTCAAACTCAGGGGGGCAAATGTCCCTCCCTGCCCCCCCCCCCTAAATGACGCCCCTGACGGTAAGAGTGACGTGAAAATTTCCATAACTTCTTTCAGATAGTTTTTGATGCTCTATCGAATGGAGGACTCAAAAATGAAAGAAAAAAATCGCAAATAACACACATAAAGAGAGAGAGAGAGACATAGAGAATTCAGTAACGAACTCTTTAAGTTCGTTGAAAACAAATTTCTTGTGATGACGAAATAAATGTATGCTTCTGCTGAATGCTACTGAAATATTTATGGAATTATTACTTGCCTTTACTGAATTCTGCTGTTTTGGCAAATGACAGGAAGGTAACGTTTTGCTGAGTCGTCAGAGCCATCTCGTGATACCAGGGCGCATTATGTATACGTTTGTTTTGTGCAGCATCCACTAGATGGGGCAAACTGTCTGCTAGCGATGGTGGTATCCGTTGAAAATAGATCAAAGGATCGTTGTACGAAAGTTGCGTTCCTAAAAATAATATTCATATAAATAAAACATTTCTTTTAAATTATGGATTATAAATAAAAAAAATAAAATTTAAATAAAAACTTAACTCAAAGAAGTTTATTGAAGTTATTTACGCAAAATCACACCTATATTTAATGCACCTATATTTAGCGCTTACACAATAACACATATTTAATGCAATCTTATGAAACTTTTACATCAGGTTAACCATACTGCGTTGAGGTAAAACCCAAGAATTCTTGAAGCTCTGCCAAGGAAGGAAGTAGGATCAAATAATATTCAATAGATAATACTATTACCCCTCAAACAGGCCCGTATCCAGGGGGTCTAGGGGAGCCGCTCCCCTTAATTTTTGCGGGCCCCCTCTAAACTTTTCACACGGTAGACTTGCAAATGAACTAGTGATGAACTATAATATGGTTGGATCCCGGCTAACTTCAGCCGCCCCCCCCCCCTACATTTTTGGGCTGGCTACCGGCCTGCCCTCAAATTAGGTAATAAATAATTTACGAAAATGCAAAATACTCCCACTAATTTAAAGATTCGAGAAAATAATATCATATAGTGCATTTCAAAAACAACAATCCGATATTAAACAATTACATTTAATAATGAAAATGTTTACAGTTACAAACCAAATCACGAATTGTTCAGTACGTTCTCAGATCCACTTACTACAATCTAAATATTTTATGTGCTCCCCACTCCCAGGCGACAACTGAATTCGTCTCACGCGTCTCAGAATGACTTGTTCCACAAAATTTGCTGGAGTCGTGGTTGTTTTTGAGCTAATCTAAGTCAACAGGTAATGGAAGAACAAAAACACATTCTTTTCAATGTTGCCACAAGAAAAAAGACGCACAATGAGATGTAGTGGGCAAAGAGGAGTGAATTTCACTGAAAAGCCTCTTGAATTAGTTGCAAACTTTCTTTTGGGATCTATGGTCGCCCTAGACTCTTCACCATACATAAAACGCCTGTCCCTTCAAATTGTTGAAATTAACGACTAGGGAGCGGATTTTTAGGTACTGTACTCTAGAGAAATCGTATTGAGGGCTTTAATTTTTGGTTTCTAACATGTTACATAACACATTCAAAGCATCTTAGAGACTTTCCTTACACTTAAACCACCCTATTGCATGTAAATAGACTCTCCTCTCTTTATTTTCTGAGCATTTGTTCTTCTGTACTCAAGCACTATTAGTTTGAAACAGTGTTGATATATGTTTGTTCTCATAGAAAGGAATAGGATCTATCCAAGGAATATCTTTTATCAGTGTTTTACTACTAATAAATCAATAATTTAATTGCTGAATTGTCTGTCTAAAATAACATTGCAAACATTTATCTCAAAAACATATCCGATCGGAATCGAAAATTCTTGCTTCATCGAAATCCGATCATCCATGGCAACTGTGCGTTGCTAACAAGTCTGTCCTGCAACCGTGACGCAAAACCCCGCAATATTCGTGGACCCGATTGTCTATAGATACAGACACGATTTTTTGGTGACACGATATCTACGGGTGAAGTGGATAGTGTGGAAAGAGTGTTGTGCGGTATGTTAAATGAGCATTCAGAAATCGCTGGAAAGTGTCTCCAACTAATGTACACTCCTGTCCAAAATTATTGTCGCATGTCTATAAATATTATTGTTGTAGGAATATAATTTGATAATGAATTTGCCCCGTATTTCTTACATTTTTAGTATGTGTATAATCGGCAAAGACATGTATGTGACACGTTTCATGTCAAAAGAGCAGTAAATAAGAACAATAAAACGAAAATAAAACTTTCTTGTCCATTTAGCAACATTTTGTTTCACTCATACTAATTTTCGTATTTATAATTCTTTCCCTATGAAATTTACCACAAATATTCATTTGCCGATCATACACGGTGTCAATATTAAAAGTATCCTACATAAGCATTATCAAATTATGTCTTACAAGAAGACAGTTATATATATGCGACAATCATTTTGGACATGAGTGTAGATATCAGTTTCGAATGTTGATGTGGAGAGGGCTCTCTCTTCCACAATGACATACTTACCGACAAAAGAACAAATTTAACACCAGAAATCATTGAAACAATCCTTAAGTGTTATTTGCATAAGTCAACTGTGAACACTAAAGTTATTTTTTTCTATTAATATTCTCTCTGTGTGTTTTTCTTTAAATGATACTTTTATTCAGCGAGTATGCTTAGTGTTATTTTTTAAAAACTCAAATATTGTTTGATATATTAGTCATGCATAAGCTCATATCATGGTGATTGATGAGTGGAAATTAAGGTGAAATGAAAGGTAACTAATTGTAATTGCCAAGGAAAATAGTGTTCTTATATTGAATTTTCATTCACGATTTTATCTCGCTTTACGCGTATTTTTTATAACGAAATTGTGAATTTTTATTTACCACAAAATCGTGTCTCTATCTATAGAACATTTTGATGTTAATAGAACCTGTCTGTCTGTCCATAGAACCTGAAGAAGAAAATGCTGTTTCGAAAACTTAACTTTCTATACATGCACATAAAAATATTTTTATGTTTGTCTGGTCTTCGAGGTTTAATGGGGCCCACCTATCTAAAGTTGGGTTGGGTCCACCCTGTATTTACTGAGTAGCAGGCTGGGCCAAGTTCAATTTCTTTTTTTTACTAACCATTTACTCAAATCGAAAGTGGTTCTAATCTGCAAATTTCCTGTCTGAACACTTGTCGCAATAGAACAAAAATGATAATAGATAACAGCAAGCGCTTTTTTCGTAATCGATTAAGTATCTCAAGAAATCATATCATCACAATCCACAATAATCTACCAAAAACGAAAATGTTTAAATTTACTACTACTTGTGGTTTCAATACTTACTTTTATAGACAAAAACGGTGAGAGATATTGAGATGTAGTATTTTTTTAATTGATTTAGCGCCCCAAGAATATGTTCCAAATCCTTCATTAACACTACATTCAAACCCGAAGTATAGGGGGTCGCAGTGGATCAGTGGTAGAGCGTTCACCTGTTGTGCATGATCCCAGCTCGTGCCAAATGAGCTTTGTGTGGACAAACACCGTGTGCATGGGTTTCCTAGGGATTCTCATGTTTCCTCCCACTTTCTTCATTCCATCATTTAATCATTTCTCATCATCACCGTTTCCTTTAGTCTAACCGGCATAACTGTGGGACGTAAAACTTAAAGATTTCATTTCATTTCAAACCCGAAGTGAATCAAATTAAACTATTTCCAGTTTCAACATTTGTCGTCATAGAATAAATATGGTATCACATAACGACAAGCAGTTTTCTGCAATCGATATAGGATGTCAAGGGATCATACCATCTCAATCCGCAACACACTACTAAATACTGAAAGGGGTTGAAATTTACTACTACTTCCGGTTTTAATACCGATTTCCGTAGAGCAAACACGATAAAAAATATCGTTTTTTTTTTTAAGTGATACATCTTTCCAAAAACAGATTCCGCATTCTCCAACGATTTCCGATTTCAACGTTGATCGCCAAAGAACAGAGTGGTTTCTGCAATCGATTTGGAGTGTCAAGAGAACATACCATCACAACCCGCAACACACTACTAGAACCACAAGTGGTCCATATTTACTACTACTTCGGTTTCAATACTGATTTCCGTATAGCAAAAACGAAAAGAGATATCGAGTTGCAGTTTTCTACAATCAATTTAACTTCCCAAGAGTACGCTGTATCTCCTCCCTTAACCCTCTATTGAATCCAGAAGTAGTTCAAAATGAACATTTCCTGTTTCAACATTTATCGCCATTGAACAAAAGTAGTACTAAGCGGTTTTCTGTACTGAGGTAGGATCGGGAGAGAAGCGCGCATGGGACTTGAATCGACACAGGTTTTTATCACGTGTCGTTAGGCTTATATACTAGACGCTTTTCTGGTATCAAATGTGCTGACACTTCCCATGGGTTGGGCCACTGGCGTCTCTGGCATGTAAATTTTTTGGGGGGGGGACATAAAAAAAGCTATTTAAATGGTACTACCTAACCCAAGCTATGTATTATCTTTTGATTCCATTTGTTACTTTCACGGACCCCCTGAGAACTTCGAACTATGTTATAATCGTTTCACAGCCTCAATATTATATTCCAAATACGGTCGTTAGTAAATAAATTAAATTAGAATAAAATATGGAATATTTTGTACTTCAAAAAAATTGGGGGGAGACGCGTCCCCCTCGTCCCCCCGCCAGAGACGCCCATGGGTTGGGCTCTAAGCCCTTTAATTATGCAGAGATTCATCACTTTAGAACTTCGTCACCATATTGGACGTCTTGGATTATTCAGTCTCAAGAGTACATACCATCACAACCTGCAACTCCCTACCAAAACCGGAAGTGGTTGGTTCCAATTTCAATACTGATTTCCGTAGACCAAAAACGGTAAGAGATATCGAGTTTTTTTTTTTTTTTCAATCGATTCCGCTTCCCAAGAGTACGTTCTATCTTCTCTCTTAACCTTCTATATCAATCTAGAAGTGGTTCAAATTAACGATTTCCGGTTATCCGGTTCAAATTAACAACCTTTATGTTAGGTTAGAATTACTTAGTTGCATAAAATTTACTACAACAGTAGTCTACTCAAATCAATATTTCGTATATCCACTCAAAGCTTGTTTATTCTTTATCTATACCTTTATACTAACTTCATATAAATCTCATTCATATCTTCAATTCAATTAAATCATATTTCTCATCAATGTAATATCTTTTCTAATCTTGAACCTTAAATCATAACATCAATAATCCATATCTTCAATACATCTTATTTCTTACTGTTTGCACATACTCATAACTATCTTAGCAACGGCTAGTGTCACATTTTAAAACCCTTTTCACCTACGTACTCTTATATCCCAACACTTTATCGCTATACAACAAAAACAGTAAGGCATAGCGAGTAATGGCTTTTTGATATGGATTCAGTGTCCGAGGAACATGTTCTGTTTTTTATCTTGTTAAGCTATTGGAATCAGTAGTTATGGATGTACTGTACTACTTCAAGTTTGAGTATTGAATTCCCGTAGTTCGTAAGTCTAATGTAGTTTCACATTGCGAAATGCTTTCTTGCTTTGACTTGGGCAAAGTTGTCTATTACTTCGAAGTCGAGTTTTCTAGCCAAGGTCGTAAAAGAGAATAAAAACGTTACTAAATTTGGTTCCAAAATACTGCTGAAATTGGTATCACAGGAATTATTTTCGTACCTATTTCGTACCTAAAATGTCAAAATGGTTCCAGAGTTATACACAATTAAACATTTTACCTTCGACCTTAAGCTGGTCACATTTTTACATATTCTATGTGCCAACCTAATACAGAAATTAAAAACAATGGTTTAATTTGTATAGTAAGACTATTCATGGCTTTGGATTGATTGTTTTATTTTCGATACTGTCTGAAGAAGGATATGCTAGATATCCGAAACAGTTACAAATTATAATTTAAAATAAAGTGGGTTTTAAGCTTTGGTCAGTGTCTCTTTTGTTAATTTGTATGTATTCTAAAATGTATTGTTTAGACTATACTTATTTAAAGCAGTACTATTTTTTATTATCTACTTATTTTTTTTGTTTGTTTGTTTTATACGTCTTTTTAATATTTTCCCAAGTTAATGGTATATTATACTATAAAGAATTAAATGATTATTTATTTATTTATTTATTTATGTTTATTTTTAAAATCAATGTACTAATTGAGCTTCTACTTTTCTCTACTTACTGCAAGGTCGTAAAAGAAAACAAAAATGTTACTAAATTTGGTTCCAAAATGCCGCCGAGATTCAAAGACAGTCTATCTAGAATTGTATTTTAGGCTTAGTTTCTTTCTTATAGCACACAGTATTCCAAACTTTTATGTTAATCGAGAATAGGATGACCAAATAAAGAACACTGAAACACGTGATTGGTCAATCAAATGTCCGACACAATCCCTAGATAACCCCAAAATGGTTGCTATATCATTACTCATATAACTTCCATTTTCTCTGATGTAAGCCATAACTTCCATCTACTCTGATAAATAAACTTAAACTGGTTTTGGTGTCCAGTATTTTCATATTAATCCATGCACTCAAAGATAGTACTTTAAAATATACTTACCAGCGTCATTGACTGATTTTATGTTCAAACTCATGCACAAGAAAGTTTGTCCATATTTGAAGCCAGTCTTTGGATATTCATACGCGTGTGAAATCCTTGGATCTGGTGGGTAATGTGGAACACTGTGAACTAACCAAAAACCACCATCTTTATTAGCAGCTATTACTCCTTTCGTATGGCCCTGGATTATAGACACTGTACCATTCGGAAGTTGATCGTTGTACAAGACACTTGCTACTCCCTGAAAGAATATTATTATTATTATTATTATTATTATTATTATTATTATTATTATTATTATTATTATTATTATTATTATTATTATTATTATTATTATAGTAACGCTGACAATACACATGAAAAGAAGATAGAAGATACGTTTCTATGCTTAATTTTTATATATGGATTTGTATATGCATGTTAATCATTATATGCTGAATCGGTATTGTCGCAACGTCACCGGCAAGCATCGGCGTAAATATCTGTCTTCAACATTGGGGGGACGAGTAAGACCGTTCCCATAACTTTTTTTTTTTTTTTTTTTAAGGGATGTTCAAAATATTTGTGAAGCAAAGCGAAGCTGTTGAGGATCAGGGGAGCACAGTTGTTATCAACATTGGGAGGCGGGAGGCGGGCAGATTTGAGGCTTATTCTTACGTAGGAGGAAGAGATGAGACTCATATTACGCTAGATGAATCTGATTTCTGAGGTGAACCTGTTGTATATTATACAGCAAGGGACATCAATTTCACCTCACTTTCCTTTGTGACAGTCGGACACAAATTATCATATTCCTCCTAAAAAAAAAAAAAAAAAATCGGATTATTGGGGGCGACAGTTCCTTCCAGTTCCAAGATTGAGGGGGACATGTCCCCCTCATTCCCCCGGGATTTGCGCCAGTGCTGGCAAGAATACAAAGATAGTAGAGAGAAACTGAAATCATACTATGATAAATGCGTGAATGTATACAACAAATATGTTGAAAAGTAGACCAAGGGCAGGAGCGGATCCAGGGGAGGCAATAGGGGCGATCGGAACTTTCTTATTTTATATATATAAATAAAACCCATCCCAAAGTTTGGAGCCCTTAAAAGTAGCAGTATGACAACCCACCGCCTCCCTCCAGAAGTCAGTCCTGGGTCCGCCACTGACTAAGGGAGTGGTTCCCAAGCGGTGTACCCATTCCAAAGTTTGGAGCCCTTAAAAGTAGCAGTATGACAACCCACCGCCCCCTCCCAGAAGTCGGTTCTGGATCCGCCCCTAAGGGAGTGGTTCCCAAGCGGTGTACCCACAGTCCAATTAGGTGTGTGGCGAAATTTTAGAATTTAAAATCTCACAGTATGTAATAAGTAGTTAAAATTAACTTTGGTGCAGACTGAACCAGTCAACGTCTCCAGCGACAGCGATAGCCAGTATTTTATACAAACTTATAGGCGCTTATGTTGTTGGTATATTAACACATAAGTGTGCCACTATGTCGTAGGTGTTCTGTAAAGTTTATCGCCAGTGGAAAATAAAGGTTGGAGACCACTTGACTAAAGTGCGTAGTTTCTGTACCATAAATCTTTTGCACATAACTGTCGTTTGTGTTTCGCGCCAAAATGTCTTGTTTTGGATGATCCTCGTACACTGATCATCTTGGATCTCAATATTAATGTTAATTTAACATCTTGTTGAGTCCTTAAAAGTAGCAGTGTACTCCAGTGTACTTATTTATTTCAACCACTACATATAATTCCAGGAGCGTCATTCGGGGAGAGAAGGTGGGGCAGCTGCCCCCTGCGAATTTGAGAAAAACATGATTTTTCATTAATTGTACACTAATATATACCGCTTGTGTCGGTGAACAATCTAGCCTCCCACCCCTTGGCAAAGAATCTGAAATAATTCTTCTGGGTAATTCCAATGTAGCTTCTTCGTTCCGAGTATACGGAAGTTATTCGAGTAATGACATAGGATCCATTTTTGGGGATCTAGGTTGTGTTTAGGACTTATTAACTGGTTAATCATGTTTCAGCGTTCTTCATTGGACATCTCATTCTCGATTGGAGAATAGGTTGTCATTACTCCTTCAACTTCCGTTTCATTAGCGTTCATTTCCTCTTGTGCATATAAATAACACGACATTTCTCACAGAAAATATGTAATGAGTTGTTTGATTTGATCTAAATACAAGGACCAGGAAAGCAAAATGAAAAATATACAAGACACGAAGATTTAAAAAAAAAATGTCCTGTACATTTCCTTTCTTTTAATTTTTCTTTAACCTCTTAACTTACTATGTATTTATTTTTCGCATTTCGATGAAAATCAAACATTACTTTACTGATAAAATTTTGACGGTCGTTATCAATGGATGTTATTGCCTATTGTAAATTCCACGGTTATGCCTAACAACGCCAGTTTTAATGCTTTAAAAATTAGTCACTTTAAAATCCCAAATATAATTATTCATTTTGTCAAAATGTGAATTAGAAAATAATTTCTGAAATAAAAGGATTTTTTACAGTGAATTACAATGGAAATCTCTTTTAAATTATACAAAAAAAAAATACCAACAAGGAAAATACACATTTCACGTCATTTACAATACTTTAAGATAAGCCACTTTCAAATCCGGAGAATGTTTGTTTTTTCACTGCGACCGAAAAAGCTTACTTTCGAATCCATTGTATGCTAGATCTACATCAATAAAATGAAACTTCTTTCAAACAGCGAAGAAAAATAAATCAGGGAACACAGCTAACCATCAGCTATCAATAATCTACTGTACTTTCCGCTCTGAACGTTTGAACTTATAGGAACAGCCAGCTCATTGTGAAAAGACCTATTATCATTACATATCACTGAAGCTATAAATGTAACTACTGATACAACAAAATGTGCAAATTCGTGGTTCTAAAAAATTACAGAATGCTTAAAGATATCCATATAGGCTATTCTCGAGATTTTTGCTTATTTAGTTAGTTAGTTTTGTAAGAATTAAAAATCCGATATACCGTAATTGGGGATTTTAAGTTAAGTGGTTAACTCTTTCGGCTCTGTATATAAATTTCTTTGTTTGGAGGGTACAAACAAATTTCTTTCTCGAATTTCAGCACAACTAACGTTGATGGCATTCAGTGAAGTGATATAAATGCTCGAGACTGAAAAACAAACAAACTAAACTTTGTTTTAGCTTCCAGAATCAAAAAGTTTTAACTTTTAATATAGAAAAGAAGAAAAAAAAGAAAACTTACTTACATCATTAATTGTAGTGCCTTGGTACAGAAAATTAAGCGTAAGTCCTGGCACCGATGTTGTACTATTAATAGGTCTACTAGAGAGTATCCATTTGGGATTGTTGGATGTTAAATACTGGTAAGCCACTCCACCACGTATTAATTTATTTTTGCTTGCTTCGATCTGTGGTAACTTGTACAAAATAAACCTGGAATACAAGAAGTAATACATGTCAATCAATAAATATATTGTACTTTTATTAAGTAAAATCACAGAGTCCATCAACTCAAAAATACATATACAAAATTTAACAAATGATGCCTGCGTGTTGTTTTTGAAGCACAAGTGAAATATCATTTCTCAACAGATATCGGTCGGTACTTTCATGTCTGTAACATGAGAGGACTAGCTCGGGAGAGTAATACTCTCGAAAGTAGGAACTAAATACACGGTTCTGATTGGTTAGCGTTATCCGTTTACGCCACGTAGCTAATATATAGCAGAAATCAAATGCTTGCTGCTGTCGGGCTACGGGCTAATAACGGAAATCGCTTTTGGCGTGAGTTCAAACCTGGCCCAAGGTAAGTTTTTTTTAACATTTTATAACACTTTTTAAATTAAAATAAGATGAAAATAATACTCAAAAAGTAATTTACTTACTTTTCTGCAGATAAGTAGTAGTAGTTGTACTACTAATAGTAGTAGTAGTAGGAGGAGGAGGAGGAGGAGGAACGGGTTAGGATTCCCGCAGGCCTCGTTCTGTTTCACCTTGACCCCATGATATAAATTTTGTAGCGCGCGAAGAAATAAAACGTACTTCTCGGAGTATTGCTCTCCCGAGCGGGTCGTAACCTGAAACGTATGACGCGTGCTAGTGAAACAAAATGGGGGATACAGGCTTGGCATTTGAGGAACGAAAGTTCATTTTGAAATAGTATTTCAAAGTTCACAAATGATGCTGAACTTTCAACGTCACTAGAAGCGTGAGTTTGAAACAGAAACTTCCATATTCTTGACAATTACATGGTTGACAAGTTTGAGACGCACGGTAACATTTGTAATGTACTGTAATATAATTTCTTCTCAATGTGTATTAAAACTTCCAAAATTAAAAATATAAAAGAAACAAACAGGATGAGGTTCCGTAAACGAACTTTCAAGAAAATGAAAGCTAAAAATGAAAGTGAAAATGTCCAAATAAATAAAAACAAAATGAGGAACTGCATATAGGTGAAAATCCAAAAACAGAGTATATAAACGTAAGAAATTGTAAACAATGGGTCAGTTTTTGGTCATTCATTGGCAGTCAGTCAGAACAGACAGAGTCGACCATTAGAACCTCATCAGGATGGACCTCAGCCTGTACGCTATAACCTTCTGTAAGTACTTATTAATTATGCCGAGAAACAACGCATAAGAAGTTCGTGCATGGAGGTCTTCTCCATGACAGGCATTTTTTGTTAAACCTGTAATGCTATATTATTGTCATGACCTTCTTTATGTACTACATATTATTGTCATAACCTTTTCTTTATGTAATTAATTACCTTCATTAAATTATCAAAATGCATCAAGTAGTATTATCCTACTACCGAGTATAACAATAAGCAATCTCCCACAATCACTTATTACAAATAGCAACAAAAACCATTATTTTAAGTTACGAGACAGTACACATGGAAGTCCTGGACCAGCATTCTGTTCCAGACTTCACAAAGTTTGCAGACCGCAACACAACGCAAAAGGTGGAAGAAGTAATTATAGAGACTGCGTTGCGTTGACAAGAACCCGTGCGTAATGAAGCCCCTAGAAGACCTAGCATTACAACAAGCCCTGCTTCTTCGTATAAGGTTTTAGAAAACTGCAACGACACCCCAGATGAAGGTGCAGAAACTTGTATTGCACTTTATTGTAATGATATGTACCACGCTGAAGTTAAAGCTGTATACATTTTTTTAAAAAGAACTTTGTATATATCAATACCAACTTCCTAAACACAAGAGCTGCCGCAAAAGTTTCTGCAATCAATATAAAAAGTAGGCATGTGAAATTCTGGATATGGCTTTATTGTTTTCAAAGTATTCACCTTTAAGATTGATATACTTTTGCATGCGCTTAACCCCGGCCAAGTAAGTTTGTGCTGGACAACATCAAGTCCGGGGTACTCCCGTTTCCTCCCATTCTTCATTCCACCAATTTTTCCATCATTATTCATTTACTATATCATCGTCTCCCTTAGCCAAAAGAGCATAAACATGGGAAGTTAAACTGAAAGATTTCATTTCATTTCATGCATACGATTAAATCAATTTTAAAAGCATTTTTTTAAATCTGAAACTGCTGCCTCAGAAACCGCTGTTTGGTTTGGAATGCGTCAGTAACTGCTTCAAGGGGCACAAATCTCTCACCATGTATCTTATATTTCATATGTGACAACAAAACATAGGTCATTAAGTGATAAATCAGGTGAGTACGGACAATGAGTCATTAATTGGACACTTTTACTGGGCAAAAAATCAACAATTTAGTGAGGTTGGTGGTAAAACTTGCACTATTCTAACAGTGCGGTAACAAATGCCAGTAGTTTATATATCGTGCTCGTGTTGTTTAATTAATAAACTACACAATGGTTGACATGGAAGAAATACTTGTGGACCTCATATACGTAATTACCATCTTATATACATTTAATAGGAATTTGGCTTAATAATAAACTGCAAAGCATGTTCATGATCATCATTATCATTATCCACTATCAAATAAAGTAAAGCAGGTAGAACAGGCAATAAACATAGTAAAGCGGAGATTCTTAACTATTGGGAATAAACGGTACTCACAGACTGAGATGATTTTTTATTATCAGAAGATTGTATCCTATATTAATTTAATTCTATTTAAATGGTGGTTGGTTTGGAATTTAATATTCCTCTTTAGCACCGAAACTATATGTGACGTGGGCCTACAATTTAACATGGAATCTGAAGCACTTGAGCTCTTACCGACAATCAAACTCGGGGTTCCCATCCCAGAAAGAAGCTTATGATAACTATGTACTTTAATAATGCTGTTAAAATTCGATTAACGAATTGTTCGAATCTTCGTTATTCGAATAATAGGTCGATTTGGATAATGCAAGGCCGGTCCTTAGGCAATTTGACGCCCTATGCAATGGCATCATTCGAAGTCCCCTTTCTCAACAAAGAACAAATGTTAAAAACGAAGATTTTAAGTATGCTATCTCGTCATGAACAATGAAGAGGAAGGAAAAGGCACTCGCACTCAGAAATACCTAAACACTATAAATACAATCTCGTGTCTGTTTCTTTTCTTTAAATAATAATATATTATGTTAGAGAAAGATAATGTAAATACACCTGCAAATGAAAGACGGAAATCCTTTTTATATGTCAAGCTTCAATCTCAATATATCAGTTTGCAATTCCAGTGCAACTAGCTCTTTTATCTTTATTTCTTGATTTTCCTTCATCATTTGTAAAAAAAAAATGAAACATGAATTTGTTTCCACCTTCAATAATAATTGTTTGTGATAAAGACAAGGTTAGTTTTCATATCAAAAACTGTGATAACTAACTAAATGGAACAGGTGCTTGCTACTGTTCGAGAATCTAATTCTTGTATTTGACAACAATCAAGTAATCCATGCTAGGATTTGTTTGACCATTTGCTTTAGCACAGACCATGTGACCTTAAACTAATGAGACCTAAACATGATTTATGAATGTAGTATTCAAATAGAAGGCCAGTTTAGTAAATTTAACTATTAAAGTCTATTTCCAACAAGAAATATTTAAATAATATAGTTATGACAGCTTTTGTCATCCCTTGAAACGTGCTGCCCTGTGCAAATGAACGTGTTGCACATACGGTAGAGCCGACCCTGTGGTAATGAATAATAATTTGAATAGTGCTTCGAATAACGATTACCGTAGTTAATTGAATGACAAACATAATTATTGGAATATTGAGAACAGACATTTGAACAACAGAAAAGTCATTCTAATAATTTAAACAGCACTAACAAACACAAAGGAATTCTGTACTGCATATGTACTGTATATATTGGTTTGCACATAGGTATATATGGATTAAGTAGCAAGGAAAGCTACATAAGCCTTAAGTTTCAAGTTCTGTTTATAGTTCTCTCTAATGCTACAAACACACGCAAACAATTATAACATACTTTAGCAGGTTTTTTTATTGTGTGCGTGTTTTCAAAATAAACGTGATCGCTCAAGGGTTTGCCAACTAAACTGGAAATAACATGTCGTTTCAGAAGGTAGGATTTTTCGATGTTAGCAAACTACTATTGAATACCAAGACAGGACAATTAAACATAGCTACATAAAGATTCAATTTGAGTATTAAACGTATTTGAGGACACTTTGTAATAGTTATATATTTTCAAATACCTAGATAATATGGTAATATTTAAAATACTGATTGAGATAATTACTTTGTACTTTTCTTTAGTAAATATAATTCAAATCTATAAATAAAGAATAGCTTCAGAATATTTGAACACATTCTCTTTTAGTATACATTTTCATTCCTTTGAACTCGTAATGAACTAAATTGAAAAGTAAACGCCTTATTTCTGTATGAGACATGATTCCGGACAACAAGGGGGGAACCAAGGCAAAATTTTCACCCGGGCAAAGTGACTTTTTGGCGTCCCCCTAGCCCTTTCCGGATCCTGGCTTTTTGGGCTATTTTTTAGACTTTCAGTCAAGCAGCTACTATATCGACACTATTTATCCTAGGATCATGGTTCATACCTCATTCTCTTCAGAATAGAGCTGGCTTTCAAATGGTACCACTTGCATGCTCATACCATATACCAGAAGCGGGAAAAAATGTCAAAGTAAAAGTTTCGGAGGGAATTTTTTTCTCGAACTTTGGCCCCCCTGGACCCCCCTGTGTCAACGTAGCCATCTTTAAAAAATCTGAGAAATAGTACTTGGTATACTGAATGTGTGTGCCAAATTTTAAGTTTCTATCTTGAATAGTAAGGGAGGGAGAAATTTTATCAAAATTTCCCGCCATGCCCCAAATTACCACAAAACACTATGATCTCAGGGAAAAAAATTCCTGAGACATCCCTAATTACCCTAGGGTCATGTGTCGCCCATATTCTCTTCTCAATAGAACTGCCTTTCAAGCGGTACCATTCACATGTCTCCATCATGTATCTAAGGCGGGAAATTGCAGAAAAAAGGGATTTTTTGTCTAAATTTCCCTTTTTTCAAATTTTAGCCCCTCTGGACCCCCCTGTTTTAACGCAGAAATCTGAAAGAAAATCTGTTAAATACTACTCAGTGGACTGAATGTTTGTGCACAATTTCAATCTTCTAGGTGCAAAAATAAGCCCGCCAGAAAAAAATTCAGAAATTTCCCCATGTTACCCTATACAGAAGTATATTTTGAAAAAAAATCACTGAGACGTCCCTAATTACCCTAGAATAATAATTCGACCGTCATTCTCTTCAGAATAGAACTGCCTTTCAGACGGTATGACTGACGTGTCTCCATCATGTATGTGAGGCGGAAAAATCCTGAAAAACGGGATTTTTTTGGTCTAAAAATCCCTTTTTTCAGTTTTTCCCCCTCTGGACCCCCCCTGTTTTAATGCAGAGATCTGAAAAAAATCTGATAAATACTACTAGGTAGGCTGAATGTTTGTGCACAATTTCAATCTTCTAGGTGCAAAAGTAAGCCCGCCAAACAAAAAATACCCACCATGTCCCATTTTTCCCTATATAGAAGTATATTTTTCAAAAAATCAGTGAGACGTCCCTAATTACCCTAGGACAATGATTCGACCGTCATTCTCTTCAGAATGGAACTGCCTTTCAGACGGTATGACTCACGTGTCCCCATCATGTATGTGAGGCGGGAAAATGACGAGAAACGGGATTTTGGGGGTAAAAATATCCCTTTTTCACCCCTTTGCCCCTCTGGTCCCCCCCCCCTGTTTTAGCACTGACATCGGAACAAAAAATCTGGTAAATACTACTCGGTGGACTGAATGTTTGTGCAAAATTTCAATCTTCTACGTGGAAAAATAAGCCCGCCAAAAAATATTGAACATAGGCTTAGAAAATGAGAAAATAAATTTTTGACTTATGACGTCATCACCTCCTATGTCTAAACGCAGGAAGGTCTGAAACCATACGTAATGTCTTCTACAAGGCCTCTGAACTTGAAAAACAACAACAACAAAAAAAAAAAAAAAACCGGACGAAAAAGCTCAAATAGAAGAGAAATAACGCAATGTACCATGAAAAACGCGTATGGTACAAAATTGTACCATAGGATCCCCAAAGGGCTAGTCGTAGCCTATATTTTACATTTTATTATAATGATTTTAATATTTTAAACTCATTTAAAAAAATAATTATAATATTGTGTAAATATTTCCTAAGAAAAAAACCACAAGAAGTAGTTTACTCTTGTAGGTGAGTTCCTTTTCAGATTACTTTCTCAAAAACGAAACAGACGATATTTTGGTCATATTTTATAAATAAATATTTCACTATTATTCTTATAATGTTTCATAAATCACTTCTATGAAAATATGCACAAGGGGTAGTTTAATCTTTTTTTTTTTTTTTTTTTTTTTTTACAATTTTGTAAAATAACACTCATGCGATTTTGTTATTATTTTATAAAGAAATATTTCATTCATAACCCTAACATATTGCAAAAGTTATTTCTTATGGAACAACCCAAAAGGAGTAGTTTGGTTATGGGGATGAGATTTCTTTCGGTACAGTTTTCCGAAAACACCTTATAATTTTGTTTGTAGTTTTCAGTAAAATGTTTCATTAATACCTGCAGCATAACATGATTTATTTTAAGGAATTGAAGCGAGGAAGTTTAGTGTCGTTTCCCATGCCTTTTATTCTTTATTTTTTATTTTTATTTTTATTTTACTTATTTATTTATTTATTGTTAACGTACAGTACAATAGGTAAAGAACTTATAAATACTAGTCTGAGTGTGTATAAATAGTAACTAGTTGGTATAAATAGTGTGTTTTAATGGTATGGATGGGACAGGAAGTGAGTAATTATAGAACTTCATATAGTCGAAAGCCTACTGTACTACTAAAACATCCGATTCTCTAAAGCAGTGCCATTCAACCGGGGGTACGTAATCCTATAAAATAAGCCAGCATTTATTGAATGATCATAGTGGAGAAAATACATGTAGTTAAGTTCAGAAGTTACTTTACTTTTTTGAAATTTTAACATTGTCCTCAGTGTGCGAATTATCAGAGAGGATGAGGGTAAAATCCCTTCAGTAGAATTGGATGTATCCCATATATTTTGAAATTCATTTTCATTTTTCCGAATGTGCACTTTATCCCCCTCTAAATAAATTTTTGATTGGCACACTGTCCTTTTCTTGTGTCTCTATTTGTCCCCGTTTTTAATCAACAGACCATGTGTATTAAGTTTAATAAGTTAATTGCGATTTAATTTCTTTTAAACAGCTTCAGGGGTACACAATTGGATGACGAACTGTGTCTAGGGATACGCGAGGAAAAATGGTTGAATACCTAGGTAGCACTGCTCTAAAGCAATAACGACCAAACGTCGGCCCGCCGGACATATGTGTTTCATTCGGTCCGCGAATAGAAATTTATGATTTTCCCTCTTTTTTTCTTTTTTAGGCCTATGTGTAACAGGAAGACCAGGTAATCATATTCTTCACTTGAGACTTTGCTTAAAGTCCGAAGTGATACATGAAGAGATGGCAACTGTGGATGGTGGCGTATGTTCATTTTATGACACAGTGAATCGGAGGAAGAAAGAATTCAATTCGGGTGGTACAAAGTCTACAGAATGAGCCAAGAGAAGGTTGTCCGTCAACGCTACGGACCCAAGTGCGGTGGCAATATTTTAGCAGCTAATTCTTGAAGATAGACGTGTGACTATTAATTGTATAGCTAGGGGAGAACATTAGTAGGGGTCTATTCACATCATATACATGACATTCTGCATATGAGAAAGGTAGAAGAAAGCTGGATTCCCCGATTCCTGACACCTTTTCGAAAACAACTACATGTGCAATGTGTACAAAGTATTTTTGACCTACACTACAATTACAAGATGCTCTTGTAACAATTAGTGATTATGTATAAATGCTGCGTGTATTTATTTGACACTGAAATCACAGAATTGTGTAAAACATTGAAACATACTTCGTCTTCCACTCCCACAACAGTTAAAACTCAGCATTAATCAAGCAGAGTCATGTTGCCTGTGTTTTGAAGATCATAAAAGTGAGATCTTGACTGATTACTTACAAAAGAAAAAAGTGACAATGAAAGAAATACATAACAGGAACCTGCTGCGAAAGTTGAGATGCACAAAAAACAATCAGACGAGGTTCATTCCCGAAGGATGTGTTGCTGCTAGCGGACAATGCGCCGAAACATCGAGGAGCAGAAACACTCTACTTTTGTGTGTATGTGTTTACGAACCTTTGCCCCATCCAGCATATTCACCTGATCTGGCTCCGTCCGATTACTTCCAGTTTCCAAAGATGAAGGAACATTTATGGTAGGCGTTTTGCCGATAACAGATCATTGTGATGGGAACTTTCTTTCTCTCCAAATCCAGAAACCCTAATGCAGATGGTGTTAGCGGGCTGACCCATAGATGTAAGAATTGTAAAGTGTAATTAATACTTGGTGAATTATATAAAGGACACCAGGGCTGGATTAACTCATCTGGAGGCCCGGGAGTAGAAAAAATATGTGGTCCCTGTTGACTTAACCTAATACATTTCTGAGAAAGTACAGTAGGAAAGTAAAGGGGCTCACACACGTACACACTTGCATGATCAACATACATGAAAGATTTGTTTCATCATACATGTTGGAAGAATTTTTTGCCCACACACGTACCAACATGCTGTCCGACTTACTAGTAGAGAAATATGGAGGACCAGGAAGAGTCGAATAGCAAGACAATATGATTCTATCAACAAGTGGTAACCATCGATGTCTGTTAATTCTACATGTCAGTACACAGGAATAAGTGTGAAAACATAGTTGGAATAATGATTTTTTTCTCTCTCTCTCTCTCTGTCTCTCTCGCTTACAGGTTGCTTCTGTGTTTCTTCCTGATCCGACAAAAATGAAAGTTAATCTCAGTACCACAAGGGTGTAGCCACGGGGAACCCATCAGGGCTAGTCCCCCAAAAAAAAATGATTCAGTAAATGACCAGCCTTTAAAACATCGCAAGACTACCTCGCTTCAGACATTTAAAACTAACAAAGTTTACAATAATTAATAATTTACGGTAAATTTTTTACCTATCGAATGTGCTCTCTCACCTCTTCCGTGTATGGAATAACCAAATGTACAACCTTGCTACCACGTATGCTACAACCGATTAATCTAGTGCTCCTGTGCGGATCATGTCCAAATTGAATTGAAAAGGTTTCGATAATGGAACTATATTATTATACACCATTTATAATATTTTGTGTGTGATTCTTCTTTAGATTTGTGTCAATATAAACTACATAAACAAATGGACTTCGATTTTTTTTAACAGCAAATTACACAATCTACTGTGATTTATATTTGTCAGTTTGAAGACAAACATTTTAACAAGGTACTATAAATACTGCTACAAAACAATGGCACTAAACTGATTTGTAAGTACATTATATTTTTATATGCTGTCAAGTGTTTTAAAAAAAAACATTTTTTATCAGGTGGAAAATATGGTGAAAATTTTTTTATTAAGTTTTTCAGTTTGGTTTTCATTTGCTTTTTTTTTTTCACTTGGTGTGAAACAGGAAGTGAGATATAGCTGTTAATAAAATAATTATGGTGTGTTTAGTCACGAATAATAAATAAATATTTTTGTCAGGAAATCTTAAAGAAATTGAGTGATTTTTTGTTGTTTTTTTTTTTAATTTTTTTTATTAATAATAATTTTCGTATGCAGAATTCTTTACGTCCTTCCCCACACAATAGTCTTTTTTGATTTTACTTTCCACAAAAATGGTAGTTCTTTGTATACCTGAATAAATTCACGCACAGAATCCCTTGTTATATAACGCAGATCATCCATCTTCAACGACCTTGTCAACGTAGACCATTCATCTTCAACAACTTTGGCATGCGACGGAGGAGAGAGTCACGTGATTTCTTCCGCTGTTGTGATTGGCGGACCAAAATATAAAACCACCACCTTGCATGAACGAGTCCATACACGGTAAACATGCATGCAGAACGGCAAAAACATCAAGCATGTTTTCAGAAGATTTTGAAAACTTTCAACATGAATGAACGAGGCCATACACGATCAACTTGCCTGTGGTTTTATCATTTTTCATGCAAGTCGGGCTGTTTCTTCAGGCATGCGTTTACGTGTATGGGCCGCATAAGAGAATATGTTTCATATTTTTCGTCATATTTTATTTTATGATGATGATTGTATCTTCATGATTTTTTTAGACAGCTATACATCGCGAAAAAACATAACCAATTTTTTTCCTCGAAGGTCAAGATCTAAGGGTTTACTTGTCCCTACCATAAATCCTTCATTGTAACTAGATTTCGGCGTTGCCGCACCAACTCAGGTAGAATTGTATAAAGCTCTCAGTATGGCTAACCCCATTACGGTTATCTTAGTAGCCCGAGACCGTGCAGATTTCTAAACACATTACCCCACAGAAATGAGTGCCATAAGTCCAGGCCTTCTAAAGGCTGTTGCGCCAGGAATTTAGTTATCATTATTATTATTGCTAATAATAATATGTAATATTAGTAATAGGCTTAATAAAGATTCTGTCTGTTTATCTGCTCTGCTTGTAAGTTTATTATTTCTAACTTCAAGATATAGTTATACAGGTCAATATATAATTGATCAGTTTCTTTCTAATCTGATTCTTCACGTGTATAAAAACTGGACAAATTACAAATTAGGATACTATACACAGGAAATGAATAATGATAGCTTTATTACCCAGATATTAACCTGCATACATTAATACATATGAGGATTTAGGTACTTAATAGAATGCTTTTTAATCATTTCTTTTTTTTTAAGAAAAAAGTTTTAAATTCTCATTATAGACAGATGGCCTGTCTAATAATAATAATAATAATAATAATAATAATAATAATAATAATAATAATAATAATAATAATAATAATAATAATAATAATAATAATAATAATAATAATGTTTTCCTAGGACATTGAACAAAGTTATCGTGTCTTGCAAAATATTTTTGATGGAGACAAAGATCATGTTGTCATAGAGATAGATCAATCGTCCTCAGAAACTGAGGAAAACGAAAACGAGGACATATTTTGAACTCTTGAAGTGTTAAGTTCCAATTGTTTATTTTATCTATTTATGTGAGAATTTTCAAAATAATGTTCAATCAGGTCTGATGTAGTGCTTTATGAGATTGATTCTAAGTTGCATGAAGGGCATAAACAAATAATAATAATAATAATAATAATAATAATAATAATAATAATAATAATAATAATAATAATAATGCTATTTATAAAAGACTAACATTAGTGCATCACGCTAACTCCTAATAGTAAATCACGTTGATGCTCATTGCAATAATATAATGCAATAATTTAGATTTGAGCATTTATATTTATGTATCCGCAAGTTCGTTGGTCGGTTAACTAAAAAAAAGAAAGAAAAGAAAAGGAATGCAAACAATTAGAGCTCTTAAGTATTGACTTTAACCTATAATTAGTGCTTGAACTTTTCGGGTAAGCTGTACCCGCCCGATACCCACTGCGTTTGGTTTACTCGATTCTTAGACCTGATAAACTAGTTTGACACGTGTTTGGCCTGTTTGGACCATTTGACCCGATAGACTCGTTATGAGTTCGTACATGATAATTAGAACAATTTGTATTATGATAATAAAGTGAAACAACACATCATTTACAATAATGACACACGGAATTATCAGGTCATCCCTATTCATACGGTTCAATCGGACAAACCCGATTCATGCGGGTAAAAATACAATATCGGTCCAACGTGCGGTCCAGGATCTATTCTATTTTCCGAGCATTACCGAAAATGCACAGTAGCCCGAAACGGCTCGGAAGTAAAAACTATCATATTATTATTATTATTATTATTATTATTATTATTATTATTATTATTATTATTATTATTATTATTATTATTATTATTATTATTATATTAATAGGAGAGAAATTACTTGTTGAATGACGTGTACGTATTTTATCCCTATTTTAAATGGTTATTCTGGTTTTATGTATCTGCTTATTGGTTTGCAACACGCAGAAAGAATAGTTCGAGACTTCATTGCTTACCCTGGCGACCGGGAGAGCGGCTAAGCTTTTGTAATACTGGCAACATCCAACTGGTTGACAAACCGCACGTGGCCGCTAACAACCATATGGCAGTTTTACTGCTGATAAGAAAACTTGGTTTAGCTTTGAAAACTACTATAGTTGACATTTTGATCATAGTGGAGGACCCTGTCCCCCTGAAGGCCCGGAGCTATAGCCCCCTGCTTTGAAGGACGCGTCCGTGAAGTTAATTGCAGATTACTAGCTCATCTCTGCCAAGGTTTGAAAAAGAATTTTCTAATCATTCCTCGTACTATTATTATTTGTAGTAATAGTTGCAGCAATAATAGTAGTAATAGAAGCAATTCCTGCGCCCACCTCCGAAAGAAACTGATATGGATGAAACGACTTGGGCCCACGATTTTTTTTTCTTTCTTTCAACTGGTAAAACACAGACAGCATTACATCATCAACCATTCGGACGAGACACGAAAGTCGGTGAGCTTGTCCTTTTGTTGTGATGACTCATTTATACAAAATGCAGCGTCTATAAACAGGCAGAAAGAAAACAAAAAAAGACAATGTGTTGCTGACACTGCATCAGGTACTACAGGTGCCAAACCACATGTTTCCGCTTTGGGTATTGTATAACTACGTACAAATGTGTTTACTATTATAAAGATGCTCTAATAAGTGCAATTACTGGAACAGCACGTTGTATATACTGTACTATAAAACAGACAATAATGGAAATCTTCCATGCATGTCCAACTGTCATGCAAATTTTTTTTACCAGAAATTCTACATTATTAGCACATAACGAAAAGAAAAAGGTCCAAAAGAAGAGATATTACCAACTGATAGATCTCTTTAAGCTGAACAAAATGATAAATAACAAGTAGCGTTAGCACATGCATATCACGTGAAGTTTTATTTGTATGGTGTGTTATTTTCTGTTAATATTGAAACCGGAAGTGGTAGTAGATTTCTGCCATTTGTGGTTTTAATAAAGAGAATGGAAAAAAGATGGAATATATTCTTGGGGCGCTTAATTGATAGCAGAAAAACGCTTCTTCTTATCTATTACTGGTTTTACTCTATAGAGATTAATATTAAAGCCGGAACTGGTTGATTTCTGCTACTCCAGTTTGAATATAACGCTATAATGATTCTTAACCAGCGCCGTAACTTAGATTTTTTTTTTGGGGGGGGGAACCATTAATACGCGTATTTGGACCCCCTAGAAAAGTTGTTTTTTTCTAATTCTTGGGCTCCCTCCTTCCATTTTTCTCTTATTTTTTATTTGTCCCTCGGACCCGGTGGGTCCTCCCGCACGGCGAGGTCTGTGGTGCCGTTAGTTACGCCCCTGGACCCCTTCCGTACATGACTAATTAAGGGGGACAATACTGACAAATCGCAAAGCCATACGAATAAATATTATTTCTAGGGTCCCTAATAGTAGACATTTTTTTTACTGAAATGGGCCCACGACTCATTTTTGTTTTATTTACCTATGGAATAAGAAAATGTTGTCTTTAAGTGGGTCCCCTCGAACGGCGGGAAGCTTCCCTGGGGGAGGAGTTGCCCCTCCTGCTCCCCCAAAAGTTACGGCCCTGTTCTTAACACTGCTTGTCGATATTTCTTATTTTTTCTGTTCTATGTAGATTAATATTGAATACGGAACTCAGCCACTGGAGGGTAATTCATCCCAAATCGGTCATGGTCCAAACCTGTCAGAAAGCACGTCCGATCGTATAAGCTACACCAAAGCCATCGTGATGAGATGAGTCCTCCGAAAAGACTAGGGCGTGTCCCGTAGGCAACGCGCAGAGGCTTCGCCTGACTTCTGTGAGAAATAGGCACGGGTTATCGAGTCGAGAACGGACTCGGTTAAAGAGACTAACTCACGTGAGGATAAGAGTCGAGACACTTTATGTCCGGACAATCAATTCACAGGCCTGGTAATAAACGTCCGACTTTTGAAATCAGATGTAAGCCTCTATCCTCTATCAATGACCATCGTGACTCCCAATATGTTTGTATCTAGTAGACTGAGGATATTTAGTACTTCAAACAGGAAACGAAATAGCGTCATTTGCCCAAGTGTCTATTTCCTCAAGTCTCTAAACCAGAGTCATTTCCTACAGTGGTTATCTTTTTTCTTAATCTGATTATCATCAACCGAAACAGAAGGGACACCTGCTGCATTCTTAGCAAATATCAGAAAGGAAATGGGTGATATTTCGCTGCAGGCTATTATGAAATATATCCGATAAACAGGGTTGCAGAGTGTCAGATAAAATTGTGTTGTTTTTAAAAATATGGTAAATTAAGCATAGTTGTTTCAGTGTTTAAAAGCGGGGTTATGAGTGAAATAACAAAATATTTTCCCACAGACATACAGGTTGACTAATATACAGTACATTACGAATCTATTCATAATTCAATTTGGCCCAAAATGACACATAATCCCTTTTAACAATGACTAATTCAATTCTACAATTCAGTATTAAATTAGCCACGCAGCATATCTGAACATTGAAATAATAAATAATATACATAATTTTTACGTACGTTAAGTATTATTTGTATTATATTTCAATTTAGATTTATTAATTGTAACTAACATTCTTTCTTGTAACTTCAATAAGGTTCATACTTGCTCATCGTGCTCGCATGTCACTAGCGTCCAACCTAGATAAACCAAAATGTACAGGTCAACAACAAAGGAATTTAGTATCATTTTGCGAAATAATTAAGCTTATTTCAAATACTACTTCTAGATTGAAACAATACACGGATACGACCCACTCAGAACTGTTCTAGTGCACACATTCATTTATTCCTCGGCAAAGGAAAAAATTGTATTTCTTTTTTTTCTCTCCCTCTTAATAAGCATAATATATTTTGACTATACCTAGTTTGTTAACTAGTTGAAAGGAAATGGAAAGATCAATATTCATAATTAGGAATTCTGAAGGAGGAAAAGTAGACTCTTGCAAAATACAATTCTCCGGGGCTTTACCACCAGCAAGAGAACAATAGTTTTCTGTGTCGCTATATCATTATGTATTTATATTATTCAGAAATAGGGATATGCACTCATGTTCAAGAAACTCAGACATTCACTCTCGGAAATTCTATATTGGAGGGATTTCAGAAAACATAGGCATATGTTCTTCATACTTTTCAAGTTTTTCGTGCATCAGTATCTATCTCAACATTATAGAGTGAGTAAAGAAATTTCTGAAAAGAAAAGAATTACTGTACATTATATATATATATATATATATATATATATATATATATATATATATATATGGAAGGCGAGAATTGTTATTTTTCGAGGGCGTTGCATCCATGGTAAACTGGGAATCTCAGTGAAGCCAATATATGAAATTATTAGAACTGAACACTTTAAAGTTTTAAATTTCAGAGGTAGCAAAGGAAAATGTTCCTCAAAATATAGAACATATCGTCACGTTCTGGCAGAATTTATTAGACAAATCAATGCTATTGCAACTTTCCCTCACACTTTGTCTATGCTTGGAACTAGCTATTTTCTATGTGAGATGCAGAAAATAGACTGCTTAAAAGTTGCAAGATATTGCTTTTGTCAAAAACTACAATTACAAGATTTGCAAGCTATTTCCTTTGTCAAATAAATTATGTACACGTGAAGCAGTCCTCAAACATTTTCACTAATTTACTGTAGTTTCTGATAAATTATTTTCATGTGAAGCAGTCCTCAAGAAATTTCACTGGTTTTACTCTAGTTTTTTAATGTAAGCCATGTTTTTCTGAAACTTCCTAATATCTCTGTCAAATTCATATTCTGCGCACTCTTTCTAATATTCTAATCTGATTTGACATATTTTGTCTTCATCTTCTTTCCTACTATTCTTCTTCTTCCCAATTTCAGGTTAGAGACTTGAAATTTGGTGTTTGTCTTTCTCATTTAAAATAATGTGAGATGTGTTTAAGCGTTTTTCTGATATTTTAGTAAAAAGAGAAAGAAAAGTGGTGGGAAAAAAGGTAGGGACTGCAGTAATTATAGTAAGATGCCACACTATACATGTATCTTTTATATCTGGCTTAGAAGGAAAGAAAAAAGGTGAGTATCACAATTACAATAATACGTTCATATTTTTGGATCCCTGAAGATTAGAGGCATGAAACTTGGTATGTGAACTGAAATTCAGTACTCTGTAGATTCATAGTATGTGAATCCCTAGGCCGACCGAACGTGGGTTTGGGGGCGAAGTTCCTGGTGATCGAAATGTTCAGTATATCTGGGCATTCAGGACGGTTAGTATTTGAACTGAAATTCGGTATGCTTGTAGGTTTATAAGGTGCGAGGCAATAGCTGAACAAATGCAAGAGTCTGAGGGCGAAGCACCCAGCTTGTCGAAGTATTACAATTATTAGGGTCACGTACTGGTACTTATAAGATTATAATCTTAGTCCGTACGTCCGTTACTCCACACGATAACTTGTGAACGGATGCTAATTTTTAAATTGTTTTTCTTTTGCCACAGATAGTTATTATCTCGAGGGAGTTCGTTGATGGAGGTGATTCGCCCACTGGAGGTAGTAGAAATGAATCATTTCCAGTTAACATATTTATCACCGTAAAGGAAAAACGATAATAGACAGAGATAAAAGATTTTCAGAAATCGATTACACGTTTCAACTTTCATCTCCATCCTTAACACTTTAGTATAGCCGGAAGTAGAAATTACTCACTCCCGGTTATAATATTGATCACTATAAATTAAAAACGGTAATAGATAGCGAGAAGCGATTTTCTTTAATCAATTAAGTGTCCCAAGAATATATTCCATCTTAACATAAATCTATCTACTCAAACCGGAATTGAAGGAACCATACAACTTCCATATTCCATATTAAATGATAAAATGTTACGTATTTCTCTTTACGGTCTTTGAGTTTATTATACAAGTAATAATACATTCATATCTGGGGATCCTGAAAGTTAGAAACATGAAACTTGATGTTTGAAGTGAAATTCGGTATGCTTGCAGGTATATGAGATCTGAGGTCGTAGACCGAGAAAACACCGCGATTTCTGGGCGAGGTCCCCAGCTAACAGAAGGCTACTTATTAAATATATATTTTATTGTATTCTGATCATACATACAGTAGCAGAAGTTTCCGTTCTCCTCTCGGGAAGATAAGGTGTAATGAATATAAAACCTGAAATTTAAATTGTCACACATTCGGCACTTTATGTATAAATAAAAGGAAATTTCAATATAATAAATATGTCCTTCTTTCTGCTCTTGAAAACGTGTTCCCTTATTTTTAATTAAAAATCTATGTACCGAATTCCACACCTCCAACTTAAGCGAATCTTGACATTAGACAGCCTCTGAAGAAAGGAAGAGAAGTTTGAATATTATAGAAATGTCTCCGTTAGAAACGGGATTTTTGAAAGCGCTGAAATACGTATTCCCTCATTTTAAAGAAGAGTTTATGTGCTGAGTTTCATCTCTCTAATTTCATGAATGTGTGAGATACTACATTCTTTTTTTTTTTTTTTTTTTTTAAACTTTAAAAAATCTCTTTATTTCCCTTGGAATACATGCTCCAAAAAATCCTTTCTTATTTTGTGCCTCCGTGTCGGGAGCGCACAAACAAAGGCCTATGTGCGATCAACATAAATAACAAATCTCGAGTGCACAAAATATGATGCGATGATAGTCCATTGTGTCAAACAGTTTTTGGCAATAGTGATTTTTTTCTTTCTTCAAAATCACCATCCACAACTCTCGAAACAAATATTGCATTATCATTGGGTACAAGATTAGTTAATTTATTTCGCGCAGGAGAAGAAAACAGAATTTGGAGATAGGTCAACATATTACGTATCATGTCTTTATACTTTCATATTGTCAGCATATATTTAAAAAATGTAAACTGCTGTTCTCCATTAACATAAGGTAATCATTTTAAAGTTGAACAGCATGGATAATTGTCCATAAATGAAATTCAAGAGTCCTATTTTAAATTGTCTAAAACTGGTACACAAACTTAAATCTTCCCCTTGACGAAAGTTACACATTTAGCGGCACTTATACTGTGGTGGTAGCCGGTACTTATTTGGTGCTCACTTTTTTATTTTTTATAAGTGCGAACTAAAAATCGGTAAATGTCAATTAAAGACAAATCGTGGATATAAAATTTACTATATAATAATATTACTTCTTGCTATTTACCCTTTCTTACAAAAACATCTTCCCATATTTTTCAAAAATCAAAATGTAGCAATTATTCGTGTTATAATAAACGTCTAATTTCTTGATATTTGCCTCTCCATGTAACAGAAACGATCTCTTATATAATTTGTAAAACAAATCCAAACATGACAACGCAGCATCGAATATTGTGTGCTCGCGATACCATAAGCACTTTCTTTCAAGGGATATTCTGTCCAAATTTCACATTTCTTTTTACCTAAAGAAATATGATCTAGGCGATGATGAGCAAATCACTTCCACTCTTTTATGTAGACTATGGTATTAGTGTTACCCAACATAATGTCGAGGTAGAATTTTCGAGATGACATCGAACTCTTTCAATAAACACGTTTTTAAAGACAACACTTTCACGCCTCCTTTTCGAGATGAAACAGCCTTAAATCTCGTCTCCTGGCTAACACTATTCTAAATCTTCGTTACACTCTACGCATAAAACATTTTGTTTCAAACAGTGGAAAATTTAATATAATTTCCTTCAATACAGCTCATAACCCATTTAAATGGTGTCTTCCCGTTTCGCCTACGGACCTTCTACCAACTTCTAGCATTATCTTAATCTCATCTTATCTGTAAGTGAAACAGGTATTCCCGTTTCGCCTACACTCGCTCGACGAGGGATATTTATAGTTTGGGGAAATTTTTTAGTGTTTGAGGTGGAAATACAATATAGAGATAACTAAAATATTAATATATCGACTAAATGCAGTCATGTGATTTTTCAATCAAGTTAAATCGATGGAAATTAATTAATCTAGGGAATAATAAATTAAACCAATTAACTTGAATTTTTCAGAAAAGAATTTCAGAATTAACACTGCATAGTAATCCTTTTATTGTCTAAAATTCTCATACTAATTAATAAATGCTGTAGTAAGTTTGACTTCTCTCTTATGTGTTACTAAGTTTCTGTGCTTAAATTTCTCAACTTTATTTTTTAAGGTTACTATTGAGGTAAATTGAGGTGCTAGTCCCCATAATATTTTTAAATGTGATTCAGCAACGTTCAAATCTAGACGTTGTCTACTATCACTACATTCACTTTAAACGTTATGCCTTGACTCAAGACTTATCCCTATAAAACTAACCCTATAAAACTAATACTTTCATTATGAGAAATTTGGTATAAAAATAATTTAGCTAAAATAAGTTTAAAGAAATTCAGATTTGGAGTGCAATTAGCTTCCATTCGAGGTATTCCGCCCGTTACTCCAGAGCCGCGTTAAATATTATCAAAGCAAAACAGCTACATCACTTCATTTAGAGAAACTCGTATTCATTTTATTCAAACAGGAAGAACGAGGGAGAGAATTGACTCCGTTCACTTCACCTCTGCTACCTTTGGTTCGATACTCGTCCACCACTCTGGACATGAATCAAGCATTCAAAATTGAATTTGAAAACCAGCATTCATGCTATCCTGAACCTTCACTCCGGGCCTTAGTTTTACTCTACTTGCAATATTCCAAGTATTTCTGCATTCAGGCAGAAAAACTACAAAGTTACTTCCACCCACCACTAAGGATGAAAAATTACATTAAGAAATTTTACTAGCAGGGCAGTTGGAAGGGATAATGGTTCACCTCTCACAGTCAGAATCACCGGAGTACCGACCAGAATGTGTAAAGTTCGAGAAACTGATCTTGAATAGCTAGTCACTCGCCGTTTTAAATTGTTCTGTGAGCCCATAAAAAATTAGAACGTATATCTGTTTCGAAATGATGACCTTTTGAACTACTAGTGGCACAACACTCACTTGGTTAGAATCAGTCAATCACGTCAAAACTGTTGCTGACGTTGAAAACTAAACTTATTCATAAATCTGTGTAAAAAAAAAAAAAAAAAATCTCACACTAAATATCCCTTGTCGATTGAGTGTAGGCGAAGCGGGAATGCCCGTTTGGCTTACATCTACGATGGGATTGAGATAATGATATATATATTGCTGGAAGGTCCGTAGACGAAACGGGAATAGGCCCAACAGGAATGAACCATTTGAATTATACTGACATAACCTAAGAAATGAATGTGATTTATTGAAGAATTCGTACATACGGTGTAAAAGGACAGTTTGTTTTAAATAAATATCGTCTGTAATTAATTATTCTCTTTTTCTTAAGTCTTTTAATCAATGAAAGAAATCCAGTTGGTACCTTGAATTTCTCAGATACAGTGTTTTACCTTCGTAATATGGAAAATATAATACTGAGAATGTGATAACTGCTAGGATTGAGTCCTAAATTGCAAGCGCATCACATACTTCAGGAATATTCAGATCTTTGACATAAATGATTCATGAAAAACATTCAATATTATTAATAAAAAATCATAGTAAAATTTTTAACTTGTGGCAACCCTGCGTATATTTTATCATATATGAAAATCTCAACCCTCCGTTTTGACCATTAGTCAAGATTTTCGTGCCTGTTATGGATTTCCAGTTCATGATCAATAGCAAGAAAAGGTAGTTGAGCAAATGTCCAACATTTTAACGCTTGGGCAAAACATACTTGAGGAAATGACCTGATCCCACAGGAAACATTGACAGAAAAGTCAATAAAACAGTCGTTTTCGTTTTAGAAATTTCGATCTCCAAGATGATTCTCACAATGGATGACCAATCACAGAAAACGTAGACGATATTCTGGTAAAAGTTAAGCAAAACTGGCGTGTAAACAGTCATGGCATCGCGAATGACCTAAACATCCATTATCAGTGTTAAATGATTCGGAGAAAGCTGGCTGAAATTACTCGTGCCCCGTGATTGTATGCAGCCCACCTTATTTTGTTGAATTTCTGGTTGCAGTATATTTTAGGATTTGGTTTTTCTCATACATTGCAGGAATTATTTGATATTTTTAAAAATTAATAAATTAATAATTATTTTTTCCGAGTTTATTACATGTATAAACCTTCCTTGGAAATAGGTTGTTCGATTAATGAAAACCTTATCGTAACATGACCAACAGTTCTCGAGATAATCGCATACAATCAACCATACACACAAACATAGATACAAATAGAGGTCAAACTGAGAACTTCATTTCAAAGTCGGTTAAAAACAGAAAAGAAGAAACAAGAAGAAAAGAAAAACAGGGAAAATTGTAATATTTGACTGCATTTCTTAAATGATAGTAAGGCCCGGTATTATCATACAGCGAAGAGGGGGGGGGGGAGAGATAACAAAGTTTGGGTACGCTTTACCAAGAATGAAAACACGTAAAATTCCGGAATGTGTGGCTGAGGATTTTTAAATGACAAGTTAAACAAGCATTTCTCCGTGCTATTTTCAGCTAAAATGTTTCACACTTCTTGCATCATAAATGGCCAGCGTTCAGAATGGCATAAGACAACTTAGATCGTGGGTTAGAACCTTAGAAGCTCTCTGGTTACGATCCTATATTTTCATCCAAGAATATATGTATTTTTCACCATAAAAAAAAATTAAGAGAAAAAGAAAAACAGAAAAGTGCCATTTTCTTTCAAACAAATATCTAAAACTTCATTTTCAAGAGGGTAAATTTCCAAAATTTCCTGCGGCAAGACCCTCGGATCCCCTATTAAGCATGAGTGGTATTCCATACCTCGAGATCCTCCGGTCGTTAACTGTACCCCCACTGATTTCCAAAAGCCGGAGCCCTTGGAAATACATATAAATCGATAGCTCATATTGAGCTGAAGAAAATGACGTATTTGACGGTAAATATCAATGCATAGTTTCTCGAGAAAAAGAGTTACAATATATATATATATATATATATATATATATATATATATATATATATATATATATATATATATATATATATATATATAAAAGCAGACAGTACCTGTTTGTCTTCCACTAACCCTGTGACGTACATACCACTTGTAACCATGGAGAAAAAGCATTTTATATCTAATCTAAAATGACGAAATGAGAGAAAAGAACTGAGCACTCGGCTCTGCCATTATTTAATCAAAACAGAAAAATGAGGAAGGCAATGCCTTCAAACAGTTTTAAAGTATCACTTTTAACAAAACAACAGGATAAAAAAGGGAAGTTTCTTACCAGAATCCTCCCCCCAGCACAATACTAGATAGTAACTAAAGTTCTTGAAATTGAAATAATATGTATGAAAATTCAAGCCAATTCTTAAGTGTCATTCGTCTGTATTTGAAAAACTGAATCATCCAAATTCGGAGCTATACGAAGGGTATGTCTCGTGCCGACTCTCCCCAGTAGAGGTGGCCAACGCATCGACCGCAAGCAAGTCATGACAGGTGGCCCCTGGAGATTTGTGTCACACTGTCTTTATCGATCACTGTTATTTTTTGATGGTTCCCTCTAGCGGGTTAATGAACAGATTAGTAGGGATGCGCACGAGACGAGTCGAGACACGATTTTTCTGACAATTCGAGTCGAGACACGACTCTTTCAATAGAGAAATATACATTTTTCGAGTCGAGACATCACTTTTACAGCACATTTTCGAGACTAGAAGCCACAAATCTTGTCTCCTGCACATCCCTACAGATTAGTAGATTGCCACTAATTTCTGAATTAAAAAAGTATCCCACACACCTAAAAAGTTGTCACTTTTGTTCTACAGTATCAGCAGCGGCTCCTGTATACAACACAGCGAAAGGCAGATGTTTCAAGCGTGTTTCCTTTTCCCCCACATGTCAGCTGTTTTAACATAGATATCTCGAAACAAAAGTATACACGAGCATCAAATATTATATAAAGTGTAATTTCCGGAAAATACATTTTATTGTAAGTGGGGAACACTGCTTCACGGATGACAACACTGTTTATGCATTTCGTTACTAGTTTTTAGCATTATTAAGTTCCTAATGTTTCATTCCGATTGATCTACCCATTTTCAAAATATTTAATTTCAGAGTTGTATATTGCTTATTATAATTGCTATTTTTGATTTTTCAAGCAACAGGAGCCCAAGCTCGTTTCCCTATCGTCCATTGCCATGAACTTCCGTGATCTTCATATCCCATCATGCTCTCTCAGATGCAGTAGGTATGGAATGGACTTGCACTACAACCACCCTGCCCCCCTTCCTTGTCAGAAAAAAGAATATAGAACCAGATTGTTTCTATAAGAAAAGAAAGAGTACAGATGGAGTGTAGGATAAAATCTTATTGTTACATCAATCACGTCTCTAACAAAGTACAGTTTTATTAAGAAAGCACACAAATGTATGTCCAGTTACCAAGTTTTTTTTCTGGGGGGTATATTGTGACACGATAGACCCCCCGTGGGTTTGCCTTTGTTGCTGTTGCATGACATTAGGACAAGGGGAGAAGTCCTGATGTTAGATCCCGAAAGAAATGAAAATGCGGTTGCAAAAGCATATTATTCAACCGAATTGAGAAAATTCACAAGCGTTATTTGTAAAGTGCAACAACCCCCCCCCCCCTGAGTTTGAGATTTATACTATATTTTTTAACCGCTAGTATATTAATATTTGAATAAAGTTCATGAAGAGCAAAATATGAAGTGACGCTGGAAAACAAATTCAAAGAAACCCCTTACCACAAACGTGGAACAAATCGATATTTCACTTCTAATATTGAATGACAGCAAGAACTGTATCAGTCAGTATTTCAGACAGAGTAGTTCTGTCCTTGCTGCGTACAAGGGGGGAGAGACTCAAAGGAAGAAAGTCTGTTCTTCTCGCGGGAGAAATAATGAGGCTAGTTTTAGACGGAAGTATTTATCGCAGCATTTCTCGCACCAAAAATCGTATCATCGATATCCTACCGTGTAAAGTAGCAAATGCTATAGCATTTCCCATGCCATGGCATATCCTATGGCATTTCTTGTCGATAGAACATGCTCTATTTCGTAGCATTTTCCTCAGCATTTCTGGTCCGATTGCAGCGCCGTGGTGTGTTAAAAAAGAAGCGAAAGATTTTGTGTCAAATATCTATGCTCTTTGTTTTGTGTGGGAAACTGAATTGTAGTAAAGCAAAATGAGTTGGAGTAGGGATGCTCTTTGCCCACATACTTCTTTGTGATTTTCGTTTTTTAATATGACCGGCGAGAACTGTTGTTACAATTCTATAGCTTTAGCTACCTCACGCTTAATTTCGGAGCCATAATTGCGCTCTTCTCCAGTGATTTGTTTACTACAGATGCTTATCAAAATGCTACCGTTTAAAAGCATCATATACTTTTGATGCTATTGAATATTATATGAAATTTTTGGCAGCACATCTGCTACGAGAAATGCTTCCGTCTAAAACTAGCCTTAGTCATATTGTTTCAAGGGCGAGAGAACTCCCCGCAATAGATTTCCAATGAAGTACAACGCTCATATAGAAATTATTGTGAAGGACAAATAAATAAATACTTTCTTTATCCACGTTAATATTTCGGAATTTAACTTTCTTAACTATTTAAGAACCGAATAAATATCCTTGAAGTACACTTTAAACTGATTCAATCCAAAATGTTACTGTGAAAACATGCGAAGCCAGAGACAAATACACAGGTGCTACACTTGTAATTCATATAATTAACTTTAAAACCCAGTAAGTAGATAAATGCAAAATAAAAATGTTGAAAAATAAAATATCGAACTTACAAAGAAATAGGTTACATAAATATAAAATCCTATTGTTTTTACTAGTTTGAAGATCAGTATTATCGTAGATTTGGGTCAGTTACCATGTAAGGTATGTTTAAAGCGCGGAACACTTAAGAGGTTCAGTAAATTCGGTCCCCGGTAGACCTGCGGAATTGCATGCGTATTTTGGCGTTCCTTATAGATATACAGGGTGTTTCAAAACAACACCGACAACGTTTGGGAGGTGATTCTTGACACCAAGATAAAAAAAAAAGTATAGACCAACCTGAGTGCACAAATGCTTCCTTTCGAAGTTATAGGCTGTCGAAAACATGAAAAAAATGAACTTTAAAGGTTCATAGCTCCAAAACTATGGGACCTACCGTAGTCGGGTCAAGACTTCACTTAGGAACTAGTACGTGCCCTATCCAAATATTCAAGTTCCAGAACTCTTCAGTACTTCCGCAATAACTTTTATAGAGGTAGTTGGTGAGTACTTCAAATTATATGCCCGAGCCAAACTCTCTCTATAATTTTTTTTTGCGTAAGTACCACAGGGTTCTGGAACATGGATATTTGGATAGCGCACATATTAGTTCCTACATGAAATCTTGATCCGACTACAATAGAGCCCATAGTTTTGGAGCTATGGACCTTCAAAGTTCATTTTTTTTTCATATTTTCGGCAGCCTCTGGCTCCGAAAGGAAGCATTTGTGCATCCAGATTAGTCTGTACTTTTTGTCTAATCTTGGTGTCAGGAATCACCTCCCAAACGTTGTCTGTATTGTTTTGAAACACCCTGTATAATTAGCAAACGCGTCTTCAGCATAGAATTCCGGGGTTCAATTCCCGGTAGGAGCGCTAATGATTCAAATTCTACATTAAACAGTAGATTTATGTCTTGAAGCGAGAAAGAATGGTCGAATGAATTATTCGTTTTAGAAACGATTGATATCGAATACATATATGAAATTCAATGCATCATGCAAGCATTATCATATCCCTATTTTCCAAGTTAATGAATGTTATAAACGTACGAGAAATGCAGTGGTGTAAATAACGGGCCCGCAAAGCTCGCAATGCAGGGATACCCATGATAAAAATGTTCCTACTTAAGTCTGGAAGATAAACTTTATGATGTTAAAATCCACTTTTTACGTTTCATTTATTTCACACATTTTTTTAAAAATATTGTTCTGTGGTACTCTTAATATTTAAAGATTAATGCTCTAAAAGCCATTTAGTTTACGGCGAACTTTTACATAATTTGAATATGTATGATTACAATACTGTCGATGGGAAATTGTTTTATTTAACGAAGATTGAAGAGACTTAGGAATATTGAACGAGGAGCCTTCAAGCTACAGTGTGGCATTCGAGTTCATTGCCTGAAAATCTCCAACGTAAAACGAAATTCGTAAAGGCTGAACAACAAATATTGGGCTAAGATATGCGTCATATTACGTAATAGAGCACTTGTGTAAGCAAATACCACCCGTATATTTTGGAATAAATGAATTATTATAATACATATCAATACTGTAAAGTGTATAATTTAGTCCAGAATTAAATGTAGCATTGTTATACTATATTGCGAAACTGTAAACAACACATATCTATGCTATACTCCGATCAAAATTAGAAAGGAATTGACGCTTCAAGATCATGTATAAATTTGACTTTTTTCAATAGTATTTTGCATATGGAAACTGAGCCTTATATTCACTTACAGGCTAACGAAGCGCACGTTACATCTTTTTAAATACAATTCTTGTCCTTACTATTTTTTTTAAATCATTTACTCACATTTTACGTATTGATATTTAACCGGTATTATTCCAAGTACAAAATTACAAATCAACGTAAAAATAACAAAATCAAGTAGAATCTCACTACGAGTGGCAACCCTGCGTATGACACACGAGCATAAATCGAAGACGCTTGTTTCATTACCACCGAAGTGTTGCAGACCTCTATACCCAAACTTGCTCCATATAGGTACTGCGTTCTGTATATTCTTTCACAACGAAATCAAAACAAAACAAATATCCACTCTACTTAACCATGTTCACATTCTAAAATATTTTAAATTTGTTAATAAACAATTAGGTATGTTCGAGCATGGCCAGAAGAAGTATCAAGTCTGTTGTTAGTTGTCACCTCAACACTCGGTTTAAAGTGAACATTATCAGGAGCGGCTTTAGGATTTTAATTTTGGGTAGACCCACTCTTTTGCTTATGGATACATATTGATTAATAACAGCAGGAATTTACTTTTACAGCATAGGTCGATGCTATTTGTTAAATAATTATCTACTCTTTATTGTATCTTTTAGCGTTTTTATATATATATATAATTTTTGGGTAGGCCCGCCGGCCTACCCGTTAAAGCCGCCACTGAACATTGTCCCATGCAGAATGCAAGGGATTTTCTTTTATATATATATATATATATATATATATATATATATATATATATATATATATATATATATATATATATATATATATATATATATATATTTGAAACCTAGAAAGTCATCAAATCTTAATCGAGTATAATAATAGAGTACTCGCTTTCAGCTCGGATGTTTAAAGATAAAAGTCCTACTGGGAATACAAAATCGTAGTGATTTCAACGTAACTTCGTGCAACATTAGATTTATCGTTCATGATCTCGCTCTTAGTCAAAACAAGTAGCAGTGCCACGTGAACACCACGTGAAAGAGTTTGGTTTGCATGAGGCCCGTAGCCAGGATTTTATTAAGGGGTGGCACAGATAAATTCTTTCTCTCTCTGTATCAAATACATATGACCCTTCTTAACAGTTCTTTTCGCACGTGGTACGCATAGTTCTGGGTTTGATTCTCGTTATAGAATCAAGATTTTCGCTGCTGAGGTAATTTACGAGCTCCTTACAAAAAGAATAAACGAGTTCTAACCCAGAATGTTACAAAATAACGGCTTAGTAAACACTTACTGGTACCTATTATTTCTATCTCCTGACTAAGTTACGAGAGGAACTGAAGAGGAAATGTCATGGATTGATCACAAAAGGGGTGCTGCTGTTAGTACACAATGCAGCAGCTCATTTCTCCCATGCATACATGATGAAGGCAATGGAATTAAAGTATGAAATACTGCCCCAACCCCATACTCACCGGAGCTCCATCCTGGCCAAGCGGCTAGCGTACGCACCTCTGGCATGAGACCCGGGTTCGATTCCCGACGGGAGCTCATGTAGGTTAATCATTCCACGTTAATCACTAGGTCCACATTTCATATAGCCTCATTGCTGAACGGGACATTAAAATCAACTCAACTCAACCTATATTCAGCGGCCCTAGCACAAAGTGACTTCTTTCTCTTCCCAGAAATGAAGCCTCCACTCAGAGAACATAATTTTGACAGTAGGAATAAAGTTATTTCTGTGCCTGAACTGTGGTCTCAAAGCCAAACTGAGACTTCTACAAAACGGGCTTACGGAAAGTGAAGAACTGGAGCCAAACATGTCTCCCAAGGCACGCTGACTATGTAGGGAACGACTAATATCACCATGGTGTCAGAGTTATGCAGAGTGGTTTCTTCTAGGTAATTGCACGAACTTTTTGAAACCTTCTCGTACGTTTAGTAAGAACTCGTTTTCATTCATACAAAAAAAATCTCTGAAAGAACTGTTCTTAGAGAATCACCTGAACAGATAGCCTGCTGCATAATTCTTCAGGTCTTAAAACCTATTCTGATGATGAATTAAGAAAAATATTGAATATGAAATTTGTTTTCATGTCTCTTGCATTCTTGCACTCATGCGTTTGTATTTTGAAACAGATACTGTATGTTTAGTGATTGAGAAAGAGTGAACAAGCGTTGGTGTTAAAGGAGTTGTCCATTGGGCAACAATTTTTGTTCCCTGCCTAACCTAGTGCACGAACTTTGACTTTTTATTTTATTTATTTATTTATTTATTTCGCCGCCATGGCACCTGTCGTTCCGAGAACATACGTCAGAGAAAGGAAATCAGTGTCGACCGTAATACAATACAGGAATTAAAATATGGATTTTAAAGTGACAGTTACACAAGTTTAGGTCTAAAATATTCAATTTGAATACCCAATACATTCTTTCTGTGATAATTTCTGTGTTATTTTTCTTCTTTAGACAAGTATGGAACTTAGCAATTGCTTTGGACACGGCAATTATAGGACAAATTTGCACTGCCTACAGCTCAGTTTAAAGGATTTAATTACGTATTTTGAAAGTTGAGAATCAACAGGATAGAGTGTATTTTATTAATAACAGAAATAGGTTAAAATTCTGTACATGTTCATGTATATTTGTTTCGAAAAGCTCATGAATCTCTCGAAAAGATGCTGTGTACAGCAAATTAAAAATTACCCACAGTCGTTAGAGGGCATGTGTTCGGGTGCCTCCTCCCCTTTGTTACTGTTTTGATTTGCGTGACATTTTCTCAATTAATATTGAAACCGGAAGGGTAGCAGTTTATACCTGTTCTAGTTTTAGTAGAGAAATTAGAGTGGAGATGGAATATGCTCTTGAGATCGTTAACTGACTGTAGAAAACACGCTTCTCCTTATCTATTACCGTTTTATACTATACAGGGATCAACGTTAAAACCGGAAGTGGTTGATTTCTGCCACTTCCTCTTTGAATAGAGAGTTAAGCGGGAAGATTATAACTATTCTTAGAAGCTAAATCGATTCCATAAAAATCGCTTCTCGCTATCTGTTATCGTTTTCGCTCTATGTAGATGAATATTGAAACCGGAAGTTATAGTGAATTTCTGCCACTTCCGGTGTTACGATGGATAGAGATGAAATGTATTCTTAGGGAGCTTAATCAATTGCAGGAAACCGCTCAGACCACGTTTCCATTTTACATTAATTTTGTAGCTGTCATAAAAAAAAAAAAAAATTAAAAAAAACTTGAAACCCAATCTTTCTATTTACTGTTTACATATTACAACTTCCTGAAAGTAAGAAAGGTATCTTCACCCATACGGCACTGCACTCTATTGGACAAATAGTGAAACTCCTTATTAAAAACGTGTATTTTGGCGCACTTCCCCTCAATGTCCAAAAGAATCCGTTGTTTCGGAAGCGGTGAAACTGTTTTTTTCTTTCTTCTTTATGTCAACGGAAGGGCGATAGCAAGTAGCAAGCAAGACGTTCCAGGAAGTTGCACATGGTTCAACACCTTGCAAGATGAAAAAAAAATGTTGTATGTTCCTTTCAAGACTGGTGAAATATGGTAGGGTTTCAAGATTTTTTTTATGACAGCTACAAGATTCATGCAACGTGGCAATGCGGTCTCCAGTTTTTACTCTATAGTGGTCAACGTTAAAACAGGAAATGGTTGATCTCTACCCCTTCCGGTTTGATATTACATTTATTAATGAACTCGATTCCTAATATTTGACTCTCCACATCCTGGCCGAAATTGGTTGTAAGGTACACGAATTTTCGATATGAAAATTTTCTTTTTCTTTTGGATGTCGCAGGGAAACAGGAGAGACGAAACAGAAATAACACGTCTCCCTTTTCTTTTCCCCTTGCTTTCCATCAAACCAGCTGCTATGTTAGTTCATCTCTCTCACCCTCTCCGTAAGAAGGAATCCGGAGTTGGATAGCCAACACGTTGCAACTGAACTTTCTTAGCGCAATTAAAATAAATTGCACTGCCTTAAGAAAATTCTAAGACCAACTCAATTGCATACTCGGAGACAGATATAGTGTCTAAGGAACGGAAGTAACAGTTGTGAACAATACTGTGGAATATTCAGCTTTTGGTACTGTTATAAAAATAGGTCTGCAAACACATTAAATAGAAACCTTTCCCATAAGGGAGGACTTGTAAATTAGCTTTTGTAAATCTATAACTGGTAGAAGCAGCTGTGAGTTAACGAATGACTATTCCTAATGTTTCTCAGAATAAACCTTATAGAGTGTGAAGAATGTAGAATGGTACTAGTTAACATTTATGTGTAAACCCGAGTGAAAAGATAATAACTTTAGAGTAGGAGAAGAAAGCAGCTGCTTCCTCCCAGCCCAAATGTTATGTATTTTGTGTAATACCATATATGGAATTATGTATAACAAATTTCCTCTCGTAAGAGTATAGGAACACTGTGCGCAAAACTAAAAACTCAGAAGAAGCGAATACGCCCTTCTGAAATCCAATCAGAAAGAAAGTAAACTTGAGCTAATATGCAAATTAGCCAACGCCCAATTCTAAGGGTAGTTTAAAACCTTAGAGACGCTCTCCAAGAGTCAGTCGACGTCTCAATCCCATCGAAGCAGTACCGCGTGTCTGCGTGTGTTCATCATTTGAACTTAGCACAATTAGATTGTCTACACAAGTTTCTAACTTCATCTCTTTCGGTCTCCAATTCCAAATTCTATCCATTGCTCTATCGGTGTGTTCGACTCGCTTCAGTTTACGAACTGAAGTTTCAATTTTATACTCTGTGAACATTAGCTCTTACATCTCATTCGTATAAGTGAACTTTTCACTACGACAACTTAGATAAAACTTTTTAATTCGTGAATTTATTACTTATACGATCCAGAAGTATAGTGTTCTTATACTACAATTAAAACGAGAGTGGCCTTGTACTCGTTTTCAATTTAACCAATAAACTTTTATATATCTATTCTACGAAAATCGTTATTTTTCATTTAAAAACAAAAAACCGCCACCACTACTAACAATTAGAGTTGAGGAAAGCCTCGAAGATTGCCAGGATCCGCGATCTCACGAAACGCTCGATCGCTCGACGCATTACAAAATTAAATTGGTGGCAGCCGGCGTGATCAAAGGCAACACTCTCATTGTTAGAAGTGTTCTTCAATAACATCATACCAGACACGCGGAACCGATAGAGCAATTTAATAAGACAATCCAAATACAAGTTCGAAGAACAGTGGCGGCAAACGCAGCAACCAGATTTCCCCGGAGTGCGACTCTTGCATTGAGAAAATCAAGAGTAGGTCGGCAAGGAACTGAAAAGCCCCCAAAAACAGTGGATATAAGTGCAAGTACCAGATTGTGAGAGAAGGAAGTTAAGTGTGAAACAGACAACAGCGTGGTGGAGTCAACAGGCATCCAACTGGAACTTGCAGCATCTTGGTTCGACGCCCCTAGCAGTACCATAGTAGCAGCAGGCCGAGTGTAGCAGCGCCAGGCACTGGTCAGCACCGTCATCGCAGATACAATAGCAGCACGGCAGAGTATACACCCTGCCTTTTCAACGCCCCCGTGCAGTCTAGGCAACAGGATCTCAAAGGGTACCCATTAATCACCGTCAACATCAGGTGTGTAGGATCTAGTGCGCCTTATTGCAGTGGGTGAGTACAAAAGTTCATTTAAATTATCAGTATTGTGAAAGCAGTTTCCTTGAAGATAGGATTATGTTTCAAGTGTAACACGCGGAGTGCACAGATAATTACTACTAGTCCTAGGCCAAAAGTGAGTAATTAAGTCTGTGAGGCCCAAATTTCATAACTTATCCTTCCAAGGAGGAGGTCCTGCGGGATAAATTCATTCGTGAATTATACAGGTTAGAAATTGTGGGGCAGTAGGTATTGAGCTCATCCTTCCGAGGAGGAGGTCCTGCGGGACAAATTCATGTTTGAATTATACGGGTTTTCAATATCTAAAAAGAAGGAAGGAAAATTGGTTGTTGTGTTATCTTATTATTTTCTTGTAAATTAGAAAGTACAAGCTTCCGCCCTCAGAATGGCGACTAGTTCTAGCGAACGAAATTCAGAAAGTAGTAATTCAACTACAAATGAGGAAAGTAATAATCCCAATGATTATTGTAGCTTAGGTGAAGCATTGAAATTAATTACTGAACCATTTTCGGGTGACAGAGCTAAATTGAAACAGTTCATTGATAGCTGTGAAACTGCGATAGAACTAGTCCATCCTAGGGATAGAAATAAGTTACTTAAGTTTATTAAGTCAAAAATAATAGGCGAACCACGGAGTAGATTGTTAGTGCGTACAGCCACAAACACATGGGCAAAAATTAAAGAAATCTTAACAGAAAACTACGAAACTCGCAGATCTATTGAATACTATGCATGTTCGTTGTTTGCAGCACGTCAAACAAAACACGAAACCATAAGCACATGGGCAAGTAAGATTGATGCATTACAATCAGATTTGAAAACAGCAGCATCTCGTGTGTGCACAGATGAAGAAATATCAGGAGCATTGGCGTTAATAGATCATTTGTCTAGAGCTTCCTTTATACAAGGACTAGCAGACGAACGAATGCAGTTAATTGTAAGGGGGAAAAGTTCAGAACTTCTGTCTTTCGGAGACATTGTTGAATTTTGTCTCGAAGAAGAGAGTCACTGGAACTCTCAGAAATTAAAACCCTTCCCCGGCAATCCGGATCAAATGCGTAGTAGTAGTAATTTTAATCGCCAAAGTCGCGCGCGCAAATATAATGGCGACAATCGAGGTGGCTCGAACGAAGCACCAAGAAAATTCTCCGGAAGTGGTGAAAATCGTGCACATTTCACCCACGGAAAGTCCCGGAAAAGTGTGCGTTCCGATGCCGTTCCACGAAGGAACGAAGGGGGAAAAACTCCCCACAGCTCCTCCCACAGGTTGCAATATTTAAATGATGATGTTTGTACTTGTTGTACAAGTTGCTGTGAGGCCCCTGATGATAAGTCGGTTAACCGCAAAAATGAAAGTGAAGTTGGCCACAGCGAAGATAGCACACTGTATTGTTTGGAGGACCTGCCTCTTAAGTCCCATTGTTGTAAAAGTCGCTGTCCACAGGAAAACGAATAAAAAGATGTTGTTCGCAGCCTGCAACATCTTACTCAGTTCATGGTTGCAAGGAAAATAAAAGGTGTACTAGATGTTCCCATAATAGAACACACATTGAAAGTAAAGAACATCAGCCAAAAGAAACACGAAAAGAGGTGATAGATAGTAAAGGTAAAATTTTGGTACAATTTAAAGAACTAAGTAAAGGGTTAAAAATGCTTATAGATACTGGTTCTGATATCAGCTATGTAAATTTAAGTAGTATAAGTGATGACATGTTGAGAAAAGTGAGACGTTGTCAATCAACAGTTGTACAAGGTTTTAATAACTTTAAAACTCACACAGTAGGGACTATTGATCTTCATTTGTTCATTAGCGGTCACGAGATAAAACATACTTTTCATGTAATGCCAGACGAAGTAGTCAACACCTCTCATTCGGGAATATTAGGCAGAGATTTTCTCACGAAACATAACTGTGAAATTTATTTCGACCAAGGGTTGAAATTAAAATTACCCAGTAGTAGAAAATATAAAATACCTCCTAGATGCGAAATGATAGTAAAAATCGCAGTGGACAAAAACGGAGTAGGAGTTATTCCAAAATTACAATTAGATGAAGGTGTATTTTTGCCAGAAGCGTTGGTAAAAGCAGAAAATCACGAATGTTTCTCGTGCCTATTAAATGTAAACGAAGAAGAAAAGGAAGTTACCATCCCTACATTAAACATTGAAATTGTCACCGACTGTCAAGCAAATGACAATATTCCAACAATTTGTTCAGTAAATGACTACAACAATGATACTAGTAAATTAGAACAACGTCTAAACTTGTTGCAACGTAATTTAAGATTAGATCATTTAAACGAAGAAGAGCGATCCGCTATTCTAAAATTATGTAAAGAATATCACGATCTGTTTTATCTTGAGGGAGATAAGTTAACTTACACAGACACTATCGAACATTCAATTCCAATTAAACCGGAATATAAAGGAGCCATAGTAACCCAAAAACCTTATCGCATTCCAGAAGCTCATAAGGAAGAGGTACAAAAGCAAATTTCAAAATTGCTTGACGAAGGAATTATTTCTCCAAGTAAAAGTCCTTGGAACTTCCCAATTTTAGTAGTTCCTAAAAAGCTTGACGCCTCAGGGAAACCAAAATATCGTATCGTAATCGATTATAGACGTCTCAACCTAATGACGTTTAGACCCTGCTATCCACTTCCGCTTATCACGGAAATTTTAGATCAGCTAGGAAACTCAAATTACTTCAGTACGCTTGATTTAGCCAGCGGGTATATGCAATTGAAAATGAAACCTGAAGATAGGTGTAAAACAGCATTCAGTACTCCGTACGGGCACTATGAATTTAATCGTATGCCTTTTGGTTTATGTGGAGCACCTGCTACATTTCAAAGACTAATGGACATTGTCCTCTCAGGATTAACTGGCTTGAAATGTTTCGCGTATCTAGACGATTGTTGTATTTATTCTAGAGATCTTAAACAGCACATCAGTCGCTTGCAGGAAGTGTTCGACCGATTTCGAAAACATAATTTGAAACTACAACCAGACAAATGCGAATTCCTACGAAAAGAAGTAACCTATTTAGGACACAAAATAACGAGTGAAGGTTTGAAGCCGGACCCTCGATTAGTAGAGAAGGTCTTAAATTTCCCCACACCTAAATGTGCCAAAGATGTCAAAGTTTTTCTAGGCCTAGCGTCTTATTATAGACGATTCATAGAAAACTTCAGCAAAATTGCTAAGCCATTGACAAAACTGCTAAAGCAGGACGTAAAATTTGTGTGGAGTAACGAGCAGATCGTTGCCTTCCAAACACTTAAGGAAAAACTAACCTCCCCTCCGTTGTTACAATATCCCGACTTTAGTAAGCCATTTATTTTGACCACAGATGCGAGTGAATTTTCCATTGGCTGTATTCTCTCGCAAGGTAAATTAGGTTCTGATCGACCTATTGGTTTCGCCAGCAGAACGCTAAATAAAGCAGAAACGAATTATTCTACGACTGAACGTGAACTTCTTGCAATAGTGTGGGCTGCAAAATTATTTCGCCCCTATATCTTAAATAGACCGACAACCTTTGTCACAGATCACAAACCACTACTGTGGGTTTTTAATGTAAAGGATCCAAGTAGTAGATTATTAAAATGGCGTATTTACTTGGAAGAGTACACGTATGAAATAGTTTACCGCGCAGGCGTAAAGAACACAAACGCCGACGCTATGAGTAGAATCCAAGAATTAGAATCTGAACCAAAAGTCGAACTATTAGATAGTGATACTCGATCTCAAATACTTACAGAGTTTCATGACTCTAAATTGGCAGGTCACCAAGGAACTAAACGTACTATAGAAAAAATCAAGCAATACATGGAATTTAATGGCATCCCGCAAACAGCATGGCCTAATATGACCACAGAAGTGGAAATGCACATCAGGCATTGTAATTCGTGTCAATTAAACAAATTGAACCAACCGGCAGTCAAAATGCCAATGACTATAACGACAACTCCACAGTCTGTTTTTGAGAAAGCTGCAATCGATATAGTTGGCCCCTTCCCAGAAACAGAAGAGAAAAACAAATATATTCTGACCTTTCAGGATGAACTCTCTAAATTCTTAGTCGCTGTGCCTATTCCCCAACAAGACGCGGAAACAGTAGCAAAAGCACTAGTAGAAAAAATCATTTTGGTTTATGGAATTCCACAAATAATATTATCAGACCAAGGTAGAAATTTTACCAGTGACATTATGAAAAAGGTATGCAAATTACTTCAAATTAAGAAAATACAATCAAGCCCTTTCAGGCCACAAACGAATTACGTGGAACGTGCGCACCGCACCTTAGGCGAGTATCTTCGTCATTACGTATCTGAAAAACAAACTGATTGGGATACTTGGCTGCCTTATGCAACATTTGCATTTAACACGACCCCTCACTCAATCACATCATACACCCCTCATGAGCTAATGTATGGTAGGTTAGCCAACATACCGGGAGTATTACAGAGAAAACCTAATGAGGTTAATTATGCATATGACGACTATGTCAAAGTATTGCGTGAACGTTTGCAAAGAAGTTATGATTTGGCAAGACATAAATTAATAGAAGGAAAAGAAAGAAACAAGCAATACTATGACAGAACAGCAAACGCTGAAGGCGAGTTGTTCCAGCCCGGAGATAAGGTGTTATTGAGAGATGAAACAGTTAGGAGAGGTAGATCAAAAAAATTGGATTCGCAATTTATAGGGCCCTTTACTGTACTAAAGGTTCAAGGAGTAAATTGCACTATTGAACGCAAGAAAAAGCCAGTAGTTGTACATGCTAACCGATTGAAGCTTTATTACTAACAAAAAAAAAAAAAAAAAAAAGAAAACTATATCCCTCTTTTCACTGTGTATTCCTTGCAGGTATGAAAATGCTTATATTATTACTCCTGCCACTTATGCTGCTGTTGTCCCCAGCAAGGGCAGCAACAGAAGACATAATTGAAGTTCAAACACTTGACAAAGTACCCGGATTATATTATGAATTCGAGGGTGAAGTTCAGTTATGTAATAACGAATGGAAGCTTGTCACTTTCTTCAATCTGACAAACTTAAATCAAGCTGTAACACATGTACAGACTTACATAAGTCAAGCCACTGACCTATATAAGTCTAGAGTAGTATATGTAGACCGGGCTCGAAAAGAACCAAGGTTAGACACGATCCAGAGGAGGTTCAATAAAATAAAAGATTTACAATCTTTGGTGGTACAAATAGTAAGACCTCAAGTACGAAGTAAACGTGGTGTATTTAATTTCGTAGGTGAAATGAGTAAAATCTTATTTGGTACATTAGATGCAAAAGACGCAGAATACTATATGACTCAAATAAATAAATTGCAATCAGAGCAGTCTGATTTCCTGAAAATTACTAAGGAATCAATGTTAATTGTTAAGTCAACACTTAAAACCATTAACAACACAGTTCTTTCAATAGAGTCAAATGAAAAAGTGTTGCAAAAGGCTTTTGAAAATGTAAAACACGAAATTAATGCACGAGGTTATCAAGTAACTAAGGAAATAAATACCTTAGAAGTGATGGTCGACTGGGACCACTATATGCACACAATTGATATGTTATTAATAGAATTAGAACAATCTTATGAAACAGTTGTTCAATCGATTCTGCATGCGCAGAAAGGTATTATTTCCCCTCAAATTATAACACCTAGAGAAATTATGTATCTTTTTAAGGCAAGTTCTTCCAATGTAGCTCGAGGATTATCAATTCCAGTTCCCCCAGGAAACTCAGTTGGGTATGCTTTGTTTAACATAATGGACTTAAATGTGTTCATTAATGATGATAAATTGATCTATATCATTCAATTGCCACTAACCGATGGCGTGAGATACAATGTATACAAACTTATCCCATTTCCTGTACCTTTAAATCAGGATAATTACTTTTTCATTCAACCTGAGAAACCCTTTTTATTGGTAGACACGTCTAAGCAGTATTATGGAAAAATCGATGAAATAACTTTTTCTAAATGTAAATCAATCACTACTTCCATGAGTGTTTGTAAGCAAACATTTCCCATAAAACCCGCACATAATAAAGAAGACTGTGAAATGAAGTTGATAGATGAAATAACATCTATTCCTTCAGATTGTACTAAGAAAATTGTTCAATTAGGTAGTGTATTATGGATTCAGTTAGATAACAGTGAATGGTTATTTGCTGCACCTCAGCCGGAAAAGCTTACAGTTGTATGTAATGAAAGAATAACAAAAACTGTTGTCATCAGTCGTTCAGGGAAAGTAAAATTAGGTCACGAATGTCAAGCTTATGGTACCCATTCCTTAATTAAATCTCAACAAGTGTATCAGACAAATAGTTCAATTAGAGACATAATACCAAAATTAAATGATACTTTAGATTGTTGTGTGTTTTCAGAAACAAACAAACTCAAATTGAATAAATTAAAACTTGATTTACCAATTGTAAATGTAATCAAACAAGCTAATGACATGGTCTATGCAGGTCATAAGGTGGAAGAGATAGAAAATTTAATAACAGAACAGGATTGGAAGATAAATCACGATAAATCTATGTTAGGTTATTCGATATCCACATATCTTATCTGTGTAATAATTGTTATTATAATAAGTGTCTATTGTTATTGTAAATGCAAATGCTGTAGACCAACTAAAAGGTGGTGTCAAGAACATTGTCTTAAGTCAATATGTTTCAAGCCTACTATTATAACAGATGTTCAAACGAACTCCTCTGGATACGATGCAACATACAGGGTGTGCCAAGAAACGGTGCAACTGACCGAGCTCGACACAGAACCACAAGCTGAAACACAACTGATAAACAAGAGGGTGACTCGCAGCAGCAAAATACGCTAATACTTTTTAAATTTTCCTGCCCTCCGGTTGCAAAATTTTCTCTTAGGGGGGAGGAGTGTAAGGTACACGAATTTTCGATATGAAAATTTTCTTTTTCTTTTGGATGTCGCAGGGAAACAGGAGAGACGAAACAGAAATAACACGTCTCCCTTTTCTTTTCCCCTTGCTTTCCATCAAACCAGCTGCTATGTTAGTTCATCTCTCTCACCCTCTCCGTAAGAAGGAATCCGGAGTTGGATAGCCAACACGTTGCAACTGAACTTTCTTAGCGCAATTAAAATAAATTGCACTGCCTTAAGAAAATTCTAAGACCAACTCAATTGCATACTCGGAGACAGATATAGTGTCTAAGGAACGGAAGTAACAGTTGTGAACAATACTGTGGAATATTCAGCTTTTGGTACTGTTATAAAAATAGGTCTGCAAACACATTAAATAGAAACCTTTCCCATAAGGGAGGACTTGTAAATTAGCTTTTGTAAATCTATAACTGGTAGAAGCAGCTGTGAGTTAACGAATGACTATTCCTAATGTTTCTCAGAATAAACCTTATAGAGTGTGAAGAATGTAGAATGGTACTAGTTAACATTTATGTGTAAACCCGAGTGAAAAGATAATAACTTTAGAGTAGGAGAAGAAAGCAGCTGCTTCCTCCCAGCCCAAATGTTATGTATTTTGTGTAATACCATATATGGAATTATGTATAACAAATTTCCTCTCGTAAGAGTATAGGAACACTGTGCGCAAAACTAAAAACTCAGAAGAAGCGAATACGCCCTTCTGAAATCCAATCAGAAAGAAAGTAAACTTGAGCTAATATGCAAATTAGCCAACGCCCAATTCTAAGGGTAGTTTAAAACCTTAGAGACGCTCTCCAAGAGTCAGTCGACGTCTCAATCCCATCGAAGCAGTACCGCGTGTCTGCGTGTGTTCATCATTTGAACTTAGCACAATTAGATTGTCTACACAAGTTTCTAACTTCATCTCTTTCGGTCTCCAATTCCAAATTCTATCCATTGCTCTATCGGTGTGTTCGACTCGCTTCAGTTTACGAACTGAAGTTTCAATTTTATACTCTGTGAACATTAGCTCTTACATCTCATTCGTATAAGTGAACTTTTCACTACGACAACTTAGATAAAACTTTTTAATTCGTGAATTTATTACTTATACGATCCAGAAGTATAGTGTTCTTATACTACAATTAAAACGAGAGTGGCCTTGTACTCGTTTTCAATTTAACCAATAAACTTTTATATATCTATTCTACGAAAATCGTTATTTTTCATTTAAAAACAAAAAACCGCCACCACTACTAACAATTAGAGTTGAGGAAAGCCTCGAAGATTGCCAGGATCCGCGATCTCACGAAACGCTCGATCGCTCGACGCATTACATGGTGATGATGCATCAAGTCATTCTTGAGATTTTTTTTTATTCGTACGGACGGACACATAGACAGGCCTGGGTAACAATACTTGTGCCTGTAAGCGTTAGAAGTTCAGTCATTATGTTCGCATTTCATATATGCTCCGAAAATTTGCCTTGTTAATTGAACGGCTTTTATGTTCGTTAAATGTAAACATTAATTAATGAATGTATTTATTAAAAATAATAATTTAACAGTTATATATACGTAGTTAGAATTTTTTTATTTAGAATTTTCTATATACGTAGTTAGAATTTTAATTTCTTAATACTAAGTTTAAAATTTTATCAAAATTACTTCTAAAAAACTAAGCACATAAATTTACAAAACGAGATGATTCGAGAAAAGCTTTTTGAGAATCGAGACGAGATTAGAAAGAACCCTTCGTGAAATTGAGACGAGACGAGACGAAAGGGGGAAAAACCTTACCTCTCGTCTCCTGGCAAACATTAAACGTTTTCCACTGTTAGGCCTAGTACTGCCTGTGCTGCTAGGACACTGAGTAGTTTACTAAGTAGTCTTACTTGAAAAAAAACCTGCACAGATAAATTTTAATGTTATTTGATTTCTGCAATATCTTTTTCTTTCCTTTTTTTTAGTAGAAACACAACTGATAAGTTTTTTATGTAGTAGATTTTGTTTTCAAATAGCCTCTTTAGCAGTACATACGCTAGCTCCAAAAGTGGGAAACGATGGGTTACTCAACTAACAACGTTGGCCCTACTTTGTACTCCGGCCACTTTGCAGAGCATTTGCCAACTAAGTCAACTGCCAATCTTGGCCCTACTTGCAATTGGTCACTTTGTCGAGCATTTGACAACTAAATCAACTGCAAACGTTGGTCTTACGTTGTAATTGACCGTTTTATAGAGCATTTGCCAATCAAATTATTTGACAGAGGAAGATCAAAATTGTTGAATAAATGACACAAAATTGTCGGTAATTCAACATACACTTTAAACTACTTTGGACTAATATTATTTGATTTGATTTAACTTTATTTTATATAAAAAAAATTCCAACCATACCAAGAGCCTATGTATGCTCTATCAAGTGCTGCTGGGTCATTACACAAAAAGAATGTTAAACGCCTATCATTCAATCAAATTCCCAACAGAATTAAGAAAATCTATTTCTATTGTGTGCAAGAGAATCAAATCGCAACCGCAATTACATATAAACATGTAAGAAATTTGTCACTTCCTTTAAGGAATTCCCAAGCGTGATAAGTGTTTTCGAATTCTAGACTAGTGCTCATATTCAGTAAACGATTTGCGTCAATGGTCCCCTAGGTTTCGACAATAATCTGCTAACCACATGTTCATAAATTAAATTAAAATAACTAATATATAACAACGAAAGTGCTTATTAAAAGAAGCAAAAGGAAGCCGTGATTAATAAGCATGGTTCACAAAATATATCCTTTTAGAAGCATAAGCTGCTAAAGATGTTTTTTAAATCTACAGAAACTGCGATTTGAACATGAAACTGATAATTTGCACCTTCAATACATACAATAAAAAGTAATTTTATATCAATATAATGTAGCACAGGAGCTATTCTGCTTATACATATATCTTTGTGTGTGTTTCTCTATAAAATGTATTTTACCATATGACGCAGCAATTTCCAACTTGATGCTCTGTGACAGCACAGTTCGCTGCTTGTATTTTCGGTAAACCGCACAAAGAGAGCAAGGAGAAGCCAGTAAACCTAGTGTTGACAGAAAATAGTGGTGATGGAGGCAAATAACGTGTAGTTGATGATTTTGTAGATGCGCTACTTATGGAATCATAACTAATCGTATACTGCCAAGTAGGGATGGTTAATTCCGTAATATTTACTTTCCGGAATCCGGAAAATAAAATCGGAAAATTCCGGAATTTAAAAAATTATGGAATTTAGGAAAATTACGGAGTAAACTCGGGACTTTTTCTTAATTCCGGATTTTTTCCGAAATCCGGATTTCTTTTCCAAAATCTGGAAAGAAAATTTTCCGATTCTGGAATATGGATTTTTTTAGCCATCCCTACCGCCAACATTTGTTTTAATCCATTTCACCTATCTCGATCCCTCTCTTCGCTCACCGTGTTCTTCCCGTCCAGTGTCTGATAGGAAAAGCTATTTATAATACAATAAAATCTCCAAGTGCACATGACCTCATATATCGGTCATTTGCAAAAGGTGTAGGGTGTATAGCATTGTTTTCCTCCTCTTCTTGTTCACTTATGTCGTGCCTTCGGAAGATTATGGAACATGTTAATACACGTTACTTTATACAATTAAATTCATTTTCCTTTCCTTTCAACGTCTTGGATCGTATACTTTTTCTTTTTTGTCATTTCAATTAAAAACAAGAGAGAGTAGCAAAAAATAACTTTTCTAAGAAAATGCTGTGGAACAATTAGATGTCGTTTATAAACCTTTTACCACACAGCCTGACACAATTTTGAAAAGATAAAAAAGCACGTAAAGAGGGTGCTGCTATGTTTCGTGTTTTTGTTGACAACTTAATTTCTAAAAAAAAAAAAAAAAAAAAAAAAAAAAAAAAAAAAAAAAAAAAAAAGTAAGCGGAAGGCACTTAATTTCCTAATACAGTAAAATTTCAAGGTGCACATGATCTCTTTGTCAGTAACTCTAAGGCCATCCCCCCCCCCAGTAATAGATATGTAGTCACGCTTTGACCTAGGCAATTTTCCGCCCCATGCAATGGTATTATTTGCCTCCCCCTCTCTCCAGAAAGAACAAATTTTAAAAGACGCAATTTTAAGTATGCTGCCCTATCATGAAGAGCGAAAGAAGGAAAAAGCACTCGCACTCAGAAAGGCCTAAACACTGCAAATATACAATCTTCTTGTGCCTGTTTAGTTTTAAATAATCTATTATTTTAGTGAAAGATAGAGAAAACCACCTGCAGAGAAAAGACAGTAATCCTTTTCATAGAAGTCAATATCGTGCTTTAACCTCGATATATCAGTTTGCAATTCAGTGCAACTATCTCTTTTATCTTTATTTCTTGATTTTTCTTCTACATCTGTTAATTTAAAAAAAAAAAAACTTATTTCCATCTTCAGTGATAAAGAACTTCATTGTGACAAAGACAAGACTAGTTTTCATATTGAAACTGTGATAACAAACTAAATCGAATAGGTGTCCGCTACTGTTCTAGAACTGAGTTCTTATATTTGACAACAATCAAGCAATTCATGCTGGGATTGTTTGACCATTTGCTTTAGCACTGTCCATGTGAGCGTAGTATTCAAATAAAAGGTCAGCTTAGTAAATTTAAATACCATCCTCATGAAGTCTGTTTCCAACAAGAAATATTTATTTTAAATACTATATAGTTATGCCAGATTTTGCCGAACCGTGCAAATACACGTGTTGCACTTATGGTAGAGCCGCCCTGCCGAAAAGTACTCACCTCTCAAGCGTGGGGTCCCCGGTTCAATCCCAGCTCGCGCAAAGTAGACTGTGTGGTAGACAAACACCGTGTGCATATGTTTTCTTGGGGTTCTCTCGTTTCCTCTTACATTCTTCATTCCACCGCTATCATGCAACTCGTTATCATCATCTCTCTTAGTGTCGATGCATAATAATAGGATGTTGAATTGTAAATATATATGTATTACGAAATCAGGAGTGGATCCAGGACGGACTTCTGGAAGGGGGGGCGGTCGGTTGTAATATTGCTACTTAGAGCTACTTTTAAGAGCTCCAAACTCTGAGATGGATTTTATATATATATATATGAAATAAGTTTCCTTCTCGGGGGGAATCGCCCCGATCACCCCCCTGGATCCGCCCCTGTATGAAATGTTACTTCCTATTTTTAAATATGAACTGCGACATTTTTATCCTAACTAAAATCGATACTTTAATTAGGTCTACCTAGTGATAACATAAGCGCCGTCAGAAAGGAAACATTATGAGAGGGGGTAGTTCAGTCTCTATAAAGATTTTTCAATCAATAGTTTCCGTTAATTTCTTCAAATATAAATATTTCCAATATTTCATGGACAGTACTTTCTTAATTTTGCCAGGTAGGTTTTGTAAAAAGAACGAGAACTACTCAAAAAAATGAGGGTTCAGCCCCTCAAGGACGATTGTGTAGTTGAATAAGTCTGAGCTAGGCCGGTAAACAGTCCAAAAATGTAGGGGGGGGGGGCGGTAGAAGTTAGGGTGGGCGATCCAACTATATTATAGTTTATCATCATATTATTGATATTTGCGAGACTATCGTGAAAATTTTAGGCAGGTCAGTAAAAATTGCGGGTGCCCGGCCCCCTAAACCCACGTGGATACGGGCCTGGTCTGAGCGATAGGTTTCTTCTAATGGTCCTGTTCAGTGTTTCTTCTGGGGGGAGCTTTAGCCGAGGAGTACCAACCGCCTCCGAGCTAAAATGAAATTAAATAGCGAATATGCCTAGGTTACGCTTGTCAGGGCAAATAGGATCTCAGTGCAACCTCCTTATATTTGTTTTATTTTGTGCCCCACAGACATTTTTTTCTGCAAGAAAACTTGCTTTTTACGAAAGGTTTTTCGTTTTGTAGCGGGTAAATAATATCATACATAGCAACACTGCTCGCAAGATATAAACCCATAGCGGCAGCGGCGGTTGTAAGCTGCGTCGTTTGAAGTTGAAAATAATTTACCAATTACTGCAAAACGGAAGGAAGACATGCATAGAGGAATATAATCAAAAATAGTAGAGAAAAAACATAATTACCAGTCTACTGGATCACCCTTTTCATTCCTACAGTAAAGCTGTGAATTTACGAGAACAAGCACTGACATGAACCACGCACTGGTGTTCCCCATCACGAACACAAACAAAGCGTCTTTTGGAAAACAAGTGACTAGCAAGCAGCGACACCAGGCAACAAAACAAAGATACACGACTTGAGCATTTGCTGTTACCTCTGCAGTGTTGCTATGTTGAAACAGAAACTAGCCTTGAGAAAGAGAAACGAACGTACTTCGTTAGTTTCGTAATATCAGGAAATGCTGTTTGGAACTTATCATACTACAAATTGCAAATGTAATCAAATACTTGCAACAAAGTTTCAAGAGAACATAAATTATTATGTAAGTGTGTTTGTTAGGTTGCATTTTGAATTACATAACCAAGCAGTTTTCTACCTGCTAGAATAGGCCTATATGACAACCAGACATAGTGGCGCATCCACGTAGGTGTCCATCGGTTTCAGACGCACCAAACTTCGTACCTCGACTAACATTCATACAATTTCTTAAGACAATGCTTCTTGTTTAACAGAGAAATTACTGAATCTTTCAGTTTTAGATGTTAACTATACTCAAAATTCATTCATTATGCTTTGTGAAAAATGTTAACCCCCCTTCCCCTTAAGAATAATACACATTTCAATCGAAATGTGTTGATTAAAGAAAAAAAATCCCTTATAACCTAAGTGCTAACCATGCTCAAAAAATCATTTTAAGGGGTTAAATTGTTGGCTTACTTTCGCTATTTTATGAATAGAAACTCGGAAATTAAATTATTATACGAAATGTCCTCATTTTCCCTTCTTAGATGCTGAATTTTCAAAACCCCTGAGACAGTTTGCAACTTTATTCTAATAAGGAGTTTATATTCCGAATTTCATTTGTCTAATTGAAGTGCTCGTAAGATTTTTTTTTTTTTTTTTTTTTTTTTTTTTTACAATTTTGATCTCCGCTTCCTCCCTCTTAGAACACGCATTTTAATGAAAGTGGCATGACTAAACTCCTACCCGAGGATAGTAATATTAAGTTCAAAAATTCATTTCAAATGGTTCTAGGGTTGGCAACTGGTCAGTTTTTCTCCGACCTGTCCGGAAATATTGCTGTTATTTTGATTAAAGCCGGTGACCGGTACAAACTCCTTACGAGCCCCTTTATGACCGTTTTCTTCAAATTTATATCTAGTTAAAGCAATTTAATCTGGTTCGAAGTATAGATTTAAAAAGTAACTTTCATTATGTATATCCAAAATTCACCTTTCACCATTTATGAACGATTAATATATTTTGTTCATCTGTTTAGATAATTTTAGAGATGACAGAGACTATTTCAGGGAAAATTTGAAATTTACTTGCGAGGAATTTTATAATTTATTGAGAGTGAGAAAGGACTTCTTAAAGCAATTGCCTGTAGTTGAACTATGTTTCATTTTCCAAATCCAAAATTGTCACGTAAAGATTAATATAATATACTTCTTTTTTTCATCAGTTTCGATAATTTTAAAGATGTGGCAGTTGCTGGTAAATACAATAAAATGATCAATGCTGATTCCGTTTCTCATTTATAGCATACTGTATCTATTAATCTTATTAGTGAATGTGCTAAGGGTATGCAGAATACAGGTACTAATGCAGTTCTGTTCACGATAGTGCACTTCCTTCCCATAGATGGGTCCGAACGGAGATACCTCACACTTAGACCTATATCAAAGGGAATTTTGAGGAGGTGCCGGTTTTTATTTTCTACAGTTGGCAACCCTAAATGGTTCAACCGTTTTCATGTGACTTCAATGTGGTAAAAATAATCATCATCATAGGTATTCTGTCTTTATTGGCAGGTCACTTGCCGCAGCTCAGAGGCTTCCATACTCCACGGTCCTCCGCTAACTTCTTCGTCTTCGCGTATGATTCTTTCTGTTTTTATATCATCCATTAATTGTAGTCTCCTTCGCCCCCTCCCTCTCTTTCCCGCCACCATACCCTCTAGGACGTCCCTCATGATACAATCTCTTCTTAGGCAATGTCCCAACCAGTTTCTCTTCCTCTTCCTAATAATATCTAAAAGTGTTCTTTTCTCACCGACCATTTCTAACACACTCTCATTCGTTTTGCGCTCGACCCAACTAATTCTTTCCATTCTTCTCCACACCCACATTTCGAAGGCTTCCAGTCGATTTTCATCACCTTTACGTAATGTCCACGTTTCCGCCTCATACAGTACAACACTCCACACGAACAATTCTTTTTTTCCCTTGTCTCCTATATTTTTAATGAATTCGATTGGTATGTTATCTATTCCGGTTGCCTTTCCATTCCTAATCTCGGATATAGCCTTTTCAAACTCATCCCTAAGAATACTAAATCCTTTATCATCCTCGCCTACTTCATTTTCTACTTCAACATTTAGGCTACACGGTCTATCCCTACTCTCATATAAGTCTTCAACGTATTCTTTCCACCTTCCTATGACCTCATTTCTCTCGCTGACTACCTTCCCATTCTTATTTTCTACTGCCATCATAATACCCCCTTGTTTCCTCCGAAATTCCATAGATTTCAACTCCTTATACATTTCCTCATATTTCCCAACTCTTTCTAATTCTTCTATGTCCTCGCATTTTCTTTTGTAAAACTCTCCCCTCGCTCTGTCTGTTTCTCTTCGTAATTCATTATTTAACTTTCTGTACATCTTTCTACCCTCTTCTGTATCAACTTGTTTCCACATCTTCCTCTCCCTCATTTTCTGTAACATCTGCTCTGTAACCCATGGTTTCTTAGCAGTTTTGTGTTCGCGGTAACCTACTGCTTCTTCTGCGGCCTGCTGTAAGCAACGTTTAATATGTTGTCACCGTGCGTTGCATCCTGCACCTTTTCTTTCCTCGTTTGAACATTTTTCTTTGAATTTTTTAACGAAAAGATTTCTTATTTCCTCGTTTTTCAACTTTTCACCTAGTTTGTTACCTACTTTTCTTCTGCCTACATTTTTCAGTTGAATATCTACTTCGGCTAGCACAAGATTATGATCAGAGAAAAAATCAGCCCCGGGAAGGGTCTTCACGTTCTTTAAGTTATTCCGATACCTGTCCTGAATTAAAACATAGTCTATCTGATATCTTCGGCCGTCTATTGGTGATTTCCATGTATATCTTCTTCTCTTGTGCTGATTGAACCAAGTGTTCCCAATTACTAGTGAATTCTGCCTACAGAAATTCACCAGTCCCTCTCCCCTTTCATTTCTTTCGCCTAAACCATATTTGCCTGCGATACTACCTTCCTGTTTTTCTCCCACAATTGCACTGAAATCTCCCATTAAAATTATACATGCACCTTTCTTTTCCCTATCTATAATTTCTTCTATTTTCTCATAATTTTCCTCTACTTATTTAGTTGCATGCGAAGTCGTCGGTGCATATGTCTGTATCACCACTAAGTCCTTCGTTTTCCCTTTAAGTCTTAACATCATAACTCTATCATCAATAAATTCTACTTTTACTACCTTCTCCTTAAATCGCTTTCCAAGAATTATTCCTACGCCACTATGACCGCCCTTTTCATTACCTGAATAAAACATTCTATATTCTTCGCTGTTCAATACTCCATTACCTTCCCATCTAACTTCACAAACGCCTACCAAATCTAAATTATTTTGTTTCATTTCTTCTTTAAGATTGGTAAAAATAAAATATTTAAAAAATTACTCCGCTTGTTCAAAGTTTATCAACGGAATTTTTGAAAACCCTGGAATACGTGTAAAATAACTTTTAATGAGGAGCCTATTTACCGAGTTTTATATCCTAACATTAAGGGCTTGTGAGATGTTCTCTTTTTGACATAAACTTGAGCACTTCTTTTCTCCCTTAGGATATGCATTTTAATCAAAGTAACATATGACGTAGAAGATACTAACTTAAAAAAATAATAGACCCTAATAATTTCATGCAGTTCAGCTGTATTCCCGTGATGCGATCACAAACTAGGATATTTTCAAGACGAGGGAAACAGGCGATTGGATACAAGCTAATATAGAACATTATGAATAGTATCAAGTGTGAGGCATGTGTCAATAGGGTGAAGCCTGAATGCATCTTGATAATTTCATATAATGCGATATAATTACATTTCAAGAAGCAAAAGGTGTTTAAGCTCAGTTAGAAATGTAGTTTCTTTTTCTTTTTTTCTTTTTTTAAGTTTCGTGTTATAACATTTTTGTGCCCATAGTCAATTGATCTGCTTTGTCCTTTTGGATGAGAATATAAACCAAAAGATAAATCGAGTTCCCATGTTAACTCCATTGAAGATTCACGCGAACTTTTTGTAACGTTTATATACCATTCATGCCCTAAACGCAGATCATTGATGCTTCCAATTTCAAATTGTAAATTTGCATAAGTACGCATCTTTGCCGTTAAAAAAAAAAAAGCGTTCGATTCCCGGTGGGAGAACATTTGGTTCAGATTTCACGTTAAACTCTAGGTCAATGTCTCATATAACCTCAGTGCTGAAACGGATGCAAAATCTCAATCCAATCAATAAATTACCATGAACAAGGGAACTAGCCACTCTGTTCCAATTTGTTTGGCGTACTCACGTCAGTGATGCTAACCTGAAACATTATAAGATCCCATGTTCAGAGTCAAATAATTTCATTTTGGTTTTGAATTTCCCACGTTATATTAATTACAATCATTACAAAATATGATATAACAAACAACTCTATGTTACTAACTTTATATACTGTATTGAATTATCAATGAATTTCAATCTTCCATGTATAGAAAAGAGTTCATGAATAATTGTTTTTTTCTTAAAATATATATTCTTATTGTCAGAAATGTAGCATCTTCATCACACCTTTATGCCATCATCTTCTGCTGAATGAAACAATGAGGGTTGCTATCTGTGCCGGCTTTCGCCGGACAAGTTCTGTTTTTTTTTTTTTTTTTTTTTAATCAGTTTCTCACCATACATGACATTTATCTCGTAATTTATTTTTAAATGTCTTTACCCACCCCCAACACCTGAATTTGATCCGTCTACTGCCTCGCATCTCAAATTTCAACTTTTTGTTTCCGTTCTTCGTACGGCAAAAATAAGTTTATGGCATTATTCTTTACGAAAAATTTAAATACCTTTACCTCTTAAAAATTGTATTTCAACCAAGGTGAAATGATTAAAAAAAAAACTTATCGGCTGAAATAGTGTGTTCAAAACTGCATTTCAAATGGTTCCTCCTTTCTTCTCTGCTGATGAGACACAACTTCGAAGTCCCTTTTGTATATTGAGAAGAAATAGAAGTTGTCCCTCTTCTCTGGTTAAAAGCGGAATTTTGGAAAACACCCTGGCGTAATTTCCAAAAACACAGAAGCATATGCCCACTTATTTTAATTAATAAGCTTCTGTCTCTAATCTTAAGAATTTGAAGATGTGACCACCGTATAACAATTAGAAGTCTCATCTTTTCCTTCCCGCTTTTTTTCTTCCCTTCTCGAAAACTTTAAAACACACTTAAATGCGTCTTTAATTATTTTAAATGAGAAGTCCAAATAACAAATGTCATGTCTTTAACCTTAATAGATTCCGAGATACTGACATCTCATTATAACAATTCAACCCCCCAGTGTTTTCCATTCACAGTTTTTCCTTCTTTTCTTTGGAAAACAACAACAACAAACGAGGAAACATACATATCTAATTATTTTAAATCATAAACCTAAATACCAATTTTTATGCGTCTAACCTCATGTGATTTCGAGATTATAATCATTGTAACTCCCATCCTTTTTTCCTTCCTAGCATTTTTCCCTTGTAAAGAAAATATCCAAAAACACTTAAACACATCTTTAATTATTTTAAAATGAAAAGTCCAAATACTAAATTTCATATATCTAACCTTACGGGATTTCGAGATATTCCCAACTTATTTTAACAATTTGCAGCCCCACAGTCTTTTCCTTCCTGCCTTTTTTCTCTTGTAGGGAAAATATCAAAACACGATGAAAAACATTTAATTATTTTTAAATGGAAAGTCTAAATGCGAAAATTCATGTCCCTAATCATAAAGAATTTGAAGATATAGTTATGCTATTATAACAATTGTAACCCACCCTTTGTTTTTCTTTCCGCCTCTTTTTCTTTTCTTTTAAGGGAAATATATATAAACAACTGAAACATGTGTCTAATTATTTTAAATGGGAAATTCAAACCGAATTTCATATTTCAACTCTTCAGAGATTCAGAGATATAGTTACTTTATTATAACAAAATAAAGTAAAGTTACTTTATTATTAAAAAATTGCCACCCCCATTTCCTCCCCTTCCCCGTCAAATTTCCAAAAATCCTTCTTTAGTAGTATCATACATTACAAATCTATGCACTGTCAAATTTTCAAACTTCTCAGCTTAAGCGGTTTGGTCTGTGCGTTGGTCAGTCAATCTCTCACGCACTCATTCAATCTTCTTTGATACATCGTGTGATGAATCACGAGCTATGAGTGAAAAGGAGAATAATTAATTTTATTCATAAAAATCAAAAAATGTCAACTCTGTTGGTGAAATTGATCTAAAATTTTTGCAACATCTTAATTTTGGTAGAAAGCAGGGCATGCATAGCATTATTTTTAAAATCATAAAGACAAGACTTGTAATCAATCTTCAATTGTTGGAAGCAAAAAAAAAAAAAAAAAGTTAACAACTCCCATGTCGACAGGAAGGTGCTTGTGCATAATCAAAATGGCATCTGTGGCGATAAAGCAATGTGTTTTTCTCAGTAGATATTAGCAATTAACAATTCAATTAGGCTCCTAAAACATTTCTTACTTCTCCGTCATTAAGATAATGACAATATTAAGATAATAACAGTAGTTGTGCTTTCCTAAAATTTGGTACTTTTCAAAATATCGCTAATTAGAATGGCATAATAGTTTAGATGAACAAGGACATAACTCATATACAAAAAAAATAGGCTATGTTTTCAACTAATAGACCACCTTCCACTTAGTCTCCAAGCATCAAACAGCAAAGCTTCGGAATGACAATGGAAAAGTCTCTAAGAAATAACTATAATTTTTATACTAATGTAAAAACTGTAAACACTCGAAAGAGAGACCACTGCCTGATCAAACATCAATAGCATCAGCAAACGATGGAAAAAAAAAAAATGACATTCAGAAGTTTAAATTGTCTATCTGCATACCACATGATTTTGGGAATTCTCTAAGTCTAAAGTGACAGGTAAATTTTCATACTTAAAATTCAGATTACTTTTAACATTTAACTTATTGATCATTACCGTTAGAAGCCCGAGCGCGGTCCGGCCCGTGAATTTATAATGTGAGGCCCGATCCGAGTCCGAAATATGTTTTATCCTTTAGGCCCGAGCGCGTGTGATAATCAAATGAGCCCGAATAAGCCCGAGTTACAAAAACTTAATAATTAACACAAAATTTGATTTTTATTTATAACATTTAGAGGTTTAACACTGCACTTGTGCTATGAAAGTTCTCCAGAAAGAATGGTCTGATATACGTATATCGTTGCACAGTGTATTTACGAAGTTAGGCCCGAAAAGGCCCGAGAAATATGGTTGTATATTTAAAAATTTACAAGTCGAGCCCGCGGTGATATATGCTTTGTAGGCACGAGTCCGGCTCGTGAGCCGGGATGGGCCTAAACCCACGGGCTCGGCCCTAGCCCGTGCAGACCTCTAATACTGTAGTGTTGAGTTGCTAAATTAATTTTCCATTAAGCAGTTGTTTGCATAGTATATAAAATATTGAACTCAACACTATTAACAGATCTCCTTCCTGGCTGAGCGGTTAGTGTACGAGCCTTTAGCGTGGAGGACCCGGGTTTGATTCCTGACAAGAGCTCATGTGGTTCGAATTCCATGTTAAGCTGCAAGTCCATATAGCCTTTCTGCTGAAATGGGCGCTAAACTAAAGATCAAATCAAAACTATTAACTGTTTAAAGTGGAATGCTAGTACTCTTAAAAATGAAAACTTTCCACTATACCAGCTCACTATGTTTCTATATGTGTCAACACCTTCGTAAACCAAAATAATGTCCTCCGTGGCAATAAGAAGTTGTAACCAACACTCTTTAATTTCATTTACTACTTTACTGAGCGTTTTTGTTAGGATATTATAATCTCATTATTAAAACAGGAACTCAATTTTTATTTCGCTGTATGCGATTATATGTTAGTTAACTTTCTTGATAATACGATAATAGAAAGTATCCTGCACTTAATCAGATTTACTGTATATTTGTTTTCCATGTTGTCCTTGAAACATTACAACAAATAATAGAAATTCAGAAACAATATGAGTCATGTGGTTAATTGAACATACAGATATGGCTTGACTCATATTTTTTTTCCTACTGTGACCCTGATCTGGTATACATTTTTGGTGTAGATTAAAATTTAAGTTTACGATCACTGACTGGTCTGAATTTAACTTTACAATCACTGGTTAAAACATTCAGTGAAGTTCCTGGGGGACACTGTAGTTCAGTGGTAGTTGGTAGAGCGCTTACCTATGGTGAATGGGATTCCTGGTTCGATTCTCGGCGACCAAGATAATTTTTGGGGGAGGAGGGCCAACTTACCTTACTCTTTACATTTACTCCTTACTACCAACTAACAAGTGAAACTTTCAGGGGTCCGCCCTGATCATCCCGGACCGCTCCTTGACCAGTCTCTAGCTACGGTCCTTGTTGACAGAGTTGCACTGCTTCCAACCAGTAAAGACGCTAGAGGGGCGGCAACCGGCCGCCCCCAGTGGCTATACATACCCCTAACTCCACAAATCAAGCAATATAAAACTGTTCTTTTCGATATATAGACAAAAGAACTAGCTGGCCTCCGAAAATTCTTCTGCTCCTTCTTTTGCTCCCCCTTTCCCCAAGAAATTAAAGCTAATGTCGCCACTGCTTCCAACATGACACGAACATAAAGTGGGTTCTTAACGCTTACTTTTATTTTAAGTTAATGCATTATAGAACAACACATGTTGAACCTGGAAAGAAGGATCCATAGCTCCCTTTTAAAATTTCAAGGGGGTAATTTGCCCCTCATGCTGGGGTCATTGTAGCTCAGTGCTAGAGCATTCATTTCTTGTGCGTGGGGTCCCTATTTCGATCCCAGCTTGCACCAAGTAGGCTTTGGTGGGCAAACAACATGTGCGTGGGTTTTCTCGAGATTTTCACGTTTTACCCCACTTACATGATTCCATCATGTCATTCGTTCTCATTATCACTATCTCCTTTAGCCTACGGGGCATAACCGTGGGACGTCAAACTTGATTTTCTTGGCCCCTTATGCTCTCTTTGCTTTAATGTCTTGCTTATAAACAAAAGTTCGTATTTGCAAAAGAGGGAGTCCGACATTCAAGGACCCTCTTTCTCTATCTCAAGTTCTCTATTCTGTTCTCACATATCTAAATATCTAAAAAATCAACTTCGAAATTAGTGAGAATGTTAATATTTCCAGCGTTGAATGTCATAAGAATGAATGAAAAATGAACAGTTTTCTAAAACTGTTGTTATAAACGGTAATTAATATTTAAAAATTATTCAAAGTCTTACTTTAGTATAATCGCTGTTATGTTAGTTTTCTTTTGACTGCACTGACTTGTGAGAAAAAAAAATGTAGGTGGCATACTTAAAAACGTAGGTTACATTCGTAATTCCTGTAGTTTCTGGACTTAACGTACAACCGTATATAACATCCTGCAGCAAACGTATAGCTGAAAAAGTATGTATTATACGTACTGTCTGCATAAGTGCAATGACGTCATTCGTATGACGTCATCTGCAGTAACAAGTATATACGGAGGTAATATCTAGCTTTGTGACGTCAGGACCGTATGTAGCATGTGGGTTAATAATGACGACACTCACTGACTATCAGGATTGAGCATAATTTCAAGAAGTATGCAATATACGTTCTGTACGTATGTTTCTTGCGTTCAACCCCGAGGCAGCATCTATATTGTACTTGTGCCCCGTACGTACGACTAGATACAATATACGTATTGTACGTATATATTACACAGATTTTCCTTATGTCGCACACAGCTTGTCCAGATACAGCATACAGAATATCCGTATGCACCATACAGAGTGCACATATGTAGCTTACAGACTGTCTGCATGCAGCATATAGATTATACGTATGTCGCGTACAGGTTGGCCATATGTAATGTATGGATTGGATGTATATAGCTAATAGGTTGTCCATATGAAATATACGGATTTTACCTGTATCGCATACGTATTGCCTTGTTGTAATATATGGATTGGACATATTCAGGATCTAGATTGTACGTATAGTGCACCATTATTGAAGTGCTGCAACATACTGAGAAATGCATGATACATTCTTACTGTAATGTTATGACATATTGTTTTTCTCTGTATGGAAACAAAAATAGCTTAAAATATGGTTGATCTCCTTTGTGCCAATAATAATAAAATTAAAAATACTACACTTTTCAATCTTAGTTTGAAGCAGTGAAACTGTCCAGAGAAATGTATTTACCTGCAGGGTGTCCTATAAGTTTGGGCTTCCTGCTAATTCGTTGGAAAGCTACTGCAAAGCCAAGGTTGAAAAGTGGCACAAGCGTTAATTTTAAAATTATTGGCACAAAGGAGGTTAACCATATGTTAAACTATTTTAGTTTTCATACAGAGTAAATCAATATGTGACATTTTTACTGTAAGAATTTATCATACCTTTTGCAATAACTTAGTTGCAGCACTTCAATAATAATGCAATATGCACAGCCATGTACAATCCTATGTTCAAACTCAAACAAGATTTACGTACAGCCATTTATTAAGCCGTTATCATCCATTGCTTGTACAGTCACGAAATTAAATATTCTTCAGTTGACAAAATTTGTTTTCCTAAAAACTCAACAATAAATTAACCTATTAGAGTATCGACTTTGGCAGGTTGTCAAGTTATAACTATTCGAAGAATAACAACAAAAAGATCCAAATTAATTCATTTGTTCCCGAGCTATTGGCAAAAGAAAATTTGTCAACTGTCAAATACTTTCTTTTCCGTGTGTACTATATAAAGACGACTTTACCTCATTCTTTCCCTTAATAATATCCTCTTCCAAAATGCAGAAGCTATTACAACAAGAGGCGTGAATAGGATTTTCCAGAAATAACTTCTCTGCACATTTTAATTAACAGATAAGTTATTTTTTAAATGACGCTATAATTAAAAACATGGTGTCAGCTGAAAACGTGTTCCCTCACAAGATTCCTATACAGTACTCGCCATTAAAAATGCAACTTCAAGGAGACAGGGTAGCTACGCCAAAGTTCCCAAGCCGATATTTAATAGTAAGTGTCGAATATGCTTAACCCTTAACATACCAAGCGGGGTACTCTAGGGACCCCAGAGAGTGATATTTAGTGATACTGCCGCAATTATAAGAATCAATTTATTCTCAATTTTTATATGTATCCTGCAACCCTTTGAGATATTAATTACATGATTAGATCAACGTTTCTTTAAAAAATACAAAAAATAAAAACACACTTGAAAATGTAAAAACTCCATTGTTAAACCTGTGTTTCAGATTTACGAACACAAAAGTATAAAATTGTATGAAGAACTGAATAGTGCTCAAATATACATAATATTTGATGTCAACAATGTTCATTTAACTTAAGTATGCTTCTAGATATCCAAAAAATAATAGTTGGAATAACCCTCTGCAATACTATGTTGAGAAATTAAAATAATACTTGGGGTCTCCAGAAGACTCCAGCTTGGTAAACAACTTTGACGACTTAGACTTGGTACGTTAAGGGTTAAACTTACCGCTGTATTCGCTGTGTGACAACGTGGTGACAAAGGAGCAGAACTGACCCAACATTGACAACCAGAACGACTGTAACACAGCGAGACATCGAGAGGATGTTCTCTTCTGGTATGGTAAGCCATGCGTCTTACGATCCAATGCCATAGCTCAACTGTAGCTGGCGGAGTTCACAGGTATGAGAAGCTGTGCAGCCATCGACCAAACATATTTATCCTTCCCTGCTCTACACATTCTGCAAATTTGGACTTTCTTAGTTCAACATTTTAAGTAACGAGCAGTGTAATAGTCTCATACATTACTTAAAGAAAGAGCGATGATTCTCAGAATTACTCGGAAGTTTCTAGTTTACAATTTTATATGATATAGATATATATATAGATAGATAGATAGGTAGATAGATATACAATAATTTAAAACGGTTATATCAAAGTTTGCAATTCAGAGCACAAAAAGAAGTATAGCTCTCGGAACACTGATTATAGCCAGATAATACCACTAGTAAACTCAACCACACTCAGTACCGTTAGTTGCTTGGTATTGTCTATGAGGCAAAGATAATCGTATCTCATTGCGTGTAGATTTTTGTATTTGTTTAACGCTAAAAATTGTTTGTCGCTAATCGAACCCAGTAACATATATATACCGACAGGACGTACGTTAGTCACAAGGTTACATGAGTGAAACACTAAATTATTCGATTGACACTTGCGGTCTTGTCAACACTAGAGAAAGGTACAAAGTGATTAAATAAATACGAAACATAGTTCATACAAAATATAGCGATGTATGAAGTCTCCTTTTCATACGATTTGGATAAAGGATACATCTGTAGAGAGCAACATAAATGATTTCTTTGGATAATTTGGATTAGTCCAGAATTCGAACAAAAATAATTTTGAAATTCGTTAAGTCCAACATTTTTTCTTTCTTTCTTCGGATTCTCAATAAAGTTGACTACTGAAAAGCTGAGTTACAGATTTTATGTTAAAACATGTTCACTATACCATTGCCTTATTCACAGAACAATACATTAGTTATTAATGTATGTCTGAAATAATAGTGCTTCGTGTAGATTTACTTTATCCAATCGGAATTGCACAATGATAAAAAAAAATGTTGCAAGGTATAATGTTCTTATTTACAGAGAAAAAGAGTTGAAAGGACTTAACGCTAACAAACATTTTCTTTAAACAGACATACATTTATTCTAATTTATGGAAGAAAGAAATAATTTGTGGAGCAGTATATTTATTAAGGTTACATATTCGTACAAAAGAATGTAAATATAATCGGGTCTGTCTTCAGAAAGGGCGTGCTTTTAGCCACAAATTACACTGCTTCTTTTCGCTGTCTTTCATGCAGAATCCTGGTATTGCTTTGATGCATGAAATACCTGAAACAAAAATCCAAAAAATATTTAAAATGCTACATTTTAAAATATTTAACATTTTTTAAATTAAATGGACAAAATCTGTTCGGTCAGGTATGGACTTTTGGGTTTCTGGTAGAAAAACGATTAATTAAAAAAAAGTGTTTATTGATGCTGAACAACTCGAAATGTATTACTATGCAAAAGTAAGTGGGTACCCAATGGCGTTCGAGGTACCATGGGGTACCTAATGTCTGCATTTTTAGATATGTGGAAATATATGTCTCTAAAATGTAAAGAACTGATATCTGTTTAGTATAGAAAGCCGCAACTCGGTAAGCCTTATGGATACCGAGGTATGGGAAAATAAAGAACAACACCATAGAAGTGTGAGGTTTGCGTACTAGATTGTGCAGTTTCGAAAACGTAATTACTGAGGGCTAACAACAACCTCAAAGTAGTTTCAATTCAATACACTACACACACGTCCTTATGGGGTTTTTCGGGTACTATGGCATTCACAGACCTCCCATTTCTAAACATTCTAAAATATATCTTAATAAACTTATAAAGAACGTTACAGGTGTGTGTTTACCGAAACCGCAAGTCGGTACGTTTAACAGTTACCGAAATATGGTGAAATAAATAGGAACACCATAGGTATGTGGGAATTCCATACTTGACAGTACAGTTTAGAAAATTAATGAAAATATGACTAATGGCTATCAAGATATTGTCAAATAAAGGGAGGACCCACACAGTTATGGGGTTTTGGTGTTAGGTGGTAAAATTTCCGAAACCGGTCATGAAATATGAATAAGCACCAGTAGCAATTTTATCCTAAAGTAACTGGGTATTTCCATGGGGTTTTAGAACATCATGGGTCTAAAAAGATTGTTTTCAAAGCTTTGGAAAATATACTTTGACATTTGTAAAGAGTATTAGAAAAGAGAATAGAGTTACCCAAAACTTCCAGCCAGTACATCTTACAGCTGGAGAGACACCGTGAAATAAAAGAGTATTAGATCTTGAAATTTCATAAAACAACTTTTGATCTTAATAAAAGTTAAATAAGATGGTACTTATATGGGTGAAGTGAGTACCTCACACTCGTCAGGGCAATTCCGATCGAAAGATTAATTCAGCTCGAATTTTTTTTCGGGTAAATCCAAGCGTGATAATTCCTAGCGTACAAAAAGAATGAAAATTCTTTGTCAATATCTAATATAGCAGCCGAGATATAAGTAATTATGTATTTATGACGTCGTAAAAATGGAGACCCACATGGATTTGTACTGTTGAGTCTTTGCTGTAAGAAGAAGAAATTTCAGAAAACTACCGTATATACCTTAATAGACAATTAAATGGGTGGAGGCACGGTGGCTTAGTGGTAGAGTGCGTACCTTTGGTGTATTGGGTCCCTGGTTTGATCCGCGGCCAAGTCAGTTTGTAGTCGACATCGTATTCGTGGGTATTCTCGGGGTACTCCCGTTTCCTCCCACCTTTGCACTCCATCAATTCTATCATCAACATTCATTTGCCTTAATTTCATTTTAAAATTAAATGGGCAGTTAAGTGTGATCGTATCTCTGTGGATTAAGAGAATACTCCAGTGTAGTTTCTGCAAAACATACTAGGTAAACACCCCACCACGAAGTTACTGTGTCCTCACTGATTTAATTGTCTATTAAGGTATATACAGTAGGTTTTTGAATTTCTTTCTTATAGCAAAGACCCAGAAGTACAAATCCTTCAAGATCTCTATTTTTACGTCATAAAACATATGACTCGTTATATTTTGATTACTATATTAGATATTCACAGGGAATTTTCACTCTTTTACACAGCTCGATGAACCTTTGGAACTGCCTGAAGAAAACCTAGAACTAATCTTTCCATCGAAATTGTAATGAGGTACTCACTTAACCCATAGAAGTACCATCTTATTTAATTTTGTTGGGACCAATATTTTTTCCGAAGTTTCAACATCTCATACTCTTTTATTTCACGGTGTTTCTCTATATGTTAGATGTACTGGCTGGAAGTTTTAGTTAAACATATTTATACTTACATATTTCTAATACTCTTTACAAATGTCAAGTTATATTTTCAAAAGCTTTTAAAATTTAATCTTAGTTGACTGTAAGATGTTCTAACACCCCATGGAAATATCTAATTACTTGAAGATGGAATTGCTACTGGTGCTTATTAACTTTCCATGACCGGTTTCGAAAATTTTATCATCTAACACGAAAATCCCATACCTGTATTGGTCCTCCCTTTATTTGACAATATCTTGATAGCCGTTAGTCATATTTTAACTCATTTTCCAAATTGTACCTTTAAGTATGCAAGCCCCAGGCCCATAGCCAGCCCAAAAATGTACGGGGGGCCCGGCTGAAGTTAGGGGGGGCGATCCAACCACATGATAGTTCATCACCATATTATAGTTCTTTTGCAAGCCTACTCTAAAACTTTTAGGGGGCCAGCAAAAATTTAGGGGGGGCCGGGCCCCCCTAGACCCCCCTGGATACGGGCCTGGCAGGCCCCACATACATATCGTGTCGCTCTTTATTTTCCCATATCTCGGTATCCGTAAGGCTTACCGAGTTGCAGTTTTCAGTAAACAAATATCAGTTCTTTACATTTTAGACACATGCATTTCCATATATCTAAAATGCAGAAATTAGGTACCGCATTGGAACCCCATTGGAGTACCCACTTAGTTTTGCATAGCAGGGTAAAAACGCCAGTGGTTCTCACTTTAAGGTTGAAAACATACTATTTTGTCTCTTCTCTCAGCATCGTGAATCTGTCGGAGCTGTACCATAGTTGGAAAGACTCACTCATCCTTCCTATAATGACCATGTAGTCAGAATTCAAAAAGGAGCAGCCGTTGAAGGAAAAACAATATTTTAAAATCATTGCACCAGTAGTCGTCACCTTAAAATCAAAATGTTCCAGTAGTAGTCAGAATTTTCTACCAGTGTTCGTCACTCAAATAACTTGACATAATTTATTCAGAAACGCACTGTTTATCAGTTTAAAATTAAGAATAGAGTATAAAGTACTAATCTTAATAACTGTGCATCACTTTTGGCACTCAAGAAAGAAAATAAAAACGTTTTTACATACTTTTTAAAGCAATTTCAGTAATAAAAATGTTAACTGAATTCAAAAGTTAACTGTATATTATTTTAACGTTAAGAGTACAATATTAAATACTATGTTTAATAACTATAGTGACTTTAAGCACTCAAGAATGAAAATAAACATGTTTGTAGATACATTTTTAAAACAATTTGAGAAACAAAATAAGTTAACCGAATTCAAAACTTAATTATACATCACCTTAAGATTAAGAATGGACTATAAAATACTGAGGTTAATAATAATGCATTACTGAAGAATGAAAACAAAAATGTTTTTAACTACCTATATTGTATTTACATGTTGTTATTTCTCATTAACATGCTTTTTGATAACGCACGATATGGCCTAGGGGTGCGCACGAGAAATGATTTGATACTGTCACCTCTCGCAAAGATGTCGCGAAAGTTGTCTCCTCTCGAAAACTGTATCTGTTTCTATTGGAAGAGCTATGTCTCGTCTCGAATTTCGTAACAAAAATTCTGTCTAGTCTCGTGCCGTGCGCAACCCTAATCAGGCCATAAACAAAAACTTCATTTCGGAGGGGTTTCGATAGGGCTTTGTGATATTCAAATTTTGAAATAGATAATCGATATTGACATACTATTGAAACTTGTTCGAAATATCAAAAAATACAGCAATATCAAAATATAAGCAATATCAAAAATCGAAAATATAGAAATATGATAAAGATCAAAAACATCGATATATCGGTCAAAAATTTCGATATCGATAGTTTGATATTTGAAAATATTAATCGTTCGATCGAAATATCGCATATCCCTTGGCTCCAACTGTTACCACCTTAAAAAAGAATGTGAAAATTGCTAACTACCTAGGTAATCTGTAAGTACCTTAAGACGGGGTTACTTTGCACTTCAGGGTTAACTTCGCACAAAATACGAAAAAAGTTACACAGTCTTCCGTCGGTAAACCCATGAACTGTAAAGAGAAAGTTTCAACTGCCACCGTAAGATAGAACATCTAACTGGATTTTGGCTATAATGTTGGCGGTTAACATCAGTTCTAATTACCTGAAGGGTTTGTTGCTGTAAGGGTATGGAAAGCACTCACTGTAAATGCAGACAAAATTTGGAAGATATCACCTACAAGAATTTCCGTCAAAGTTAAGTCGGTTTCGTAGAATTCTACTGTGTATGATGGGACTTCCAAGCAATAGTTGAAACTGAAGAGTGAAACATTGTAAAGTCATAGAAAAAATAACACTGGGAGAAGGCTGTTTTGAGCCTCAAATCGTGGTTACTTTGCACCGGGTCAACGTAACCCCTTAAATGGGAAATTCTTACTACTGGCACCTCCTGCCGTCTAACTTTAGGAAAATTTCCTCTTTAGGTAGATGTCGGAATGGATTTCTTGTTGGAAAATAAATTACGAACAGCGGCGGATTCAGAAGAATAGTTTGAGAGGGACTTCACACAGAAATACTTCGTTTATTTAGAAATCACTAGACTTTTTGAAGGGCTTGACGGGTATACGCATAGGAATGACTAAATTAGATTTTTAAAAAAAGAAATCCTGCAATTTGGGTGGGCTTCAGCCTGAAAGCCCCAAATCCCGTAAATCTTCCACTGATTACGGTTGAGATGATATTCTTGGATATAAAGAGTAACCAAGGCAAATCAGTTCACGGAGATTTTTTCTGTTTTTCAGTTGCCATTTTTGTGGATCATGCTAAACTATCAGAATGTGGCTCCTATTTTGGTACCAGAAAATACATAATTTTCTTTACAAATATCGATAATTCATACTAAGTACTGATACCGGTACCATAATTCCAACATCAATATTTGTAGACTGCATGCAGTTTTGTGTAAAAAGTGAAATGTATAAATACAGGAGAGAAAACATTGCAGACAAACATTATGTTAGTATGTTGAACATACTTTTTTGTATGTGGTGCAAAATATCTTCATCTATGGGGTTACTTTGCACCAAAGTTTATATGAAATGAAATCTTTGAGTTTTACGTCCCACGCTTTTGCCGGGTATGCTAAAGGAGACCGTGAAATGGTGGAATGAAGAAAGTGGGAGGGAAGAAAGCGACAACCTCGAGAAAACCCACGCACACGGTGTTTGTCCACCACAAAGTTCACTTGGCGGGGACTGGGATCGAACCCGGGACCCCAAGCACCAGAGGTAAACGCTCTACCACTGAGCCACCGCGGCCCCTCATAGAGCACAAGTAACAATATGTTGTAAAAAAATGGCCCGTCTGGAGGTCATGTAAGCTAAACACCAATACAATTGTTACAGATTTATTTACTAGCACTGTTTAATTATCTACGGTGCTGAACATCGCAACACCAATATCATTATGTCACATCCTTTCAAAACTATGCTAACTGCAAAGTAGACCTGCTTTGCTTCGTAATGTCCAAATAGTTGATTACTGTGCTCGAATGCAGGCTAGTAGCATACAAATTTATGATGTTGAAGGCGTTATTTTTACAGCTATGGAGAAAAGACATGAAAACGAAAAATAAAAATAAATCTTTGTTTTATGTCCTACGGTTATGCTATGTATGCTGACAGTCACAAATGAGTATTGAAAATTGATGATCTTGGAATACGATTTGGTGGAATAATGACGGGGAAAAATAGACATTGATTAAATATAAAATTGAAAACAAATAAGGGCCTGACGCTCAAATATTTATCTATCTGGCAGCCATCTTGATCCCTCTAAAATATCATGAAGTACTTGATTGATTCTAAACCCAATAATAGTAATAGTAATTATAACAATAAACACAGAATATATCTAGATATAATTTACGCACCTTGAAGTCTAGAAATTAATAATTGCAATCCTCAGCATTCCAATAGAACTTTGGTTTCTCCAAATGAAGATTCGGACATCGGTTTTCTTCTCAAGCAATAATGGGGTACAATAATCAGTTGCAGTCCAAAGCCAAGTCACTAAGCATGAATATAAAAGATTTTGTGTTAAATATTTCAATGTAAATTTCATGAAATAGAATTCATTAGTTAGTTACATACAAACTCTTACGCATGTAAGTCAGAATCTACTTGTAATAAGTTGTAAATTTAAACAAAATTATACTACAGTTATAGGGACATCAAACATATATTCCATAATATATATAGGGTGTCTCAAAAGTCCCCTGACATAAAGTAACTCGGTTATTATCAGAGTTACAACAAAATGTAATTGGGAAACCGTCTTCAAATATGATGTTTCCAATGTAAGTTGAAGGAATTTTCGAAATCGGATGAGTCGTTTGGCTGTACACTCTTTATGCGTCCAATGTTAAATGAAAATGCAACGTTGCCATTTACCTGGACCAACAACATAAGTGAATGAAGTTACTGTCTTTTACGCTAACATGTCGATGGCCCATTTCAAACAGTAACTTCATTCACATATGTTGTGGGTCCAGGTAAATGGTAACATTGCATTTTCATTCCACATTGGGCGCATAAAGAGTACAGCTCAAACGGCTCCTCCGATTTAAAAAGATTGGAAACAACTTTAGATTGAAAACAACATATTTAGAAATGGTTTTTCCTCTTACATTTTGTTGTAACTCTGATAACAGAGTTACCCTGTGTCAGGGGACTTTCGAAACACCCTGTATACATCATACGAAGTTCCTTTTTAAATTCTACACGGGTGTAGTTTAATTGAATGTGAGATGGATGATACATTAGGCCGTTTGGGAATATTCACACAGATGGCCGCCATTTTGGATTAAATTTGTTTGTTATAAATTGGTGGGTAATGTGATATATATATGGCCACGGGCTAGAATTTTCTCAGTATGTCAAATATGCAATCAGATTCCATGGAGCTTAATTTGGTGAAAAGTTATTGCCAATTGAACGTTGTATTTACCTCTTTCTTCTAGATGTAGAGCCATACCGTTAGCACGTGAGGAATGTATCGAAATATTCAAACTGTGGGGCGGGAGGAGTGCCTGTGCAGTGGTTACCGATTGCAAACAGAATCATCCACAATGTGACTGTGTTACATGTTGCAGTGTCACAGTAATTAACTAAATTTGAGGAGACGGGCACATTCGTGGACATACGTCGTAGCGGACGATCGTAGACAGCTACAGGTGAAGCAACGCCTACGGCAGTGCTGACTTCCTTCTCGATGTAGCCCCAAAGGAGCACACGTCATTTATTAATGCAATGTGGGTTGAGTCATAGGGTCTGCGCGTGTATAAGTGCATCCGTACAAGGTGCAAATGAAGCAACATCTCCACGAGAACGATCTTGATCGCCAAGTGCAGTTTTGTGACCGAGTTATCGAGTAATTATGGTTAAACTCTAACATTTTTATGCAAATACTCTTTTCAGATGAAGCTGACCTCTACGTAAATGGGAAGGTTAATAGGCAGAACATGCACAATTGGTCACCTGACAACCCCGCGTGCAAGACCCCTCCAACATGACCAGCGCAAAGAAAATTAATTATGGTGTTGGCAGACAAATGAGGAATACGTCTAATCAGTCACTTTTTCATTCCATAAAATTAACTGCAGAATAATACCTCACGCTCGTACAGGGATAGATATTGCGAGCTGCGATGTCCGAGGATGGTACATTCTCGCAGTTTTTTCAACACCATGGCGCTTTCTTCCTTATGGATTCGTGGTGCGTCACTACTTGAACAATTCCCTAGAACATGGGTTGATAAACGAGAGGCAGTTGAATGGCTGCCCGATCACCGGACCTAACGCTGTTCAATTTCTAGCTTTGTGGATATGTTAAGCCTATGGTTTGTGCAGTAAACATTCATAATTTTTATCATCTAGAACAAAGTATCGTCATCGTCTGTGCACGAATTTGACCCTATATCCTACTTTGTGTCCACATTAATTGGAAGAAGCTTCTGCAAATGTTTATTGCTCAGTAGGAACATGTGGAACATATACTATAACCAGGGGTAAAAGTGGACCTGAAAAGGTGGGGGGACGGTAGGTAGCGGCATCACTCCACGCCGTTCCTCCTGCCTATCTTTGCCCATTGTACCATTTTAGGATCTGGGAGACACCGTACATGTTTTTCGAGGTGAGGAACTGCGTCCCCCGCGTTCCCCCTCGCTTTTACCCCTGACTATAACAGGGAAATGTGTTCGAAGTGGGAACGATCAGAGGCGGTGCGTTTTATTACGATTTTGACCCGACATACCGGCTATCTAAATGTTCAAATGCAGTGAAGTGTGAAGCCTACAAGTCTGTTTACATAATGTCTGAAAAACCACTGGAAAGCTTCTTTAGTTACGGAGAAAAAATGGAGAGACTGATCCATTTATCGTGAACAACTTTCTGAAAAAAATAAATAAATAAAAATAGCCCCTTACCTTGTATCAGAGAATTATACACGAAAGTGCTCAAAAACCGACTTTTAATATTAACAATTTCCAGAGGGAAAACTCCTGGACCACACACTCGAATGAGGGGTATTTCAAACTCCCGTAAGATCCGCCCCCACTGCAATCCCCTAAATCCGCCCATGCTCAAAACACGACGCTTATAAGACTTCAGACAAGACGACACATACCAACATACGAAAGAAACAACTCAATATGGCACATCAAAATATAAACTAATGAACTTCTTTGAAAACACCTCATTTTACAAACAAAACGTAGAAAAAGGTAAAAAATGTCAGTATTGTCAACTTAGAAGTTACTTCTACGTAAGAAATAAAATCTTTGTCAATACGTATAAAAATGTATTTATTAAAGGTATTTAGCATTTATTCTTCCGTGAAGGTATATCTTGATCACTAAAAAACCAGAAACGGTATGTCTCTATCGCTGAAAAAAAAAACAGAAAGGTATGACATACCACTACATATAGTCTCACTTGGTTCACTGCCAATAACAATTCACCAGAATAAGTTACATGATATCTGATTGCATATTTGACATCCTCAGAACATTTTAGTGCATGGCCATGTATCACACTACCCACTTATCATCCGTATTACAATTTCGAATCTAAAATGGCGACCGTCCGCGTGATGTAATCCGAAAGTATCCCTCTGGGCCTAATGTGTATCTCTTATCTCACATTCAATGAAACTACATCCCTGTAGTTTTCAGAAAGGATGACAAGGGACTTCTGATGCACCCTGTATATAATAGTTGTATCAATAATGAAGTTGAAAATATGTGATCTAGTTCGTTGTTTCCAATTTAACCTAATGTCTTGCTGAAAAGGGAATATTTGTTGAAATCTGAGTTTTACGTGCGACGGGTATACCGGCTAGGCTAAAGGAGACGCTGATGATGATATAATGAATGAAATGGTGGAATGAAGAAAGTGGGAGGAAACGGGAGAACCCCGAGAAAACCCACTCTCACGGTGTTTGTCCACCACGAAGTTTACTTGGCGCGAGCTGGGATCAAACCAAAGACCCCAAACACCAGAGGTGAACGCTCTACCACTGAGCGATCGAGGCCCGACAGGAATATTTGTTGAAGTCTACTGTCTTATTCAGTACCAAGGTTACACAAAAATGAGCCTATGGTTTTGATGGAATTCGAACCAACATTATATGTATACTCTCTCAGCGAGAATCAAAGCTGGCACCAAGTTTACATATGCGCGCGCATTGTATGTTACTTATATAGCTTACAGAGCTATGGGCGAGCAAGCAAGGCACATTCCCCGGGCGCGTGGTTGAATGGGCTACTAAAAGAGATGTTATATATTAGTACTTTTCCGTTTTGGTGTTTAATACCTTTCATCAGAGTGCGAAATCATGAAATTAAAGTGGGGGAGACTGAAGGACTGAAGAGAGCGAGAGAGAGGAAAAAACAAAAAAGCTGCGCAGTTTTATACTTCAAAGAATTGTAGTGAAATGAGAAGGTCAGAATTCAAGATGACATTCGGATGCTTGGCACGAAGAAAAACATTGCAAGCAATTTTGATTAAAAAAACAAAAAACTTAAATAATGTGATATATTTTGTAGGCTTTGGATATGTATGTTTTAGTTGGCATCAACAATTATTGGTGTGTTTTGTCACAATTGACAGTTTAGCGAGAGACTAGGCTAACTGACAATTTTAACTTTCTGAAAGAAAAGGAAACAAATGAAAACAGCACGTTACAAAGGATACGTCTGATATTCATAGTTTGGCTTAGTATACAACAGGGGTGGATCCAGGATGGACTACTGGGGGGCGGTGGGTTGTAATGCCACTACTTACAAGTTATAGCTACTTTTAAGAGATTCAACTCTGGGTGGGTTTTATTTTATATTAAAATACACAAAGTTTCCTCTTCTTGGGGGCGATAGACCCTCCCTGGATCCGCCCCTGACTCAGGACAAGCCACACCGACAAGTGGTTGAGGCAAAGGTCAATTAATGACATTCGTATGCTGTTCCGTCAAAATCTCAATCTTGACCTGGATGTAGGTTAGCCTGGTCTCTCACTGAACCCCTCAATTGAATGTTTAATATGTAAATTAGGCACTCCTACATCACAAACAGTAAATATAACCTACCTTATTCTACGTTTTTAAATACATTTCTACAACTGATTGTAACTTTAAAGGTTCTCGTGAAGATTAGCTGGCGGAGGTTACCTAACATAGCCATGAGTTATCAAATTAACAGTTGTATCCTCGTCGCCAAAAGTGCCTTTACATCGCCGTGACGGGTATGTGACACCGCAGTACTCTAAGGAAGGGATGGTTGCATAAGAAATTTTGATTAATTTTGAAGAGTTTTTATTTTGACTAGGGAAATAACGTAGGTATAGGGAGTAAGGGCATAGATTTAAAGCATTAGTGCACTGTCATCTCTGAAAAAATTTGTATTCTCAGTTTTTCAAATTATTGTCTTATATGTTAAGTTAAAAACTGCTAACAACTGCTACTAGCGCTTTTCACTCTTCAGGAATTTACTACGACATGTTCGGGCTTGAATTATTTCATTCGCCTCACAGTAATTATTTGTGAATGGAAACTGATTACGCTGAACATGAATATGTTTCGTTGTCGTAAAGCAAGGGCCGTAATAAATGTAGATCAGGTTCTTATTATTATATAAAACACATAAGTATTTATTCCGTGTATAGAATAATATAATACAGTAACTAAGCAACATCATAATCACTAACGCCCGCAGGATTATTTCTAACGGGGGGGGGGAGACCGATATAGAGTTTTTCGTTTTATTTCCTATATATATTACGTTAACAGTCATAACACTGATAACGTATATCGTCTTTCGCCGCTGTAGGCTATTAGTCAGAACACTGATCTCCAGATATGTCGAAAGAAAAATAAATTGATATGAACAGTGATGTGATTAATTTTACTGCGCCCTGGATCGATCTACCTTCGATTTACTCATACTCCCCCAGGCCCCCTGCCCCAGGTATTTCAGCTGCTGCGTTATATATACGGTTCCATGTCAAAAGGGCCTGACAAAAGGGAAAAGACCGAAAGGCCAGAGTCAATATGGCCCGCAACAAAAGGACCCGAGTCAAAACGGACCTGCTTCAAAAGGACCCGGGTTGAAAGAGGCCTCGCTACAAAGGGGCCCGAGTCAAAAAGGCCCATGTGAAAAGGACCCAGGTCGAAACGTCTCCGAAACAAAAGGGCCCAAGTCAAAAGGGCCCGAGTCAAAACGGACCATGTTACAAAAGAGCCAGACCACAATGACCCCGCAACAAAAGTGCTCGAGTCAAAAGGTTTCCGCAACAAAAGGGCAGGAGTCAAAATTGCCCGAATCAAAACGACCCTCATCAAAAGGGTCCATGACAAAAGGGCCCGAGTAAAAAGGGACTTGCTTCAAACGAGCCCGGCTGAAAAAGAGCCCGGCTACAAAAGAACCCGAGTCAAACGGCCCGGGTTAAAAGGCCTCCGCAACAAAAGGGCCCGAGTCAAAAGGGGCCGAATCAAAACGGCCCTCATAAAAAGAGCCCGGGTCAAAAGAGACCCACGACAAAATAACCCGAGTCAAAAGGCCCCGGGTCAAAAAGGGGCATCGCTGCAAAATGGCCCGAGTCAAACGGCTCGGCGTCAAAAGGGCCCGGTTCAAAAGGTCTCCGCAAAAATGGGCACGAGTCAAAACGCCTTTCATTAAAAGGACCCGAGTCAAAAGGGTCCTACGACAAAAGGGCTTGAGTCCCAAGCGACCTGCGTCAAACGGGCCCGCTTGAAAAGGTCTCCGCAACAAAAGTGCCCGAGTCAAAAAGGGCCGAAACGAAACGTCCCTCATGAAAATGGCCAGGATCAAAAGAGTCCCGCTACAAAAGAGCCCGAGTCAAAACTTTCCCACGTCAAATGGGCCCGGGTCAAAAGATCTCCACAAGAAAAGAGCAGAAGTCAAAAGTGGCTCCTCTACAAAGGGCACGAGTCAAAAGGGACCCGCGAAAAAAGGGCTTGGGTCAAACTTCTCCGCAAGAAAAGGGTAGGAGTCAAAAGGGCAAGAATCTAAAGCTCCGCGTCAAAAGGGTCCCACGACAAAAGAACCCGAGTCAAAAGAGACCTGCCTGATATGAACCCGTGTCAAAAGGTGCCGCGCTACAAGAGGGCCCGAGTCAAAATGGCCCTAGTCAAAATTGCCCGGGTCAAAACCTCTCCGCAATAAAAGGGTTTGAGTCAAAAAGACCAGAATCAAAACGCCCTTCATTTAAAGAGCCCGTGTCAAAAGGGTCCCACGACAAAATGACCCGAGTCAGAATGCCCCGCGTCAAACGGACCCGAATCAAAACACCCCTCATCAATAGGGCCCGAGTCAAAGGTTCCCAGTACAAAGAGGCTCGAGTCGCAAGGGCTCTGCGTCGAACGGGCCCGAGTGAAAAAAGCCCCGCTACAAAAGGACCCGAGTCAAATGGCCCCCTATCAAAAGAGCCTGGGTCAAAAGGTCTACGCAACAAAAGGACCCGAGTCAAAAGGGGCCGAATCAAAACGCTCCTCATGAAAAGGGCCTGGGTCAAAAGAGTACCACGACAAAAGGATCCGAGTCAAAAGGGCCCTGCGTCAAACGGATCCGAGTCAAAAGGGGGCCCGCTACAAAATGCCCGAGTCAAAACAGCCCCGCGTCGAAAGGGCCTAGGTAAAAAGGTCTCCGCGACAAAATGGCTCTGCGTTAAAAGGGCCCGGATCAAAAAGGATCTGCAACAAAAGGAGCCGAGTTATAAGGACTCTGCGTCAAAAGGGTCCGGATCCAAAGGGTTCTGCGACAAAAGGGCCAGAGTCAACAAGAAACTTCGTCAAACGGGCCCTGATCAAAATGAGCACCATTACAATAGGGCACGGGTCAAAACGGCCAGGCGTCAACTGGGTGCGAGTCAAAAGGGCCCTGCGTCAAAAAGGCACAAGTCAGAAAGCCCCCGCGTCCAAAGGGCCCGGTAAATACGGTTCCACGTGTAAAAAGCTTGAGATCAAAGCAAGAGTGGAGATCAATCATGCAAAAGAGGATTGTGTCCCCTTAGTAAGTTGAAGTGTTTATGCAAATGAAGGAAATATATCTGTGGTTATTAATAACAAATAGGAAATTTGAATGATAATATTAGTTTTGTTTGCTTGTTGATTGTTTTGGAACAATCGCTATCGCTTAAGTCGTTCTCCATGAAACTTTGCTTGCACTCCCGTCATAGGCGGACTGGGTGTATTAGGGCCTAGGCCGCGGTTACTATGGAGGGAGCTCAGACTATAACACCAATTTCTAAAATAACGTAAATCAGTGGCGCAACGAGCTATGAACTCGGGGACCCATGCCCTCTCCGAAGCAAACCTGATCTATCTTATACAGCAGCGTTGCAGACAAATTTGGGTGAAATTTCAAAATAGATCAAAGCATAAATGAATATTGAATTAAGTCAAAGCACTGTACGAAAGGAGAAATACCCAGTGAAAACCCCTACATTAATTTCTTAGAGTAATAAATGTTAGTAAAGAGTGCGTCATTTTATGCAAAAATAAAGATGTTCAAAATATTTATTATAGCGCAAATTTTAAAACTTGTAACCGTTAATAATAGGGAATTTGTGAATTGGAATTTTCATTTTAAGGTTTTTTAGCATGTTAATAGTAAGGATAACTAAATTGCTTGTAATGAGGAGAATTCAAAATTTCAATTTTGTCCACATCAAATGGTGCAGCACGTCGTTTGCAGACTACTGTACTGGATATTCTTGGCCCCTCCCGAAATAAAATCCTGGTTGCGCCACTGCGTACAATGAACATCTGCGATGAGCCATCGCGTTGTGCAGTTGTAAATTCGTTGTTACTTGATAGTTTTTGCAAGCTATAATTTATCATTGGTCGTTGAAAATTTGATGACACAGCAAGCACAGAATTTCCAGAAACAAACTTTCAAGAGAATATTTTATAATTATTATTGCATTGCCACACGGGGTGTCTAAAAAGTCCCCTGACATGGATAACTCTGTTGTTATCAGAGTTACAACAAAATGTAAGAGAGGAAACCGCCTACAAATATAATGTTTTTAATAGACAGTAACTTCATTCATTTATGTTGTGGGTCCGGGTAAATGGTAACGTTGCATTTTCATGTAACATTGGGCGCATATAGAGTGTACAGCCCAAACGGCTTGTCCGATTTGAAAAATTCTTTCACTTTAGATTGAAAACATCATATTTGGAGACCGTTTCCCCGCCTATATTTTGTTGTAACTCTGATAATAAGAGAGTTACCGTATGTCACGGGACTTTAGAGACACTCTGTATAGTAGCTGAAACACTAAAAAAAATAATAGCGAATAACTTTTACTATGGAATGAACAGGGCAGCTTACTAAAAATTGTAACACTAAACAACTAATAATAACTTTTGACTATGGAATGAACACGACAGTTTTACTGAAAATGATAAACACTGCTGAACCACGAAACAAGTAATAATTTTAAAAAGTTAAGATTCTTTGCAGTTCAGCTTATGAATCGCGGAGTTTCTGAATAACTTCGTTCACAGACACTAAATTTAACATGTCTCTTTCCATATTCATTAGCAAAAATGTGTCCAAATGTCTTCACACAAACTAGCTCTGATATTTGTTCACTCTAACTTTAACTTTGAGAAGCACCTTTCACATGTCACTTGTGTGCATGGTAGAGACAACGCATGTTTGTATACAATGTATAAATTATTAAAGCAACTAGACTGACGGATATTGGTGCAAGATTTTCCCTGCACATGACAAACAATTTTTATACAAGGTGTTTGCAGCATCATTATCACTCTTACCGTGAATCCCGTCCAAAGATGTTCCATCTTCCATAGCATGCTCAGATGCATAATCATCATCATCTTCTACGGATTCAGGGGCATCATTCGCTTCAGGATCATCAAAAACGAGAACGTTTTGTGACAGTGAAATACACGACAGAGAACTGCTGGAGCTCTTTGTATATTTTCTCCTGTTTTATATTTAGTTTTTTTTTTCGGAAGAACTCTGAAAGCTCTTGCAGATACACCATTCTTCTTGATTTCTGAAAAGTCCTTAGGTTCCAGTATTTGGAGTTCTTTCGGCTGCTGAAATCTATCACTGACACATGTAACAGCTGTATTCAGAATTTTCGTTGAAGTTTTTTTATTCTGAATAAATCATTTTCACTTATATTGAAGTTCTTTTCCAGTTCATCTGCTCTCCTGGCATTTTCTTTTTCTTTAAGATTCTTCTGTGCAAAAAGTTTTTTTCCATTGCTATCTCTACACCAGATTGCGCAAGCTGTTGATTTATTTTCACACAAAATATTTTTGTGTTTTAGTAAAGCATTAAACAGACATCTTTTGCCTCTATTTCCTTCTGAAGCTGCTGCTGCAAATTGTCTAGAAATCTCCAGGTAGTAAGATAGTCCAATCCGTGAGACTGCAGGTATTTTGAAACAGGCTCCGTTTCCGTAAATAAGTCCTGAAACATAGAAGTCCTCATTACAGTGTTAAATTCTGTCCATTTATTCAGCAAAGTTTAGCTTAAAATTTTCATTTCGCATTAAAACCCCTGTTATGTACATCATCACTGAGGAACAATAAAAATGAAAGAAATCTTGATGATAGACAGTCATCCTCGTCTTGGTTTCATGTTTCGTAGCGAAACTCATTAGTGTCCACTACTGCATTCAGTGCCTTGTTTCTGCTCCATCATCGTGTTGTACCAACTTGTTGAACTTTTCGTAGTCTGTCATGTCCCTCGTGGCTTGCATCAATCATTTTCTTACAAACATCCTTTCTTTTGTAGTATTCAGACAGAACATGGCACTGGTTTCAAATAAATTTGCAGCTTCAGGTATCTACTCAGTCGAATTTGTCATAACGAAATTAAGAGCATAAGCCATGCATTGGGTGTAAATGATTTCAGGATTATCCTTCTCCAGTAATGCTTTAACTCCTTAGTAGCATCCACTGAAGTTAGCAGCTCCATCAAAAAAGCAACTTACAATATCATCACAAGCATCAAAACATTTTTGTCACAAAGTACTCTTTTGATTTCATTATAAGTTACTTGTCTTGTAGTGTCATTGTTTACCACTGGCGTCTCTGGCATATACAATTTGGGGAGGACATCAAAGAAAGTTATTTAAATGGTACCATCTAGACCAATCTGTTTATTATCTTTAATTCCATTTGTTACATTTCTGCTTACCTTCACGGACCCCGTGAGGCATATCAAGAACTCTGTTACACAGCCTGAATATTATATGACAAATAAATATAATTATTATCATTTATATGTTATTCTGCCGTTAGTAAATAAATTAAATTAGAACAAAATATTGAATATTTTGTACTTCAAAATATTGGAGGGACGCGTCCCCATCGTCCCCCCGCCAGAGACGCCCAAGCTGTTTACGACAACTACTAACAGACGCTCAAATACTTGACCGTTTATAACGCAGAGAATTACTATAGCCAGCTGATTAAGCCCTGAAACATCTTGGATAGAATCAACCATTATGTTGAAATGCCCGCTTTCTTGGCGTCTTCCACTGTTTTCTCCTGTTATTTTGTAAACTTTTTGATAGAAAATAAATTTTTAAAAATGCGTTGTTTTCCCATTTTTGAATTATCAAATATAGACCTACAAGGTGTATTAACATCCATAAAGAACCAATCAGCCTGTGGTTAAATATGAACCCAGCTACAAACCAGGCACCAGTCTTCAACCTTGAAAGGGATGCAACTACCCTACATTATGAAAAAAGGTCCCAGGTCCCAACAGCTCAACATGATGAAAAACATGCCTAGGACCGCAACTGCTCAATGAAATGAAAGAAAGGCCCCAACTGCCCAATATAATGAATAAAGGGCCCAGGGCCCCAACTTCTCAATGTAATGAAAGAAGGACCCAACTGTCCAATATATTGAAAGAAGGACCCAAGGCCCCAGGTACATACTAAATCACAGTTTCTGATAATAAAAGACCATAGTGAAAGATGGACCTAGCCACAAATCTAGTAACGAAAGGACCCTATTAAAAAAGATAACTTACTGATTGATGGAAGGGTGGAAGAGGAGTGTGTGTTGGTAGCATAATAACACTGAGCTATCGAATTATTTAACTCTCTTTTGTTTTAGCTTTTCTTTTTCTTTCTTTATTTTTTCATCATTGTTTTCTTAGAGGGCGTAGGCCGCGATTGCGACCTAAGGGCCCTGGCCAGTCCGCCCCTAACTACCGTCTTTCTGAGTTTGTATTCTCGTGACATAGCTCAATCAAACTTTATCTATTGCTGACTTTTCCCTTACTTCTAGAATTCCATTTCTACTCCTGGATCAAAGTATAAAAATACATATTAGTATGAAAAATATTCTGTGGAAAACATTAGATTAATTTTGCTGTGAGAAGACATGTGGATCTGTATACAGGGTTACTGAAAAGTATTGGGACAGAACAATAATAACGACATAAATGATTTAGTGCACATTATGGCAGCCATCTTGAATTCCGAATATTGTATACCACACAATATTTTTTAATAGAAAGAGGTATGTGTTGAGTTTTGATTTAGAGTTTAACGTCCCGTTCAACAGCGATGTTATATGAAAAGAGGTATGTGTGTCACATAAATTGATGCTAGAATCTTCGTCCAAACTACATTCATCGTCCGTTTCAAAAGCATCGGAGCCTACATTATTTATTATTTCCATAATTTCTCCGGACGAAAATACGCCACTATCATAAGAACCACGACTTGTCGCGGTGGTATTCATTAGGGATGGCCTTTTTAAAAAATCTGTTTTTCGATTTTCGGAAATTTCATTTCTCGTTTTTTCGTTCGTTTTTCGAAAAAAAAATGTTTTTCGTTTTTCGGAAATTTTTTCGTCTTTCATTTTTCGAAAAAAATTGTTTTCCGTTTTTTCGAAAGATTTTTCGTTTTTCGAAAAAAAAATCGTTTTTCGTTTTTTCGGAAAATTCGTTTTCCCTTTTTTGATGATTTTTCGTTTCTCGAAAAGTTTTCGGAATTCGTGGAATGATAATGTGGGAGGAAATGGGAGTACCCCGGGAAAATACATGGACACGATGTTGTCTGCCACGAACTTACTTGGTCTGGGATCAAATGCACAAGAGGTAAGCGTTCTAACACTGAGCTACCGTGCTCCTTGGATTTGGATCTAATGAAAGGTTGAATTGATTTTGAGTTTAACGTCCCGTTCAGCAGCGAGGCTATATGAGACGTGGACCTACTGATTAACGTGGACGTTCACCTCTGGTGCTTGGGGTCCCGGGTTCGATCCCAGCCCCCGCCAAGTGAACTTTGTGGTGGACAAACACCGTACTCGTGGGTTTTCTCGGGGTTCTCCCGTTTTCTCCCACTTTCTTCATTCCACCATTTTCATTCATCTCTCATCATCACCGTCTCCTTTAGCCTAACCGGCATAGCCGTGGGACGTAAAACTCAAAGATTTCATTTCATTTCATTGATTAACGTGGAATCCGAACCACATGAGCTCCCGCCGGGAATCCCCCCTGATTGTGATACATTTTTTCCTGTTTTTGTAGAGAAACAAATGAGTTTCGTTTCACAGTGTAAAACTGAGGCAGACTTGCAATCCATGCGAATTGAATATTCAAAACTTCAGTACAACAAGTAGCACAACTAAAACTCTTGGTTGGAATAGATTAATAAAATCAAAGATAGAATCTGTTCCTCGGATGCTGAATCCATATCAAAAAGCCATTATTAGCTATCACTTATCGTTTTTGTTCTATGGCGATAAAGATTGAAACAGGAATGGCTAATTTGAACCACTTCCGGCTTGAATAGAGGGTTAAGGGAGGAGACGGAATCTATTTTTAGTACGCTGAATCGATTTCAGAAAACTTCTCGATATCTTTTATAGTTATTGTTCTATGCATATAAGTATTGGAACCGAAAGTAGTAGTAAATATCAAGCATTTCCGTTTCAGAAGAGTGGTGCAGGTTATGAAGATATGTTCTCTTAAAACCCTGAATTGATTCCAGAAACTTGCTTGTCGCTATCTATTACAATTTTGTTTTATCGCGACAAGTGTTAACACCGGAAATGGTTCATTTGAACACTTTCGGTTCAAATAAAGTGTTAACGAAGAAGGTGGAATCTATTCTTGGGATGCTGGATTAATTTTAAAAAATGCATCTCGATATCTCTGACCGATTTTGCTCTATGGAAATTAGTATTACCTATAAAATCAAAAATAGTAATAACCTTCAACCATTTCTGCCTTTGTGGAGTGTTGTGGATTGTAATTGTATTTCCTCTTGAGAACCTGAATCGATTGTAGATGAACCACTTGTCGCTATCTATTACCAATTTTGTTCTGTGGCGATTAATGTTGAAACTTGTAATCGTTAATTTGAACCACTTCTGGTGTGAATAGAGATCAAGGGAGAAGGTAGAGCCTATTCTTAGAACGCTTAGTCGATCGCAAAAAACCGCATCACTATTTCTTCAATCTTTTGCTTTATAAAAATCCGTATTGAATCCCTATGGAATATACTAGTAAATTCAGCCACTTTCAATTTCGATAGTATTGTGCGTTGAGATGATATATAGCTTATATACTCTTGAGATGCTGTATAGATTAAAAAAAAACACTTGTGGCTATCTATTACTATTTTTGTTCTATATCGATCAATGTTAAACCGAAAATGATTATTTTAAACAACTTCCGATCTGAATAGAGGATTAATGGAAAAGGTACAGCTATTTCTAGGTAGTTGAATCGATTGCCAAAATCTACATCTCGATATCTCGTAATTTAGTATTAAAACCGGAAATAATAGTAAATATAAACAATTTCTGGTTTTGATTAAATGTTGTGGATAGTTGTATGTTGTCTAAGACGCTAAATTGTTTGCAACAAATCGCTTCTCGCTATCTATTACGACTTTCGTTCTATAGCGATACAAATTGAAACCAAAAATAGTATTAGAACCACTTACGGTTTTAAATGGAGGGTTAATTTAGGAGATCGAACCTATTTTAGGGGCTCTAAATCGACCGCAAGAAACGACTTCTCAATATTTGTTACTGTTTTGCTCTGACACCTCTCGACAGACAGACGGACAAAGCCATTCTCAAGATTTTCGACACTTATGCATAGCTTAAGCTGCTGGGACACTGAATTGGTTCTGGAAAATCGCGTCTTTCTATGTTACCGTTTGTGTTCTGTGTTGATCAACAATGTAGCAGAAAGCGATAGATCTCTACCACTTCTGGATTATTAAATAAAAGTCAAATGCATTAGATGAATCTATTCGTGTTGCAAACTTACATGTATGCTTCTCGCTATTTCTTGCCGCTCTTGCTCTGATACCAGCTGACAGACGAACGGATGGATAGGCAGACAGATGAACATAGCCCTTCTATAAGACTTCCTATACGTATGCATAGTATACTATAGTTTGGAAGTACTAACAAATGAAATAAACTCAGTTTGTTTTACAAAAATTATCCGTTTTCCGTTTCTCGGTAGTTTTCGTTTTCCGGTTTTCGGAAAAATTTCGTTTTCGTATTTTCGAAAAAATTTTCGTTTTTGAAAAATTCATTTTTCGAAAAAGTATTTTTCGAAAAAATGTGGCCATCCCTAGTATTCATAGCCGAAAGCTCAACTAAAAAGAGGAAGTGAAAGTGCTAAGCAAGCTACAAGGAGGATGTTGAAACAACGCTTCCACTGGCTAATAGAAAAAGGAAAACAAAAGTAGCTACAGGTTTTTGCCTTTTGAGTACTCATATCTTTTTGGGAATATATACTTGACACAGCATGCCTTTTAAATGTACGCCAGACGTGATCTGTACACATGAAGGTAAAAAATATTCATGAAAAGTAAACAGATGAGACTAGTTATATGCTTCTGTTTTCTAACAGTCAACTTCGTGTTCAACTGCAGGAACTGACCTTGATACTACCTGACTCAACACCTTGTAACAAGAGGGCAACTATAGTTACCCATAGGTCTCTTGCAGCTACACAGCGAACTGTGTGTTCTGTGTGTGTCTCTCTCTCTGCCCCTGGCTGTGTTTGCTTTTCATGCTTTGGGGGAAGGGGTAAGACACCCATGCACACCTTCGAACATAAAATGATCGAAAGACGACCTATGTTAATGTAGAGTTCATAGTTTCAAACAGTGGTATATACTGGTTTGAAAGCATGGGCTACCACTGACCTTGCATATTATTATTATTAATAAAAATGGTAATAATAATAAAAGTAATATAATAATAATAATAATAATAATAATAATAATCACAATATGCATAACAATGAACAAAAAGTGATTGATGTGTTTTGTTTAGTGATGAGCAAATGCAAGGTCTTGGTCTGAGCTCCTCCGTGGCTAAGCGGTTAGCGTACGCGCCTTTAGCGTGGGAGACCCGGGTTCGATTCCCGGCGGGAGCTCATGTGGTTCGGATTCCACGTTAATCAGTAGGTCCACGTCTCATATAGCCTCGCTGCTGAAAGGGACGCTAAACTAAAATCAACTCAACTCAACGCAAGGTCTTGGTCTTGGTCTTGCACATCGAGCCTTGGCCTTGGTCTTGCACATCGAGTCTTGGTCTTGGTCTTGCACTGGAACCCTTGGTCTTGGTCTTGGTCTTGCATGCAAGAGTCTTGCATTTAAGAAATCTCAAGCTTTTCACAGGTAAATTTTACTATGGATATAAGGGATAATAAACTCTACAAAGCACCAGTAGTAACGGAAATACAATGTATGTTTCTAAATGTAATATAATTTAACGTCGTGTAAGTATGATAGCGTACAACATAGGTTATGACCTTTATTTTTTTTAATGGGTGCCCATGCTTCACTACTTATAAGATATGCCTAAATCACAGGGTTTCGTAATCTGTTTATATATATATTTTTTAACAGATCCAACATTCCACTGGTTCCCAAACTGAGGAGGCTACCCCTGTTTCGCATGAAAGAAAATCAGACGACACAGATTATTGAAATACCATGAATTGCAAAATTATTTGTACACTCTAAAGGCGTCAGATTTTTCTTTCCAACCACGATTAGCTAATTCTTGTATTAAACAAACTTCCAATTAAATATTGAATTTTTGTTTTACTGATTCCAATATGTACTCCATGGGGCAGAGACATTCACATTACGCAAAAGCGATGAAAAAATTGCAGACTTTCGAAACATGGGCATGGAGAAAAAAGGAGAGAATTAGCCGTGTTGAACGAAAACGAATGTGTTAGAAATATTAGCAGTAGGAGAAAAAAAAGAAGAATTTTAGATATTGTTAAGAGGGGGAAAGGGAACTGTTTAGGATATTGGCTGACGAGGAACTGTATTACAAGGGACGTGCTAGAGAGTATTGTGGAAGGAAAAAGAGGGAGGGAGCGAAGCAGACTAGTTGAAGGAAGATATTGAAACAGAAAATTGCCACGTCAAGACGAAGAGACCAGCTGAGGACCACCGAACGTCAAACCTTGTCTGTTGAAGCAAATAACCTGCCAATAATAGCAGAATAGCTATTATGATGATAATATGTTTAGAAATATTGACAAAAAAAAAGAGGGAAAGAAAATTAAAATAATAATTATTATAATCAAACCTCTTAATATTTTAGAATAATTTGAGGGAAAACTGAAAACGACTCAACTGTCTATGTCTTTTGTGTAGACAATTTATATAAATACTGTTGACCTGTATTAGAAATACAAAATAAGGGCATCAAACTCCAAGTTATTTGAAGTCTCACTTGTGAATATGGATTACTAGCATCAAGTATCTACTTTGTTGGGTTAAACTAAAATAATAATAATAATAATAATATAATATATATATATCGTTAGTCAATCACTTTTTTACTATTAGTAAAGCGCTCTCTAATATCGGTCATCTTCGATTATTTTTATGTTTCCCTCTCTTCCTCCTCCCCAAGTTGCCGGGCTGAATTTGGATTTAAACGGCATCACAAGTGTCACTGTTCGTGTCAGAGACCACGAAACTATGGATTCGGCACTAATATTTGGTCATTTTTAATCATTATTATGCATCTCCCTCTTTCCCAAATTACGAGGCTGAATTTGGTCGTAAATGGTATAGGAAGTCTCAGTATTCAACTCAGCGACCTCGAAAACTATGGATTCGACACTAATATTCGCCATTTTCGATCATTTTTATATATCTCCCCTCCCCTCCCCTCCGCCAAGCTACGGGGCTGAATTTTGATTTAAACAGCACCGGAAGTATCATTGTTTACCTTAGCAGTCCCCAAAACTATAGATTCCATTTCAATGTCGGTCATTTTCCATCATTTTTAAATATCTTTCCTCTCCCTCTCCCCTAAACTTCAAGATCAAAGTGATATGATAGAAACCATCTCAGGCCCGATTCTCATCTATCTTAAAATAAGATCGAGTTCGGTCAGGTGGTTCAAGAGTTATTAAGTTATATATATATATATATATATATATATATATATATATATATATATATATATATATATATATATATATATACCCTTTCGCTCTTCTCCCCCTAGGTTCTACCACCAAAGTGAACTGACATATAACATTCCAGGCTTGAACCTCATCTATGTTAAAAATTTGATCGCGATTACTCGTTTGGTTGAAGTTGTTAAGTTTTATTTATTATTATATAACTCCTCCTTCTCCCCTCTCCTAAGCTTACCGTCAAAGTGAAATGATGAAAACACTCCCAGCCTCAAACTCCATCTGTGTTGAAAATTTGATCGAGATCGGTTGGGTAGTTCAAGAGATTAGGAGTCACAAAAATAGTCACTTTCAATTTTATGACATAGATTTATTGTTGTAGGATAATGTTATATCGCTCAACCCTCGATGTGTCGTATACCTAAGGATGCTAAAAGTTATATTGATAAAGAATTATTCAACGTATAAGCATCCGCCCATGAAATCAAACTTGCGGTCACATGTATTAAGTTTTTTCAATGTCATGAAAATGTTATTTCGATATTAATTTTATGAGCACACATTAAAAATTCCCAACGGATGCTTGAGTCTGGGAGCCAAGGCCATACCCATGTAGTCGACACCTATGGTGTACGGTATCACCAATGTTCAATACTACATTTCACTTTAGTTTTGGAAGAAAAACACCACTAATATGTTTTAAAACGAAACGAAATATCTAGTTTAACGTCCCACGATTATGCATCGGGGCTAAGGGAGAAGGTATTCATGAGAAATGAATGAAATAGTGGATTGAAGAAAGTAGGAGGGAACATCAAAACACCGAGAAATAGAGACCTGCACGGGCCGAAGTTTTCGGCCCGAGCCCAATCCAGCCCGAATGTACGTAGGCGCGGCCCAAAACGTTTTTGGAGATTTTCGGCCCGAGCCCGGCCCGGCCCTATAAGTTTTTTAAAATTCTTGGCCCAAGCCCGGCCCGGGCCCGATAAATTTTCGAAGTTTCATTTTATAACATTTTTCACGGGCACACTTCTTCAACGTTTGCCTTTATTCTAATTATCGTTTAACGAATGTCAATAATTATTAACCCTCGAGTAGTCGCGCCGCGGTCAAAAGCACCACAGGGAAATTTTCGCACAGTTTTCGATCGTGTGTCCATTGAGTTTGTCCGACAGACTTCGCCGTCTAGCTAATCTTGCCCCTCACCTTCCCAAACATTCCTGCTCAATCACTCCGTTATCCGTTGTTTAGTTTAAGTACTAGTGATTGTTTAGTGATTCTGCGGTGCTTTCCACCGCGCGCGACTAACCGTGTAATGTTTTTTCTCAGTGTTTCGCTCTGCACGTGACCTTTGCTTTGGAGATGTTTTAAGCTTTATAAACATAAATATTATTTTAATGGACGGAAGAGAGGTCGACAGAGTTAACAAACTGATACCAAGTATGAGAAAAGAGAAAATTAGAACTGAACAGCTTAAAACAACGGAGAGAAATGTTAGGGATTGACTGTTTGGATAAATCAGCCAACATGATCTCGTGGAAGCTTTGTCTGAGGAAGATCATAATAAATATTTATATATGAGTGAACACGAAAGGTCAAGTGAGGAGTCTGCGAGCGAATCTGAAGACCTTAAACCCAGAAATGACCAGCGATTCCCCGAATGTAGTCAGAGCAAGAGGGGACGAAATAAGCGACGACGAAGTGTAGAACAGTGTAAATTTGAAGATAACCTAAAATAATTCAATGTAGTGCTGTATAGGTGAAGTTTCAAAATAACAGGACCTTAAAATAATTCAATGTAAACTTGATTTGATTTCAATTTAGCGCCCTTTTCAGCATCAAGGCTATGTAAGACGTGGACCTACTGCTTAACGAAGGATCCGAACCACATGAGGTCCCACCGGGAATCGAGCCGGCAGTCCCACGCCAAAGGCGTGTATGCTAACCGCTTAGCTACGACTGAGCTCTAATTCAATGTAAAATGCGCTGTGAAGCTTTGTTTTATTGTTATGTTTATATAGTATATTTTTAACTAATTTACTATTGCATTTCTAATTTTAGACGAACCAAAGTTGACAAAAACAAAAGATCATCATCAGGTTTAGAATTTTCAATAAAACCAGTGCGTAGCTATCTATCTAAAGAAATATGTACCGACAAAAACATTTTATTCCAAATGAGAAATAAAAAAATAACATGTCTAGTTGTAGGTTTCTCTAATAGTTATTACTGTAAAACTTATTATAATAATAAAAATTTTATTCCCTCTTAATCAGAAAATATACAAAATTACGTTTCTAATACAAGAAAACTGTTTAAAACGATTTTTGCAACACATTATGTTCGTTCGGTCCATTTGACCGCGCGCGACTACTCGCGTTACTTTTTCAGCGCGACTTCTCGAGGGTTAAAGAATTGCAATTAATCGGCCCCAGACCGGCCCGACCTGAAAAGAAATCAGTGTCGGACCGCCAAGCCCGGCCCGACTCAAAGAAATAATAGAATCGGCCCGCCCAAGCCCGGCCCGCGGGTAGGGCCGGGCTTCGGGTCTCGGGCAAGGCCCGGCCCATGCAGGTCTCTACCCAGAAAACCCACGCACACGGTGTTTGCCCACTAAAAAGTTTCCATGGCGCATGCTAGAATCCAACCAGGGACCCGTATAACCACATGTGACTGCTCTACCACCGAAACGGTACTTGTGCAAGATGGTCTTGGTCTTGCAGGTGTGGTCTTGGTCTTGGTCTTGCACCCCTTGGTCTTGGTCTTGATCTTGCATCGGGATTCCTGGTCTTGGTCTTGCATGCAAGATTCTTGCAAAAACTGCAAATCCACGACTCTTGCGCTCATCACTAGTTTTGTTTGATCTTTTGTTTTGAGACCGTTAATGTTTTCCACCGTAAATGAAATTCCATCATACATTTGTGCAGTTAACTTCTTGTGGATTGCGTTCGTAAAATGTTAATTTTTACCAATGTCACTTCCGTCAAGAGTCGCCTCTGTTACTGACGTTGGTTGTCATTCCGTACCAGTATACATAAAAATTCTGCAGACATCATTATAATTGTTATGTTTATTATCGCTATCTAAATCTCAAATTTTTGCGTTGTGTTAACAAACGATTCTCAGGCCCTTTTGTTGCGGAGACATTCCGACCCGGGCCCTTTTGATGAGGGGCGTTTTGATTCGGGCCTTCTGTCTCGGGCCCGTTTGTTGAGGAAATATTTCGACCCGGGCCCTTTCGACGCGGGCCCGTTTGACTCCGGCTTTATTTGACCCGGGTCCATTTGACGCAGGGCCTTTTGACTCGGGTCCCTTTGTCGTGGAACACTTTTGACTTGGGTTCTTTTTATGAGGGGCGTTTTGAGTCGGCCCCTTTTGAGTCCAGCCCTTTAAACCAGCACCCTTTTGACGCACGGCCGTTTGACTCGGGCACTTTAGTAGGGGGACCCCTTTGGACTCGGCTCCTTTTTATGAGGGGCATTATGATTCGGGCCCTTTTGTTGTGGAGACCTTTTGAACAGGTCCCTTTTCATGTGGGGCCGATTTCACTCGGGCCCTTTTGTAGCGGGGCCCATTACGACGCAGGCGCGTTTAATGCAGGTCCTTTTGACTCGGGTCTTTCGTCGTGAGACTCTTTTGACTATAGCCCTTTTGATAAGGGGCGTTTTGATTCGGGCCTTCTGGTTCGGGCCCTTTTGTTGAGGAGACCTTCTGACCCGGGCCCTTTAGACGCGGGGCCGTTTGACTCCGGCTTTATTTGACCCGGGTCCGTTTGACGCAGGGTCTTTTGACTCAGGTAACTTTGTCGTGGAACCCTTTTGACCCGGGTTCTTTTTATGAGGTGCATTTTGATTTGGCCCCTTTTGACTAGGGCCTTTTTAATCCGCGACCTTTTGACTTACGGCCGTTTGACTCGGGCCCTTTCGTAGCGGGGCCCCTTTTGACTCTGCTCCTTTTTATGACGGGCGTTTTGATTCGGGCCCTTTTGACTCGGGACTTATGTTGTGGAGACCTGTTGACCCGGGCCCTTTTGATGTGGGGTCGTTTTCACACGGACCCTTTTGTGGCAGAGCCCCTTTTGACCCGGGCTCATTTGACGCAGGGCCTTTGACTCGGATCCTTTTCTCGTGGGCTCCTTTTGACTATGGCTCTTTTTATGAGGGGCGTTTTGATTCGGCCACTTTTGACTCGGTCCCTTTTGACGCAGGGTCGTTTGACTCTGGCTCTTTTGTAGCGGAGTCCCTTTTGACTCGGGCTTTTTTATGAGGGTCGTTTTGATTCGGGGCCTTTTGACTCGGGCCCTTTTGTTGCGGAGACCTTTCGACCCGGGTCCTTTTTATGAGGGGCGTTTTGATTCGGGCCCTTTTGGTCCGAGCCCGTTTGACGCAGGGTCTTTTGACTCGTGCCCTGTTGTTGCGGAGATCTTTTGACTCGGGTCCTTTTGTAGCGAGGGGGCCATCTCGACCCGGGCCCTTTTGACTCGGGTCTTTCTGTCTTTGCCCTTTTGTTTGGCCCTTCTGACATGGAACCATATATATAACGCAGCAGCTGAAATACCTGTGGCAGAGGGCCTGGGGGAGTATGAGTAAATCGATGATCGATCGATCCAGGGCGCAGTAAAATTAGTTACACCACTGTTCATATCTATTTCTTTCTATTCTCTCGACATCATGTCTGGAGATGAATGTTCTGACTAATAAGCTACAGTGGCGAAAGACGATATACGCTATCAATGATAAATGTTATGACTGTTAATATATATAGGGAATTAAACGAAACATTCTATATCGGACTTCCCCTCCACCCGTTGAAAAAAATCCTGCGGGCGTTAGTGATTATGATGTTGCTTAGTTACTGTATTATATTGTTCTATACACGGAATAAATACTTACGTGTTTTATATAATAATGAGAACCTTATTTACATTTATTACGGCCCTTGCTTTACGAGAAACATTTTCACGTTCAGCGTAATCAGTTTCCATTCTAAAATAATTACAGTGAGGCGAATGAAATAATTCACGCACAGATTTAGGACTTAGAATAATTTTTTGCGAACATGTAGTAAATCCCTGAAGATTAAAAAGCGCTAGTAGCAGTAATTAGCTTAGTCGTTTCCTATAGTCCCTTAGTGAATTACATAAATCTTACAGATGTTGTATCTCTTTCTTTCTCCTTTCTATACATCATGTCTGGAGATTAATGTATGGACAAATAGGCTACAGAGGCAATTTTAAAAAGTAAGATGATCTACGCTATCAGTGACAGATGTTGTGGTGTTTAACTTAACATATAAGGCAATAATACGAATCTTTTCAGAAATGACAGTGCACTGATGCTTCAAATCTGTGTCTTTACTCCCTATACCTACTTTATTTTCCTAGTCAAAATAAAAACTTTTCAAAATTAATCACAAATTCTTATGCAACCATCCCTTCTTTAATGTACTGCGCTGTCACATACCCGTCACGGCGATGTAAAGGCACTTTTGGCGACGAGGATACATCGTGGGTGATGATAATGATCCTGAGGTTAGATGTTAAATTGGACTCGAGAGCAGAACAAGGGCTGATCTTATTCGTGTCTCAGACGGGGCATGGAATGGAACGAATATGAAAATAAGGTTGCTGTAATAGTTTTCCACAGGGTTTGTAAGGTTTTCGAAACACTTGGCAACTTTTTTTTTATCAAGACTTGACATTTAAAAAAAAATCAAGACTTGGCAATTTCAAGTTTCATCCCCCTCCCAATCTTGTAATGCTCGCTACGCCGCTGTAAGCGATACATATTTTCGACAATATTCGTTGTTCATCTGTTTCCGCTGGGTTACAACGTGGTGAGCTGCATATGGGACTTTTAATAGTGTTATTATAATGAGAAAGAATTGCAAATTATGTTAATGTTCCTAAAAGAGGGAAATTGAAAGAGAAATTAAATTAAAAATAAATAAGGGAGAGAAAAGTAATTACTTGAAAATAAAAATAAAGTCTTTGAGTTTAATGTCCCACGATTATGCTGTTAGGCTAAGGGAGACGGTGATTAAAGCAAGTTAATGGTTATGGAATATTTGGTGGAATGAGAAAGTGGGAGGAAACCAAGTCCCCGAGAAAACCTATAAACACGTATATGAAAATGAAGTAAAACATACACTGGCCTATGCTTTCTTTGTCTAGCAGAGTCATAGTTTGGAATCGAAAATGTGTTTTGAATCCTTGTATTTAGAGATTGAGAGTGTAAGTAACGAAATCACTTAATACATCCATTAAGATTTCGGAGAGCGAAATCTAAATTTAGGTAAGCTAACTCCATGTACTAACTGCTTGCATCCGCTTCGTACATTGTTCGAAGGGTCACGAAGCAAATCACCTCATTTAGTCTACACATACCTAGTACTAGTGTTAATTACCTGCTTCGTTTGGGTTCGATCATTCTAAACTATTTTACTGGTAGCATATGTTCGTTTGTTTAGCCAGGATTTCGTAATGGAACGGGGGTGCGTGACTTGAAATACTGTGGTTACAACACCAGGGGATCGATCAATCTAAACTATTTTACTGACAACATATCCATATTGATTTGTTAGGACAATAAAATGAGGATATGTTAGTAAGTATTTTAATTAAAGAATTATGAAGAAATCTTGCGTAAAAGAATAGAAAAAAGTATTAACAAAGACATAGTCTTCCGAGGTTATTCGAACTCGGTTCTTCTCGTCTTCTTTCTATTTCTCTTATCTTAGTTTAATGCCGTCAAGGATAGCAACGAGATCTCTTTCGGGAGTAAAGACATACTATAAAATGGATTAGTGTTGCCGCGAAATTCAAAATGGTTCATATTATTGGTAATTCTGGGCATTGCTTAAGTTCTAACTGACAGGCTATCTGAAAGAACCGGTTTATCGATCGTCATTTTAGTCCATAGGGTTACTGGCGCAAATCCCGGGGGGATGAGGACATGTCCCCTCCAATCTTAGAACTGGGGGGAGGACTTTCCCCTCAATAATCCGATTTGAAATGCGTTTTTTGGGGAGAAATGTGATTATTTGTGTCCGATTGCGACAAAGGAAAGTAAGATGAAATGATGTGCCCACCCCAGAATAAGCCTTCAATCTGCCCGCCTCACAATTTTGAAGACAACTCTGCTCCCCTGATCCTCCGCAGCATTGTTTTTCAACTTCATAAATATTTTGAACATCCTTAAAAAAATTAGAACTGTCTTACGCGTCCCTCCTAATGTTGGAGACAGATTTGCGCCACTGCATAGGGTTAACATGGAGCTAGATGGAATTCGGAATGTTCCGTTACAATAATATCCAATTTCAACTTGACCCCCCCCCCCCCCGTTTCCTTCACACAAAGCTCCTCGTAAGAAAGAGTAACCAAACGCTTATTGTAGCTTTATATTTTTGAGGCTGATTCATCTGTTTCATCTTTCCTTAATATTTTTCATTTCTGGATCCGAAGGGGGGTCTGGACCCACCCCTTGGCTACGTGCCTGCTTCCCGTAAAAAGCTTCATTCGAACCCTGAATCAAACAACTCCATCTGTAAAGCAGTGCTGAGTTGATTTTAATATCCTTTTCTGCAACGAGGCTGTATGAGACGTGGACTTACTGATTAACATGGACTCCGAACCACTCCCGCCGGGAATCGAACGCGGGTCTCCCACACCAAAGGCGCGTACGCTAACCGCTTAGCCATGAAGGAGCTCATCTCTAAAGCAGTGTAAGCAACAACAACAATAACAAAAAGAAACACACACACACACACACACACACACACACACATGCATACATACATACATACATACATATATACATACATACATACATACATATACTAGAAGTTTGTGCAATTGGGGATCAAAACATTCTCAATGAAGTATGAGAAATAGTAAACGTCAATCAAAGTGGGCTTCTGCTTCTGCTTTACTTCGTAAATACTTAATTCCTTCTAGAAATAGTGAAACAATACTATGAAGTCACAGTACTTAAAGATAATCGAAAGAATAAGACAAGGAAACAGTAATTTCCGACTGATTAAACTAGTCATATATACTATACCTAACTGTTACATTGTATTTCTTACCATATTACGAAAGCGATATAACTTTTTTACCAGCGATAGAAGCTGGACGCAATCCAATACTGCAATTTAGACGCTCTAACGAAAGCTGCAAGTCAAACGCCTGACACTCCTAACTCTTCAAGCTGTAGCTGTTTCAAGCGGCCTGCAACTTATGACCTTGAAACTAAGTGCTAATAACCAAATTAATGCCAAGGTACGATACAAACACCCCAACTTGCCACAATGACGTCAACACAAGGAAAAAAAGAAAAACATCTAATTTTTGGTTCCAAAATTATGAAACAATAATAATATTTTAATTCTCAGTAACTCAAACATTAGTTAACTAGAGAACATAACAAGCAAAACAAAACAAAACAAAAAGAACCTTAAAGGTGAGCTCTCCCTGACTGCTGTTTTTAAATTTCAGTGAGGCTGTCAAATATGTTTTGTTTTATTGTTAAAAAACAAAAAGAAAAAGAAAAATAAAGAAAGAAATGAAATAAATTTTGTTGCAAATATCCTAGTAAAAATAGGTTTCCTAGACATAAGTGGCTCCGCGTAGCGTAGTTGCTAACGCTCTCGCCTTCGGTACGAGCGGACCCAGGTTCGATTCCGGTAGGGGCACTCGGTCGAAAAAGTATCAAAAGCTTTTAAGTCCAGCCATCCTGAATGAGGCTTTCTTGGGTTTTCCTCATTTCACACCAGGCAAATGCCGGGTGTTACCCGACATATAGATCCGAGGCCGTTTGCTTCCTTCCCTTTCCCCGGATAGTGTGCTCACCGAGGGACCTCATAACTCACATGTGACGGGCTAACAAGGTCATTGATGCGGAAAGCCCAGAAATCTAAATCCTAAATCTTCACTACACAAGAAAATGTTCGCGCTGAAAACGGTTTCTTAGCAATTATGTTAAGCAGTCCTGTAGTAAATCTCCATCAAGTAATAAACCGTCACATATAAAAAGGAATGAATAAACACATAACATTCATTTTGCGTACATTGAAATGTAAAAAGTTACAAAACATTAATATTCAAAGATTTCTCAAAATTCAGATTAACCCATTCCTTTCTCCTCAACCATTAACGAGTTACAATAGTAAGAATTGTAGTCATAAATCACATTACTTGTTTAGTACTATATTAAAGCAAGTTATACTAAAGGAATATATAATTAATGGAATATTTAACTAAAGTGATAGTTTACTATTGCACTTACCCAGGCTTTTGTTTCCTTCCGCTCTTCTTTTCCGTTTGTAAACAACCTCGTTTATAAACCAACTCGCAAGCAAACGACCGTTGTTTCATGACGTCATCTATGGAACGTATGCAAGAAAGAGGTGTCTATAGGCGGTCAGGACCTCACACACAGATGGACGTATATAACATATAGCTGAAGTATTTAACATACGTATACGTATGTAAAATACAGAAAATTGTTAGATGTCAGACATCCTGCAGCGACATGATGTAATATCTAAGCGGGTAAAAGGCAATACCTGTGTAGCATATGGATAAAGTACGCTCCGTACAGATTTCCTTAGTAAACATAACGAATCCTTGTATTTGTACAATATACCGCTGTCCGGATAATGGATTTTTCTCAGTGTGTATAGTATCTGTAAGGTGTAGTTTTTAAACTTTTTTTTTGACGAAGCCATGAACTGATGTTCCTAAGCCGGAAAAATAAATTCTCCCCTTCCCATGGCCAAAGACTTTTCTGAAATAAATTCTGTTTAGAGGGAGATTAAGCAAAGTATGTGAAAAACAGTTATTCAGAAATAGCAGCACTTGTTGAAGAATATTAAAAAAAAAAACTCTCGGAAATAACATCAAATAAAGGCCTATGCTTAAAAGAAAATGGCAGTCAACTTCATAACAAATAAAGGTGAACGAAAATGATTATTAATACAATAGGAAGAAACAACGCTTGGGATATTAGAGCCAATGGTTTTGATTCATCATCTAAAAAGTCGGATAACTTTATTGGAAGGGAGAAAATGATTAAGATATAATTAATAATTTCTGCCTCTACTGCTCCTACTGGAAATAGAAAATTGCTGATCGATAGAAGTTCCACTGACCTTGTTTAAAAAGAAATACCTCTGTAGAAATATGCCAACCGAGAACATGTACGGCAATCCATTGTCTCCCTACCTCCTATTTTAAAATTTGGTGAAGACAGGAAAAAGGTTCCTTTACCTTTATACAACATCTTAACCGTAGTTCTTCAAAGCATGTGTTGTGATAATGCTAGCATATTTTTTTATTAGCAGTGGTCATCTCAGATAACTTGAACTTTCGAATGAATTTTTTCATCCATTTTTAGGTTTCTGATTCAAGTATTTTCATACTAAAATTTACTTTTAACTAACAAGAGATAACTCACTCTTAAAATTATCAAAAACAATTCGGGTGGACCCTCTCTAAATACCTTCTTGTCCAAGAGCATTCAATGAGCTTGCTGAGCATATCACAACACTATCACCATTTGAAAATACGAATGCTCGCAGAAGTGATATCTGTAGTTTTGTTCACTATTATAGCAATATAATCAGCATCTTTTATTTCCTAGGTAATAGCATTACGGCACACGTACAATATGCACTGCAATATATCATTTTAATATATTGTATACCTCTTCAAGCACAGTAACCTCTTTCAGTAGATGGTCTTTCAAAGTCGAATCTAATTCATAGGAAAATACAAGGTGTTTCAAAACAACACCGACAACGTTTGGGAGGTGATTCCTGACACCAAGACAAAAAGTATAGACCAACCTGGGAGCACAAATGCTTCTTTTCGGAGTTATAAGCTGCCGAAAATATGAAAACATGAATTTAAACGGTCCATAGCTCCAATACTATGAGACCTACCGTAGTCGGGTCAAAACTTCATTTAAGAACTAATATATGTGCCCAATCCAAAAATACACATTTCAGAATCCCGTGGTGTTCACGCAATAATTTTTATAGAGGGAGTTTGGCTACAAGCATATAATTCGAAGTACTCACCAACTACCTGTATAAAAATTGTTGCGGAAGTACCACATGATTCTGAAACATGGATACTTTGATAGTGCACATACTAGTTCCTAAGCAAAGTCTTGACCCGACTACGGTAGGTCCCATAGTACTAGAGCTATGAACCTTAAAGGTTCATTTTTTTTTATGTTTTCGGTAATCTATAACTCCGAAAGGAAGCATTTGCGCACCCAGGTTGACCCATACTTTTTGTCTTATCTTGGTGTCAGGAATCACCTTCCAAACATTGTCGGTGTTGTTTGGAAACACCCTGTATATAACACCTATAAAAATACCAGGTTTGAATTTCGAAAAGGTTTGAATTTCGTCGTGGTCACCAAGTACTCACTAACTCAAAGGCTTCATAAAATTTTGGATTTATTTATTTTATTTTTTGCGTTACATTGTGATCCCAAAGGCTCCATTGGATTGCAACGCAACGTAAAACAAGACAATAAACAATTATAGTCGCTATGCCGATTATCGCAAACTAAGACGCAAATTTTGCTTTGCGTTGACGCAAACTCTACGGAATGAGGTCCAGAGAGATGAAGGGGTTTCTCTTTGACCCATAGTGTAAACAATTTTAACAAACAGTCTCACAACACACTCCAAGGTGAGAGTAAATACATCTTGAAATTGTTATCATAAAGTTAGTGGTATAATGACATAATTGTCAGATTTAAATGCATTATAATCAGTATCGGATTTACATATAAGGTAAACACCTAAAATTTTCAATGTGTCCTCCACATTCTTAAAAAAAAAACAATGGGCAAAGATATGCACGGGAGACGGTGTGACGTCAAGCATCCCCCTACCTTTTGAGATCCACTATTACCCCTGGATACTAACCTTACTAACAATATTAGAAAAACTTTGTTCTTCATACGTAGGTTTCGCGTGGAACGTTTTGGAAGTTGATAGTTTCTCGTTTGATGTTTTCCTTGTGTTTCTTTTCTTTCATTCGTACGTTTGTTTTACTTTTGTTTTCTTTTCCTAAATACCAGAGCACAATATGTGTTTCTTAGCGCTTGAGTTTTAAGAATCACACAGTTACTCCACAAACCACTTCCGTGGTAGAATGCACTTTCTGAGTGAAATAAACAAAAGTCTTTGAGTCAACATTTCACAATTCACGCTTATGGATGACTCATTAAATGTGGTTGACGTGCAGTTAGGCATCATTGGGCAAATTACCAACCGAGGTGTCCGAGACTAGTTCTTTTTATTCTTTCTTTCTTTTCTTGATCCATCCTTATCAAGTCTTTCGCAAATCAATGACTATCTGCTGGTTTTAGCTTACTACGAAGAGGACTTTCAAGAAACGTTCCACTACAACCAAAGGATGTCTCAGGAAAAAGCGCCGTAACTTAGATTTTTTTCTGGGGGGGACATTAATACGCGTATTTGGGTCCCCCTAAGAAAGCTGTTTTTCTAATTCTCGGGACCCCTCTTCCATTCTTATTCTTACTCTATATGGGCCCCCGGAGCCTGTGGGCTTTCCTGCGCGGCAAGGTCTGCGGAGTTGTTAGTTACGTCCCTGGACCCGTTTCGTACAGACATAGAGATCATCGAAAAAGAAGTGATACGTATTTTTTTATACCGTATCGGTCAACAAGCGCATTGGAAAGGTCTAATAGGGGCATAAAAATGGGGTCAAAATGAGATTATGTGGAATAAGTAAGAACGAGAAGAGATATCGGTAAAGGTTAAATGTACGATATACTACCCATAGTCGACGAAAGGCAATGAGGTAAACACACCCATACCAAGAAAGCAGAACGTCCATAGATGAACCAATCACGTGTACAACATTGTCACAATGTGTTACGGAAATGAGTGAAAAGGGTGGTAAGGAGCATGAAGAAAGAAGCAGCGAAAACTGAAAATGGTGTTTTTGTTTTGGGTACATATGTCGCTCGTATGCAAAAGAAAAGGAGATTCATCTCAATGCACGAAGATGGGAGAACACGCAGGAAGGATGCAAACGCCGTTCGTATAGATAGCCAGCGAGACAGTACTGCGCAGTGGGTTGCATATATCGCGTAATGGGAACAAAAATGCATAGCATAGTAGAATGTAATAGCAGGTGATCCACATACGTAAGATAAACAGCAACAGTAATATAAGTACCACGCATGAGTATCAACATTACATCACTACGAAAATACTCGTACAACAAAACAGTAATAATAACATCTTTGTTTTTGTGTTACTATTGCCTACACACATTTTCATTTCCGACATCCATCTCAACGTTGTTCCCATTACGCGATATATGCAACCCATTGCTCAGTACTGTCTCGCCGGCTGTCTATACGAACGGCGTTTGTATCCTTTCTGTGTGTTCTACAATCTTCGTTCTACCATCTTATCATAATCGGCATGTTATACCAGGGTACTCTGCCTTGTAAGACAAAAATCTAAAAACGCTGAAACACATATTTAATTATTTTAAATTAAAAGCCTAGTTGCCAACTTGCATGCTTTTAACCTTAAGAAATTTCGAGATATGGTCATGTTATTTTAACAACTGCAGCTCAATTATTTTTTTCTCCCTGCCTTTTCCTATCCCTTGTAGGGAAAATACAGTTTTTAAAAACCCACTGAAAAACGTCTTTGTATTTACTTGAAATGAAAAGCCTAAATACCAAATTACATGTCTTTAAACCTTAACGAATTTCGAGATGTGTCATATTTAAACAATTGCAACCCCCCACTCTTTTTTTCCACCCTTCTGTTTTATTCCATTCTAGGGAAAACTTTTTTTTTTTTAAAAAAAGGTATGAACTGCCAAACTAAACTTTCTCGCTCCAATTCCTTAAACTAAATTATATAGTGCTGCAGAAATTAATGAAACATTTTCTTGTGAAATACGGAACAAAAAGACATAATTTCGAAAAACCTCACCAAACGTAAAGTACCCGTTGCAGATTTTTCCATAAGAAAAAATTACGCCATATATTAGTGTTATGAATGAAATATTTATTTATAAAATAATAAGAAAATCGCATGAGTGGTATTTTACATAATTAAAAAAAAAAACACCCCAAGAGTGAAATACCCCTTTTGGATATTATCATGGAGGTGATTTATATAACATTATAATAATAATAATGACATATTTATTTATGAAATACGGTTTGGGTATAAAACTTCGCGGCTGGAACCTCGCAGCGATAACCTCATGAACTAAAACCTTACCTGGCCACGTTTTGGGCTACGACGTTTTGATCACGCGAGGTTTTGGGTGGCAAGGTTCTAGCCACGCGAGGCTTGGGTGGCGATATTTTGGCCGAGAGATTTTGTTTGTATCCCACGAAATACGACCAAAATCGTCTGAGCGTTTTCGAGAAAGTAGTCTAAAAAGAAACTCATCCCCAAGACTGAACTAGCCCTTGTGAATATTTTCGTAGGGAATAATTTACACAATATTACTGAGTTATTAATAAAACATTTATTTATGAAATATGAACAAAATGACTTGAGTCTTTATATTAGAAAATTGTCCAAAAAACTAAAAAAAAAAAAAAAAAAACTGGCCTCAAAAATAAACTATCCTTTGTTGATTTTTAAAAACAAATGACTAGGTGCAAGATTTTCGCAATTTGAAATTAAACATTTCACATTGGAATTGAAAATTTCGTATTTTGTCGCATTTTGAGACATAAAATTTCTCATTTTGTCGCTAAGTAAATTATTTTACAAGCTCTACTATACAAAACTCTAATATAGGCGCATATAAATAATAAACAATGATACTACATAGGACAAAGAAGTTGTTCTTTATGCAGTTACTAACAACAAATTACTTCTTTCTTCTCGTACAAGTCCAAAAATTTGAAAATACACTAGCACAGTATCTTCACGATTGCCATCACAAAGCACCATACATCGTGTTAGCTATACACCAAAAACACATACACATGCAAAAAAAAAAAGGGGGGAGGGAACATACATACATTGGCGCAGTATCTTCTTATATATCTCGTCTAAAAATTATTCTGATGAAAAGTGCAGCATGTTGCACGTTTCTACATTTTCTTCTTTCATTTGTAGCCTTCTATCATTGATTACCAAACTGTATTTCGAAAAAGACTTTCTACAATCAGCATTCGTTATTGGAAGCCATATCGCAGACAGGCACAAGTTACTGAAATTTAAATTTCCCTTCCCATTGGTTCTCTGAGCAAGTAAAATATCCATCCACTGACATTGTCACCTTGACTTTCATCACAACTTCCTTCAACTCTTATGGAAATTAGCATACAAAGGTTCATACATTGCAGTTTCCTTTGAAAATCCTGGTGTCTGAAAAAAAAATGGCCAAAGACTTTCCATCGGAATTTGAGAGGCATCCAACAAATCGGGGATCAAATAATTTTCCAAGGCAATTTCATACATTGTATTCAATTCCTGCTTACCTTTCCTGAAGGTATGTAATTTTTAAAGGAATATTTCCACGCATCTTTTAAACAATTCACCATTTTTTTCTTATTATCCTCCGACAACTTCGTAAGACAAGTATCTGTGCCAGAACCAAACGACTTATTTGCGATTAAATTAAAACGAGACGTCAGCTGTTCTAGATGGGCATGCAAAAGATGGGCACCTGGCTTACTTTCTGTCTCGGTGAAAGTAATGAGATTCTCGAAAAACTTGTTTTGTACAGTATTTTTCTTTTTCCATTCAATGCGTGAATTACAAAATTTACACATTAACCTTTGGACATTACTTACGTACAAGCCTTCACTAGCAAATTCACTTGCGCAATCTTGTACTGTTCCTTTTTATTCACCATTTTTAAAATTATAAAATCTTTTAGCGTACGTATTTCACAAAAACACCGAAGTGAGGATTTTTACTGTTTTAACACGACGCTGAATGTTCCACATTTCACAACTACCAGCTATGAACATGAAACGGAAGTTAGTAGTAATCAACGTTGCCAGTTACAAAAGGAAAACGTTGCTTGGAAAATTGTACTTTTTATTTCTGTATTTTAATAACTAAAATTAATATTTTTTTAAAAAAATCGCAACTTGTCGCGTTCTCAGGTATATTTCGCTCAAAATGTCAGTTATCGCATTTTGTCGCGACTTCAAAATACATATTTTCTTACTCAATGTGACGCAGTTCGTTGAAAAATCAATTTTCAGCTTTGTCGGAAAACTTTCGCCATTTCGCAATTTGTGAAACACTCCTTCCCTTACAAATGACTCATGCAATATTGCAAGTTATTAATGAAAGATTTATTTTATGAAATATGAAGAAAATCGACTTAATTGTTTTTGAAAAATAGTCCGGAAAATTCACCCCCAAGAATAAAACACTCTTCGTAGACCTATTCAGCACAAATGAGTTTAAATACACTGTCAATTTAATAATGAAATATTTATTTATAAAATAAGGACAAAATCGTATGAGTCGTTTTTTAGACAACCATCCAAGAAAACGTTACCCCTTGTAGATATTTTTCAGCATAAATGAGTTATATATTATATTGTCAGATTATTAATGAAATATGAACAAATATGAAGTATGAACAACGTTGGCTGGGCCGTTTTTGAGAAAATCGTCCAAAAGAAAACTCACTCCACGAGTAAAGTACTCCTTCTCAATTTTGCTCAGAGAAACGACTTAACCCTACCACGTAATGGGGTTGTTTTTGAGAAACTGATTTATGAAATATAAACCAAATCATTAGAGCAGTTTTTAAGAAAAGTGCATCCTTAAGTAAATTACTCTTTTTATTACAGGTAGGAAGAAAATTTGAAAAACTTCGCTGGAGTATCACATACAAAACCTTAAGTTTAAATTTTGGTTGAGATATGTAGAACGGTATGGCCTCTAGGTGAGTGTTCATCAGGATAAACGGACTAACGAACGAGCAGACGGACAGATGTCGAAAAATAACCTTTTCGGTATCTAAGGGCAGGAACGTACGCTGGAGGTGGATTCTGAGGGTTCAGACCTCCCCCTTCCCGGAAATTTTGACATTTGTGTAAATTAAGTCTAATTTTAGGAATTTAGCCTAATTTTAATAACTACCAAAATAAGCAATCCCACTGAAACTCTTCAAAGTGACATGCGACAATATTCTTTACCCCTGGCAACGCTGATACATAGAACGGAGCGGAGTGTTTTTAAGGTGGTCACAAATAACATGTAACAACAACAACAACAACAACAACAAAAAGAAGTATTTCCTTCCTCCTGGTTTCTGTTTTCTTCCCTACTTTACAAATATTAGGCTATGTTGTTTTGCTTGGTGAATCCTTTTCCTTCAATCTTCAGAAAATCGACTTGAACTATTGCTTTTGCAAAGCTGTCCTTTCTCTTAAGTCCCAAACGTAAAAATAATGGCAGAAAGTTTCGGAAAGTTTTGATATTTTCACTGCTAGCTTCTCATTTTAGATAGTGTATATTTACAACGAAGGGGGGTGCACGTGAACCGGTGCACCCCCTAAATTCGGCCTAAATATATATCAAATTTTATTTCAATTATTATTATTATTATTATTATTATTATTATTATTATTATTATTATTATTAATAATAATAATAATAATAATAATAATAATAATTTTATTTATTTGTAATAAGTTTATTAAAGTTGTAATGTGATTTTCCTTTTATCCATGCCGGAGCTCCTGGATGGATTTTCCCCTTTCTTGTATTTTTGTCTATAGATGTGTTCCCCTTTCACACTTGTTTTCACACACTATATTGCCTTACCATGGTTCTTACACATGTCAACAAATCCGCCAACAGAAGTAGGTATGAAATAGCCAAACAAGAATCAGTCTCATTTTAAAATGAACAGCAACGTTCGAAAATAAGGCTGAAAAGGTTCGTGTGTTTTCGAAAATGATTGAAAAACTTGAACCTATAGTGGAATTAAAACTAAAACCGAAGTATTTTTAAAAACTTGTCAGCAGTAAAAGCGTCAAAAGGTATTACTAGCCACTTGGATGGAAAATTAATTCAATGTTGCTAGCATTACGAAGAATTAGGAATTTGTTCTGTCACTTACACTTTCTTCTCCCTAGAACATAGTTATCCATAGATCTTGATTTTCGTAAAGAAAGGAGGTTTTGTTTGTGTGTAAACTACAATTACCTATTCAATGACTTTTCTACAAAGTAGGCATTACGTTACCAAAAGCTTATTGTACGTACAAAAAGGCTGTGATACCTCCCGACATATACATGTCATAGACGTGTGGGACACTTATATTTAAATTCATAGCTGTACCTACAAGCTCTAGTATATATATGGTTAGCATACACGTCTATGACGCGGAATATCCAGGTTTAGTTTCCGGTGGGAGCCCACGTGGTTTGGATCCTACGTTGAGGTGTAAATTCACGTCTTGTATAATTTCTATGCTGAAAGGGATGCTAAGTTGCGATCCAAGAAACCATCTATTGTGAATCCATAGCTAGAATAGAATAAAAATCCATGTAAACGGCGGTCAAAGTCAGAGTAAAAGCATTCAGTTGGGAAATTTGACCTTGAAATGTATACAGTAATATATTCAGGTCAATGTTTTGTTTGTCATTTGAGAAAATAAATATATAAAATAATTTACTCTATACATAACAAAGCTTGTTGGAATCTTGGCAACTTTGAAATGTTTTAATGTTTATTTCTAGAATAGCCTTATACTAACTAAATTTAAATGCTTACTTAGTATAATAAATAAAGCATATAAAAATATTTCTAAGCGATATGATTTTATATGAAGGTGCACTAAAAACTTTTTTTTTTTTTTTTGTTTTAAAAATGAAAGCAAATTATTTCATAATATCAAGTATAACTGTATACATGTAAAATTTTTGTTTTAACTCAATGAAATGCGTATATTTTTTTAAAAAAAGGCAAGATGGACGCTCCAGGCTCTTATTACCAATATGGATGATTTTGGAAATATTTTCAAATTCTTCAAGCAAATCTCTACAAAATAGTAAGATTCCTTTAATCTTCAAAACGAGCCCTCACGACTTCTTCTTGAAATGAAGCCTGGTAACTTGAAGTTACAACTATATTTCTGTAAATGCACTTCTTTTATAATTTCTCACAAAGAAGCGCGGCGGCTCAGTAGTACAGTATTCACATCAAGTATGTAGGGTCCCTGGTTCGACTTCAGCTTTCAAGTGAGATTTATACATAGTGCGCATATGTTTTCTAGGGGTTCTTCCGTTTCTCCCCCACTTTCTTCATTCAACCATTTAAGTCATTAGCGTCACCGTGTCCCTTAGCCTCGGAGCATAGTGGTGAAGTGTTAATTTTTTTAAAAAAATCTCAACAAAAATCGTATTAAACAATATTACATTATTGACAATTAGTTCAGGTAAATTAGCACTGTGAATGAAAAAAAAAATCAAACAGAAATAAAAATTGGTGAAAAAGCTCAGAAAAGTCCTCTGAGTAAGATACTAATACTACCTAGAAATCCCAGCGGAGGGAATTTTTCGTGACGTCATCAATATGGCGACTGCTGCTAAACGAGTTACCCAAATAAAATAACGATATTGGCAAGGGTGTATCCAAGGGGGGGCCATCGGGGCCAGGCCCCCCCAAATGGTTTCCTGGCCCCCCAAATGACCAGCTTTTAAAACATCATAGTAAAATTATCTCGCTTCATTCATTTAAAAGTTACAAAGTTTATTGCCAATTAATAATTTACGGTAAAATAGTATGGAGAAATATTGTTTTTCCATACTGATCGAAAAATAGTATAGTATCTCTTCCTTATTCCGATCGAGAAATACGATACTTTTTATGACAGCAGATTACACAATTTACTGCGATTTATATTTGACAGTTTGAAGACAAACGTTTTAACAAGGTACTATAAACACAGGCATAAAACAAAGGTACTAAACTGATTTGTAAGTACAGTATATTTTTATATGCTTTAACAACTGTTTTAAAAGACATAGAGGATGGAAAATTTGGTGAGAAACAATGTTTTTATTCAATTTGGATTTAATTCGCTCTCTCTTTTATTTCTACTCAGTGTAATAAAATAATTGTTTTTTTTTTTTTTTTTTTTTTTAGTCACGAATAATAAATAAATATTTTTGTCAGGAAACCGTAAAGAAATTAAGTGAAATTTCAAAGAAAATCAATCTTGTGTGGATAGGTTACGTATACAAGGTCTTAAATTTAAATATAAAGGTAACCAAGAAAAGTTTTGTTGCTTTTTCACCCACCACCTTCGAACATTGATATGTCACCTAACCTGGAAGATCAAAATACTCCCCATCAGCATCGACGACCTTCTGAAAACGTTCTGGAAGGCCATGGAATCCATCGCGGTAAAACTTGGTGGGTCGTGAAACGAAGAAGGTATCAGGTGCATTTTGGATTTTTACTAAGGATTTGAACTGGCGTCCTCTATGGTGATTGTCCAAAGAATGGAACAGGTGATAATCAGACGGTGCAATACCCGGGGAATATAGTGGTTGCAATATTGTTTCCCATCCAAGGCGGAAAATGGTGTCCTGAGTCATCCTAGCCACGTGGGACTTAGTGTTGTCCTGTAATCGAGGACCCATTTGCAATTCAGAAGTGATGGCTCCAGAGTTTTAAGTTTTTGTTGAGCACAGCTCAACTGCTGACACTACACAGTTACATTGATACTCTGACCAGCTGGTAGCAGTTCCCGATGCACGATGCACCAAACACACAGAAGGACCTTCTTCTGGCACAGTGCTTGTTTCGACTGTTTTGAAATCGGTTCATGGGATGCTAACCAATGATGACGGCACCGTGGAGCTTCGTATAGAACCCACTTTTTATCACATGTCAACGCCCTGTCCAGAAATGGCTCCGAAACAGTAAATAAACACAGTCTACTGCCGCGTTGCCTTCTGGACCGGAGTCAAAACATGTGAGACCCATCGACCCAAATTGTAGTGCTTCCCAAGTTGATGGATGTGCTGCTGAATGGTTTCTCCGCACACTGAATTGTAGTCCCAGTTCCTCTTTGTACATGTGTTGGTCTTCTGGCATGTGGTGTTTTCGGGTGTTTCGTCATCGTCCTTAAACTTGTTAACCATCGCTGCACTGTCCGCGTCGTCACGACACCCTCACCAAAGGCCTGGCATATCTACTGTCCCGCTACAGCGGCGTTTGATCTCCATTTGAACTCGTTCAGCATACATGCTCTTATGACGCTCTGTGGATGTCCCATGTTTCCTCTGTCTGTACGCAAGTTCACGGTGAATCTGAATTGCCACAACCCACACCACAATAGTAGTATGTTGGATACCCACACCAACAACTGACGTTCGCCTTAGGTCCACTCGCATTCAACTCACGGTGTGAGGTCCAACTGAACACAGTCCTCCAAGAAAAGGGACAGAACTTTCTTGGTTACCTTTATAGTTATGCACAAAAGTATAGCGTTTGGTCCCGGGCAGTAGTTCTTGATTAAGCATAATACAAACTATCTTGAATATAATTTATGGATAATAATAATAATAATAATAATAATAATAATAATAATAATAATAATAATAATAATAATAATAATAATAATAATAATAATAATAATAAAATAATAATAATAATAATAATAATAATAATAATAATAATAATAATAATAATAATAATAATAATAATATGAAGAAGAAGAAGAAGAAGAAGCTAAAATAGTGTTTTTAGTTTTCCACAAGGAATCCAAAATTTCCCTTTCTTTCAGGCCTCAAAAACACTAGCAGCAACACATTTTTTGGCTTTGTACATTATAGCTGGCCCCCCCTAAAAAACGACGGGCCCCTCCTACACAAACCTGCTGGCTACACCCCTGGATATTGGTGTCGTTTTAAAGAAGATAGACTAGATAGTGTTTTATGAAAAGACACAATTTTTCATAAAACACATATATTAAGAGAAATTTTGCTCTAAATTCTAGAATTAACCAAAAAAAACTTCAATTTTGAACTTTACATTTTTCATAAACAATGCGGAATACAAAAATCTGAACTGAATTAAAGATAGAAAGTGCATTACATAAAGCCTTTTATGGTGTCTTTACATTCGTTGTGTCTAATAAACTAAGCGAGTAATTCGATTTTATATACAATGATTTACGGTTGAACGTGCCAATGAAGTAGAATAATTCAGGACGTGTTTCACTGATAAAAGAGGAATATCTTCCATCTTTGTGATCATTGAACATAAATAAATAACTTTGGTGTCGTTTCAAACAACAAAGAAAAAACATTATTTCATGTAAATATTTCTTCATATACAGCATACATTCAGAGATATTTAGCTCTAAATCCCAAAATTTAGAATAATTATTTCTGTTTATTAACTTTCAATCTAAATTTTTTCATAAACAACGAGAAATGTGAAAAAAAAACTGACCTAAAACAACCCTAAAAGAGAATTATACAGGGTGATTCGGGAGGAATGTCACATAATTTGTGAAGCAATTCTACATGTAAAAATAAACCGAAAAATCCTATGAACATATGTCCGATTTGCGATCGTTACGGAACTGGAGCGAGTTGAAGACTACACACACATCCATGAATGATTATGAAGACAAATATGAATATTACTTACCGAAGTGCTGCGTAGGCATTGTAGTGGACAGAATAATGGTGGGGAAGATGACTGATTCATCCTATAAGAGGTGTGGGGGTTCTCCAACAGATGGCAGAACTGTGATATCGAACCGAGGGAACAGCTGTAAGCGTACCCAGTGTGCAATCGTGGGTTGGATCAGTGAGCAGTCGTGAGGCCGCATGCGTGGAGTACTTGAGTGCAGCACCGATTCACTGTACCAGACAAGTACCCTAGTATCTGAATAACACATTTCCTCAACGGTGGATTAGCCGTGGCAGACCCATTAACTGGTCTCTCAGATCACCCGAGCTAATTCCATTAGACTTCTGTATATGGGGCTGGTTAAAGGGGGATATGTACGCTTCGAAGGTGGATACACGTGAAGAACTTAACGCTCACATCACCGACATTGTTTTTACATTAAAGCCCGCCAATATGATGTTCGACGTGCAACACAACACACCCTTCAACGGTTTGACAAGTGCATTGAGATGGGTGAGGGACTTTTTGAACACTTCTTGTAGGATGGATCAGTCATCTATCCCACCATTATTCTGTCCACTACAGCGCCTACACAGCTTCGGTAAGTAATGTTCATCCTTGTCTTCATAATCATTCATGGATGTGTGTAGTCTTTAATCAGCTTCAGTTCTGTAACGATCGGAAATCGGACACGTGTTTTTAGGACATTTTCGGTTCATTTTCACATGTAGAATCACCTCACAAATTATGTGACATTGCTCCTGAAGCACCCTGTATATGGTTTGTTATGCTATATAATGTTATGAGATATTGTTTTAAAATACTTTGTTGGAAGTCAAGTGTAACTGTGAAAAGTAATTATCGTTCCAAAGTCTGTAAGGTGTGGCTATAGTTAATAATTATAGTCGAGGGCAATTAGCACTTGCTAATGGACGTTTTAGCAAGCCACTCAGCGTACTTTTGTAAGAAATTTCTCGAAAGTTTTTCTCTCTCATTGCTAATTTGTCCAGGCAAATGAATATACTTATCTGCCATATGAAATAATAATAATAAAATAAATGAGATGGCATTGTTTTTTTCTACTTCATGTCAGAATGGATTACATAGTGTGATTGATACTATATAGTGTGTTATATAGGGTGGCGCACATGTAACACATGGGTTTGAATGTGCCACCAATATTTTATTTGATTACTGATTGTCGTTTTTTTGTTTTGCAGGTCTGTAAACTTATTATGAGATTTATTATGGAGAGATTGAGTCCTGAACAGCGCACGAACTGTAGTTTGAAAGCAAAAAATTCATTATCCTTATCCAAAGGTTATAGCATCACCATTTCAAAGTACGCAACTGTCCTCATCAGACTACGATTCTTCGTCTGGTAGCATAGTTTTGGAAACATTATTCAGTGTACTACGCTCAAGAATGCATACTACTTTCATTCAGATGCTCAAAAACATTCGAGTCTGGAGGCAGCATAATGGCGACCTAGAAACATCAATCCTGTTGGAAGATGAGTTGGACACAGAGTGTTTATAAAGGTGATGCTTGCTGTTTCTAAGTAAAATGGGAGCGAGCAGTGCAAGTAACGTATAGATTTGAGATAGTTTAAATATAGATGAAGAGTTCAGCAGTGAACGTGATAGTGTTAACATACCCTAGTGTGGTGTTTAAAAGAAGAAGGAGATTTAGTGGAAATACCACATTTTACACTGTCTAAATACTGTCACACTCAAATTCAAATATACACACATTCGTCCACAAGTATAACACACAGTCTCCACTCTTTTAAATTTCCATTTTTCTTTTCTTTTTTTTTTTTTTACCCCGATCATCTGGGTAGCTGGCCTCCTTTATCCCGCTGGAACTCCTTCCCGAATTTGATCATTATTTTCACTCTATTGTGACTATTCATTTATTTATCCGATCTTGACAACTTAACATACCTATTATGACTTTACATAATTCCAATTTTACTTTACTACATTCCATAATATAGGCAATTCAACTAGAAAGTCGGCCAAAAATGAAAATGGCGCCATCCACCATTAATTCACTTTCTTATACAAGTAATTCTTTTTACATATAAGTAATTCAAGACAAACGCATCTGTAGCATATTAGACCTGAAAGCTGATGCACCTATATTAAAAACACCGCTCATTGTGAAGAAAACAAGACAAGAATATAGATGGACTAGGATTTAAGATTAACAGAAGATTAAGAAGAGGGTCTACCTTAGAAGAAACTCTTAAAGATTATAATTTATGATACTAATGTGAGTTTTATTAAGATTATAGGTAAGATATATATCTATATAATATATAGACGGCAAAGACTAAGAATAAAGAAATACTCAAAGATTTTATGATTTTCAAGAGTAACAATAGTTCTGGATTGGAAGTTGTCACATTTTGTGCATTACGAAGAGATTTAGACTAAAGCTAAATAATTGGACACAGATCAAGTTTAAACAATGCAAGTAATTCTCTCGTTTGGGTGAAAACATTTAAAAAACTTTTTTTTTTTACATTGGCGCAGTCGTTTTTCAAACAATCTACGGAGCAACATGTCGTCATTACCTAGTTTTCCATCATTCCATAGTGAAACCGATATGCTCCAATCATACTTAGAGAGATTTGAGAATTTGTGTATTGCTTTACAAATCCCAGAGGAAAGAAAAGTTTCAACATTATTCACTTTGATCGGTTCAGAAGCATACGAACAAATATGCAGTATATATTGGCCAGATTCGCCGTGTGGAAAGTCTTATGAAGATATCAAGTCTGCCATGAAATCATATTATGCGTCGAATGTAAACATTATTTCCGAGAGGTATAAGTTCCATACCATGAAACAGAAACAGAATCAGTCAATCACAAGCTTCGTTTTAGATCTGAAAAGACAATCTTCCTATTGTAGTTACACTTATTGCCTAGACGAAAATCTTCGCGATCAGTTTGTCTTCGGAATCGCAGATGAGGCAATTCGTCATAGGCTTTTAAACACGAAAGAGTTGACTTTCGAAAGAGCAACAGAGATAGCCTTGGCGATGGAAAGCACTGAACAGCAGTCGAGATTGTACAAACAAAGTCCTGAGAGGGTTTTTAATTCGGTGCATAGTGCAAGGAAGAGGTTTTCTAAGGTGAATAATAAACAGGTTTCTAGTTCCAGTTCTGCATCACCGGTATCGTCAACAAAGTCATCTTTGCGATGCATTTATTGTCATTTCCAACACAGAAAAGGAGAAGGTCCGGCGTGGGGCAAACAATGCTTGAAATGTGGACGGAAAAACATGTCAAGTCAACATGATACGTTTCAACCTCAGGAGGATACCATCAACTCATCGGAACAAGAAGAACTCATAGCAATGACAAATCAACTGCAATTATATCACATATTTGGTAACATGAAAGAGCAGCAGTCACGATCGGAGGGAGAGTCTCATTATAGAATGTCGGATATTTTATTTTTTGATCAAGAGGGAAAAGATATGACCAAATGCAAGGCAAAACATCGAAAAGTGACCCAAGAGACAAATGAGGGAATCCAACAAGTCTTTATGTCGGAGCAGCCGGAAGACCAACATCGACTAAAGCAAGTTTGGACCAAATGGAGGAATAACCTAAAGAGATCTGGAGAACGTAAAAACAATGGTGGCCGAAGGAGGACAAAGTGTGATTCCAGTCAAGAGTCGGGAAACATCGTTTCCAGCCAAGAGTCAAGAAACACCTCTTTAACCGATCAATGTCAAGAGAAGGATGAACTCATTGTAGAGCTGACGAAGAAGTTGGAGACAATGGGGGCACAAATACATTTTTTGATGGCTAAATGGGATGAGAGACAAAGAAGCAGAAAGTATGGGAGATGGCAGGGAAACGAATCTAGTTCAGATTTTTAGATTAGGGTTATGAAGTTCTGTGTTAGGTTAGCTAAGCCTGTTTTTTTGTAAAGGGGGGGATGTTGGAAGATGAGTTGGGCATAAGGTGCTTATAAAGATGATACTTGCTGTTATTAACTAAAACGGGAGGTAGCATGTGTAAATAAGATACATATTTGAAATAGTTTGAATATAGATGGATTACGATTTAAGATTAACAGAAAATTATGAAGAAACACGATAAAGATTATGATATATGATTAGAGACACGATTTTTTGGTGACACGCGAAAACGCGAAACCTATCACTTTTCTATGAAAATGTTGTGTACCTAAAATAAATATTTTTCACTATTTGTTAAGCCAACGCTCGCGATTAAACGCGAAATTCTGTCGAACTAGTGAAATTTGGAACAAGTCTCGGTATTCCACGAAATTTACGCAAAAGTGGCAATTTTTCGACACTTTTACGATTTATTCATTACCAAAAGTTCAAGAAACTTGGTGGCATGCAGCAACAAACTGGCTAGCATGCTTAAAAGGTATCCAGCTGGTGAGATCTTTGACATTCACATCATTATTTCATCTTCCCCAGCTCAAACTTGCAAAACCTGATAGTAAGTTTTCTAGAAATGTGATGAAAGTTCAGAATTTTTGAGAAAATAGACTACCATGAATTTTTGAAATTTTACATGCAGTTACAAAATGGATTCAAACGGTATCTACTGGTGAAGTGGAAGGAGTGTTGCGGGGAATGTTAGTATTCAGAAATCGCTGGAAAATATCTCCAACTAATGTACACTAATATCCAAAATTATTGTCGCATGTCTATATAATATTCTTGTAGGAATATAATTTGATAACGAATTCGCCCGGTATTTCTTATAATGTTAGTATGTGTATAATCGGCAAAGACATGTATGTGGCAAATTTCATGTCAAAAGAGCAGTAAATAAGAACAATAAAACAAAAATGAAACTTTCTTGTCCATTTAACAACATTTTGTTTTACTCATTCTAATTTTCGTATTTATAATTCTTTTCCTATGAAATTTACCACAAATATACATTTCCCGATTATACATGTTGTGAGCGTCCACGCTCACAGAAGGATCAGGATGATGTCCTTAACTCATCAACTCACTTGAGGGTAACTGGAAGGCCAGTTGGAAGTTGGCGAGCCTAGCGCGACGAAGCCTAAGAGCGAGCCACTCAGCGGAAAGAAAAAGAGAAGACACCCACGCCTCGCTCTCATTTTTGCAATTCAGGTCATTCGACTCTCATTTCGACTTGGATTCGTCTCTCAGAAACCAGTGAGGAGCTCCAATTCTTCATAGCATCAGTGATATATAAAGTCATTATTTTAATTAGTCCAACGCAGTCTCCAGTTGAAGAGCCAATCATTCGAAGAAGAAGCTGAGGAAACTATCCAGGAGAAGACAGCTTCCAAGAAGGAATCCACCACGTGGGTTAAGAAGGGGCAGTCATAATTGCGGTCCTTGAGCGTCTTCCAGCAACTATAAGTTAAGTAAAACGATTTCTTGGGAACGGTGGACGAATACCTTAAATTACCTTTTTTTTTCTTTCTTAAATTCATTCATAATTTTATCACCCTCCATTCTCTTTGCATTCTGTCCATTTTATTATTTCATTAAGTCAGCCGACATCAGTATTGCAGACAGAATTTAACTTCCACTTGTGTCTAACTTACCTTAGTTCAAATAAATAGTTTATAATACCTAAACAGTTCTCTTGTTTAGTTATTGAAACAGTGTGCCTTTTATGTCTAGGTAGCCGCTTCACGGCCTATGTCTCTGTGTGGTATTTCTCTCTGCCATCGCGCGTAACCTCTGTTGCTATCGAGACCGACAATAAACTTGTTTATTGTTCAGGATTTGTGTTTCCCTGGTTTTATTGATTGGATAATTTTCCAAATTATCACAATCAATCAAATCGGCGTGCACAAATATGAAGATTATGAGACTCAGGTGCAGTTTTACTATAAGGAGGCAGGTTTAGGGCCGTGCTCGATAAAAAAAAAAAAAGCTTTAATTTGGCACACAGTGTGGGATTTTGCAGGGACCCATCAGATAAAGAGAACAACCATTTCACGCTTCGTTATAGAGAGAGGGAACCGATACAGTATAGTTTTAACGTCTTTTGATTCACCTTCTATATTTACTGCGAACGTCTCAAAATTTCTATACTGTTTTCTGCATTTTGTTTCCCTATTTCAGGTAATTCATTCACATTCGTCCATTTTTCCATCCATTTTAGTAGTTGTAGAGCATTATTTTCATGTTATGGTGTTTTATTCAGAAGTCAAATATATGTATGTGTATGGAATATGTTAGAGTCGTGAGTGAAGTGCATTCTATGTCCGCTGATTTAGGCACAGAGAGAAAGTCTTTGTTAAGGAAAGTTTTCGACCACGTGGCTAGCATCATCGCCTTGTTTGTTTCCACAAGCATCACGTTCATAAGTTCATTTCATTCCTAATTCATTTTTCTCAAACAGTGTTATTTTCGTGGTATTACTAAGTCATTTCATAATTCTTCGAGTAGCCCTCCCAAATAGAGAAAGATCGTATTCTCATTCATTAGTGTATGATATTACGTTGTGGGAAAATGGCGATGAACATCGACACTTTTAAAGAAGCAATGAAGTCCCTTATGGATGATCAGTCAAAAGAATTGACAGAAAAATTGCAATCCAATAAAGAAGAGCTCACAGACCAGCTCAATAAAAACAAGGAAGAGCTCGTTGACCAGCTCAACGAAAACAAGAAAGAGCTCACGGAAGAATTCAATGAACAGCTACAAGCCACAGAACGAAAACTTTCCGGAACAATGACAGCTATTGAGAACCATATGCGCTCAGAATTTAGTGACGCGAACGAGGAAATTAAAAGCGAACTATCGACGATGTGCGACGTCGTCATTTCAATCATGCAACACACTGAGCAAGCTCTGGAAGAAACGCGGAAGAGTATCCAATCCCTTGATAACCGGTGTTCTAGCCTAGAAACTGTAGTTGCTAACAATAAAAGTGCTATTCTTAATTTGGAGCACAAAACGGGTGTCATTTTTAAAGCCACACAATCAGTACAATCTGACTGCGCGAACGCCTACAGTCATATCTCTTCCAGAGTTATTGAAGTTGACCATTCCCTTACAAATTTCGCCCAGAACTTTAACGACTGCATATCGAATCTTACAAGCGAGATGGAGAGAAACCGTGATGCTAGCACCCGCCAATCTCAATCTGTGCTAGCACAAGTCCAGGCACTACGCCAGGAAACTTTTACCGGTCAATTCGAGCTGCATCAGCGTTTACTAGCTCTAGAAAATAGACAAGAACGGCACTATCGTTCTTCGGAACACGTTCAACTGCAGGGTCAAGGGGACAACTTTTCCCAAAACCAGCATCTTCTAAATGTAAGGGAACCCGCCACTGTGCCCTTGTTCGGTGCCAGGCAACGTCGCACACCCTCTCGATCCGCCCAGTTTTCACAGGCGACATCCGCATGCGAAGGTGACCTTAGCCCAAAATTTCAGGATGAGGCCTATGAAAGTGAATCCTCAGGGTCAGAAAGTGAAAGTTACCGTCACCCTACACCTCGCGTCAATGTCCGTTTTTCTGATTTGGCCCACCTCACGAAGTTTTCGGGAACTGGTGCTTCTCTATTACCTGACACGTTTTTGGCCAAATTTGAGAGCGAGATGTCATTTCTTCGAGTTCCTCGTTCACAGTATCTAGAATTGTTGCAGTTCTGCCTCGAAGGTGACGCCCTTTCATGGTTTCAGTTAAACAGAACGAACATTCGAAACTACCAGGAATTCCGAACTGAGTTAAGAGCACACTATCAGAATAGCTTCATAGTCGCAAATAAACTGACTTTATTGCGAACGCAACATTTTTCGCCATCTCGTCACACCTCCGTCGAATCGTTCGTAGTGAGTCGTTTTCAAGACATTAGAGCTTTGTGTCCTTCTATTTCTGACACGGAAATCATTTCCACTCTGATTCCTTTGTTGCCTACGCGATTTCAGACCTACCTGGTGGCAACACAACACGAGAGGTTTCATGACTTTGTTTCCTGTGTTCAGAGGCTTGAAGCGTTACAGGGATCAGTGACAGACACCCGTTCCGCGGCGCCCGGTTCCAGTAGATATTCAGCGCCTCGCCTCAGCAACAACCCTCGTCCTGCATATTCGTCTCAATTTCCCCGTAATAATAACATACAGAATTTTCCAGCATCAAATAGTCACGTTCCTTCCCGCACGTTCCAGAGGCAAGTTAATCACGTTGCGCTTGAGAATGACGAAACCTCTCGCAGGAACCGTGATCACTTAATTGAATCACAGCCTTCTCGTACTTCCCTCAGACGTCCAGCACGGGCTGCACGTAATAGACGCCGTAACCGTAACCATAGCTTACAACCACGTGATACACAGGAATCTTCCCGTTCGCAGGTTCGATTTCAGTCTCCTGCATCGGAACCGGAAAACGATTCCCAGTACGAGAATCGCAGGCCATCCCCACGACGCCCTATAAGTGACGATGAAATGTACTACCAACAAGAGCAGCATTTAAACTGACTCGCAGCTTTCTTGGTACGGAGGTCAAGAATAGCTTAGACACCGTGAACCGTGGTAGTGAATCCTCCAGTGAAGGAACTAGTTTCCAGTGTAAAACTGAATATAAGACCTTTTACGTCAGGCAGTCATTGCTATGTGTAGACCCACGAAGTGATACTTCTCAGTTTGTTAACCTTAGTGACGATGACAACGAAAGCGAGGATGAAATACAGACCCTTTCGAATAAGCAGTTAGACTTTCTCGAATGCACGTGCAGTTCGAAAGTCGTAGTAAATATTCTAGGTAAAGAATATACGTGCTTGTTGGACGGAGGAAGTGAATGTTCCCTCATAAGCAAAGACATGTGGTCTAAAATAAGCACTATTGTCTCGTCACCGCGACTCGAACCAGTTCCTCACGTATCACTCGTCGGCTTCCACGGAGGCAAACGCGCCCATGTAAAGGGTAGAATTTCTATTCCCGTGAAGCTCGGTCAACTAGAAATTATCATACCATTTCTTGTAGTGCCTAATATTAATGAGCAAATTATTCTTGGACTAGATGCACTTTCACAACTGCGTACTATACTTGATTATGGTAATTGCACGGCTACTTTTCATCATTCCGACTTTTGCGCTATTTTAAATATTTTGCCAGTGGCCAGTGCGAAAGAAAAACACAAAAGTAGTGATAATACTCAGTTTTATAGTAACAACATATGTGTCAGTACGTCTGTTGACTCTCAGTCAAATTCTAACCACGAACATCGTTTTGACGAGAGCTACGAGTTGCATTACGATCCTGACGATGTCACTCTTGAGGGTGACGAAACTTTTTTGAATGTAAATTCCCAGAAGTTAGTAGCATTAGGTCGTACTTGCGTAGAAGAAAGTAATAACATTTTTAATGGACGGGGTATATCTCCAGAACAGCATCCAGAATTATTTGCTACTGATGCTGAAATACTTCAAGCGGTTGAATCTTCCCATGTCCCACCCGAATACAAACAGGATCTCACCGATATACTAATCAAGACATGTCACGCTTGTTTCGCCTATTTTGTTCACAGAAACATCAAGACTGGACGCTTTTTGTATCTCAAATAATTATATTGCTGAATCACTCCATTTCCTCGTCCACTGGAATGTCAGCAGTAGAGATACATTTTAACGACGACCCTAGTATAGCCATCGCTCGAATATGGCAAACCACATTAAAAGAAAAAGACTCCAATGATAACGCTTCCTTTTGGCGTAAACGTTTACTTATGGCCGATCTCAAGAGACGACGTAAGATCGAGCGTCGCAACGACAAATTGCAGCAAAAAGGCGAAAAGCTGCCCACAATCAAAGAAGGTGATCTCGTTTTCTTACACTCACATCCAGCGAGTAGCGCCATTAATAAACAAATTTACAAATTTTTCGACGTGTATCTGGGGCCCCTCCTCTGTTACAAACGCGTGGGAAATAAGGCTTTCGAGTTGTTAGACTTAAGAGATGGTTCCTTGCATGGCACTCACTCTGTTGACAATCTGAAGCTTTGGAAGCCATCAGCGGAGATGAGAGAGAAATGGTTGCAGGGCGTGGGACCGACGAATACGGCTGACAGAGACGATTAGGACACGCATTTTGTTTGAGCGAGGTTAGATAGTAAACTCAACCCCCCCTCCTCCTTCAATTTTCCACCTCTGTCACCTTCCCTTGTAGTATATAACATTCACATTTAATAACTAATTTTAAGCGCATACCCCCCATTCTCCTCCACTGGTCCTTTGTATAACGTCCAAACCAACCCAACAAAAGTGTAATACTGTGCCTCGAACTGTACTCAACAAAACGTCAGTGTCATCTTTCACTAAAGTGTCGTGCAGCACAAACTGCCAATGTGCTCAGAACTCCTCAGTGCATCGTCATGTCACTCCGAACAGTGCTTCATACGCTACTCTGCTACAACCGCAAATGTGTCCAGTTCAAAGTGCGTCGAGTTTTGTCGAACTCACATTTTGTCACGGAACTGCAGCACAAACATTCCCAATAGTGCATCATGTTAGTGCGTCAGAAACGGTGCCAGCTGTCAGTGAAAAAAAAAAAAAAAAAAACACGATAGAAAGAGAAGGACAAACCTGCATCTACGTGCATAAATAACAAAAATTATAAGAGTAGATCTAATTAGTGTTGTTTCTATCTCCAAGTTTTTTGTATATTACTATATAATCATTTCATTGAATTCCGTTCATAAACTGCATACTATATTAACCACATATTTGAGTGTATGAAATAATGTGTAACTGGAGAGGAATCACATAATTTATTCTCCAAAATGCACTGCAGCATACAACATATATATATTGTAAAGTGTGTAAATCTATATGTATAAGTGTAAATAGTCACCTGTTTTTACCCCCCCCCCCCCATCAGTGTACAGTGCAGCGAACTCAAAACTTCGTTTTCGTTCTGATCTTATTCACAGCTTCAACTTCATCAAGAGAACAAGATCATCCATCACACAAGACCAGACACGAGCCAGCACCGACAGACGTCCACAACGAACACCAATTAAATTAAAAATCATATAAAGTAAAATGTTTTTTTTAAGGGCTCCCGAGCCATCATTGTACGGGTGGTACCCAAACAACCAAAACTCAATTTGTAAGAGGGTGACCTTTGTAATTAACTTTTTCTTTACATTCAAATTCATTGTAATATTTCAATTCATTAATTTCAAACCGTACACTGTGACCAAGAAATCTTCACCCACATTTTGTCAAGTATACCAGGATCATATGATCATCTTCATCGTGAGTTCTTCCTCTCGGAGCACCAATCTGTGAGCGTCCACGCTCACAGAAGGATCAGGATGATGTCCTTAACTCATCAACTCACTTGAGGGTAACTGGAAGGCCAGTTGGAAGTTGGCGAGCCTAGCGCGACGAAGCCTAAGAGCGAGCCACTCAGCGGAAAGAAAAAGAGAAGACACCCACGCCTCGCTCTCATTTTTGCAATTCAGGTCATTCGACTCTCATTTCGACTTGGATTCGTCTCTCAGAAACCAGTGAGGAGCTCCAATTCTTCATAGCATCAGTGATATATAAAGTCATTATTTTAATTAGTCCAACGCAGTCTCCAGTTGAAGAGCCAATCATTCGAAGAAGAAGCTGAGGAAACTATCCAGGAGAAGACAGCTTCCAAGAAGGAATCCACCACGTGGGTTAAGAAGGGGCAGTCATAATTGCGGTCCTTGAGCGTCTTCCAGCAACTATAAGTTAAGTAAAACGATTTCTTGGGAACGGTGGACGAATACCTTAAATTACCTTTTTTTTTTCTTTCTTAAATTCATTCATAATTTTATCACCCTCCATTCTCTTTGCATTCTGTCCATTTTATTATTTCATTAAGTCAGCCGACATCAGTATTGCAGACAGAATTTAACTTCCACTTGTGTCTAACTTACCTTAGTTCAAATAAATAGTTTATAATACCTAAACAGTTCTCTTGTTTAGTTATTGAAACAGTGTGCCTTTTATGTCTAGGTAGCCGCTTCACGGCCTATGTCTCTGTGTGGTATTTCTCTCTGCCATCGCGCGTAACCTCTGTTGCTATCGAGACCGACAATAAACTTGTTTATTGTTCAGGATTTGTGTTTCCCTGGTTTTATTGATTGGATAATTTTCCAAATTATCACAATCAATCAAATCGGCGTGCACAATGTAGTATCAGTATTAAAAGTACCCTGCAAAATCATTATCAAATTATTATTCTTACAACAAGACAGTTATAGATATGCGACAATCATTTTGGACATAACTGTACACATCAGTTTCGAATGTTGATGTGGAGAGGGCTCTCTCTTCTTTCAATGATATACTTACCGACAAAATAACATATTTAACACCAGAAAACATTGAAACAATGCTTACGTGTTATTTGCATAAGTCAACTGTGAACACTAAAATTATTTTTGGAGTATGTTTAGTACAAGGGGTCCAGAAGCTCGTAGAAAACACAAAATTTACAGGAGAAATGAATGATGCAAGTACTTAGACGTAACATAACGTAACCAAATCTAACCTAACCTAACATAAACTAACGTAAGCTAACCTGAACTAACCTAAACTAACGTAATATTAGTAGAAATAAGTGAAATTCTATCATTTTTTGGAAATTATGCGGGATCCCTACACTAATATAACATAACCTAAAGTAACCTAAACTAGCCTAACCTAACTTAAACTAACCAATCCTACCCTAAACTAACCGAATGTGAACAGAAACTACCAAAATTGTATCATTTTTTAGAGAAAAAAACTGGACTCCTTCTGCTAAACATAGGCCTTATTTTTCTTCTATTAATTGTTCTCTGTGTCTGTTTTTTTTTCTTAATAATATTATTATTTAATGAAGATGCTTAGTGTTGTGTTTTAAAAACTCAAATATTATTTAATATAGTCATGTCATGATGAGTGGAAATTAAGGTAAAATAAAACATAACTAATTGTAATTGCCAAGGAAGATAGTGTTTTTAGTGTTAGATTGAAGTTTTATTCACCGATTTTATCCAGCTTTACGCATATTTTTATAACGAAATTATTTTCCACAAAATCGTGTCTCTACTTATGATACTAATGTGTTTTATGAAGATTATAGATATAAAATATATAATATATAGACGGCAAAGACTAAGAATAAAGGAATACTCAAAGACATTGTGATTTTCAAAAGTAGCAGTAGTACTGGCTTGGTAGTTGTCACACTTCGTGCATTACGAATACATTTAGATTAAAGCTAACTGGGCACAGATCAAGTTTAGACAATCCAAGTAATTGCTCTCGCTTGGGTGAAAATATTTAAAAACTTCTTTTGTCATATTTTTGGAATTGGAGGAGGGCAAAACTTTTTTAAAAAAATTCGTACTTTCTCTCATATTTTCTGTGTTTTTGATGGTTTAGGCTAGGTTAGGTTACGTTACATTATATTAGGTTAGTTTAGGTTAGTGCTTAGACCTAGTAATTACCCTTGCGTAACATCAACTCATTTCTCCTGTAAACACGGTGTTTTTACCTGATGTTGGCCCCCAGTTTCAAAATTAACCTCTCATATTTTTACAAACCCTATGACGCGCCACACAGCTTGGGATGACGCGAAGATCACTGTAAAAAATTCTAAAGACAGAGTAAAAATTGCTTTCGTAGAAAGGGCAACTGGTGCAGAGATTGAGCCTGGGAGATACACAAACCACTCTCAGATATCCAGTTCGCATCCGAGAGTTAGCGACGGAACAACAGGACTTTCTTCAGAATCTGATAATGAGCGACGAAGCCCATTTCCACATAAATGGAATTGTCAACAAGCAAAACTGCAGAATATAGGCCCGGGAAAACCCTAGTGTTATCTTTCAGTTTGATTTGTATCCATTAAAGTGCACGGTATTGTGTGGTATGACCTCCGCACGAATCATCGGTCCATATTTCTTTAAAGAAGACGGTGTTGCCGTAACGTAACAGGGGAGAGATATTGCACAATGGCCACTTGGTCAGGGATTTTTAAAGACCGGTTGTAGCGAATACTCCTACACACTAATTCCAGCAAGATGGAGCTGTTGTTCACACAGTACGTGAAACCAGGGTACTGCTGACACCTGGAGAGTGTGATTTCCAGGTATATAGATTTTAACTGGTCATCACATTCCCTGGACTTAACAGCTTCTGTTTTGTCCTCAGGGGATATCTCAAAGAACGTGTATACATAAACTATCTAGCCATCACAGAGCAGGTAGAAAACAATAGTTTGACCGAGATTCTTGAATTACACCCAAGACTTCTCCGCAAAGTTATGGTAAAAGTACTGAAAAGAGTCACTCTCTCTGAGGCTGTGAATAGTGGTTATTTGAAGGACATAATTATCGACACCTGATGTTTTCACATTTCCCTACCATGTACTCCATATCTGGAATAGAAATAATTACATGCATTCCTACACAAAAATTATACATTATTATAGTTTTATATATATTGAGAGACTGGTTCAGTCTGTAACCATGGTAGAGGTAGAAGACAAGAAAAAGAAAGGAAAAGTGGTAAAGCCCCAAGACTGGATAATATCCCTATCGGAGCATGGAAAAGTTTTGGTAAGGAGGAGTAGAGTGGTTTACTCAATTGTAAATAGAATATTGGAAGCAGGAAATATACCAACAGAATGAAGAAGCACCTACGGTGTGTACGTTTTTAAAAACAAATATGTCCAAGAACGTGGCAACTACAGGGGAATAAGATTTATGAGCTATGTGATGAAACTCTGGGAGAGAGTGGTGGAAGCAAGATTGTAGGAAGAGACCGGAATAACAAGGAATCAATTTGAATTCATGTCAGGACGGCTGAGAATGAATGCAATATTTGCTCTTAGGATGCTAATGAAAAAAGTACAGAGAATGCCAGAAGGATCTTCATATGGTTTTGGTCGACCTAGAGAATGAGATTTTATATAATGGGCACTGTAGAAGAAGTGTGTTCCGAACACATACATCAGTACACTTTATGATGGATGTGGGACAGAAGTGAAAAGTGTGTGTTGAATAACAGAAAAGTTCACAGTTAAAGTGGGACTTCATCAGGAATTTAGTTTCAGCCTATATGTTTCTGCAGTTGCGATGGACGAGCTCAGAAAAGATATCCAAACGTTAGCATCTTGGAATATGCTATTTGAGGACGACATCGTGCAGGTGAGACCAAGGCAGCACTAGAAGGGAAATTAGGTACCTGGAAAGAATCCTCAGAATTAGTAAAACTAAAACATAATATTTACATTGTCATTTCAGGGGAAAATGTAATCGAAAATACAAGAATACAACTTGACGAAGGAGAGGTGGTAATGACGAGAAAATTCAAATACTTGGGATTATTACTACGGTAAAACAAAGGAATAGAAGAAAATGTAAAAAGTAGAAGTAGCAGCGGGCGGAAAAAATTGAGAGAAACGGCAAGAGTATTGTGTGACCGTAGGATACCAATATGCCTTAAAGAAAGAAAAAAAAAGTATACAAAACAGTAGTGTGACTTGCCATATTATACGGAGAGGAATGTTGCACAACGAAGAAAAGTGAGGAACAGAAGTTGAATGTTACGAGATGTAGATACACAACAGTGAACGTGTGGAGTGACGTGGAAGGACAGAATTAAGAATGAAGTGATCCGCGGGACTGTAAAGGTGAGGTCAGTAGTAGAAAAGACACAAGAAAGTAGATTGAAATTATTTGAGCACGTAAGAAAAATAAGACTTTCGTAATACGTAGCCCATTAAAGGGATGTTCTACCTTCTCTCGGCACAAAAATTTTTATATTGGACCTTATGGGGAGAACATGGCTACCGAATTTCCTCAGTTTCTAAGGAACTAGGTATCTCTAATGGGAAAGAAAAATTTTGCAGCATTCTACAGTTTATTAACGGGTTGAAATACTTAAATTGTATATTTGCCTGCTAGTTTAGCAGAAATAAATTATCTATATATATAAAAGAGAACGCACAAATCCTTTGTGAACTCATCACGCTAATACGGCTGAACCAATTTCTTTCATTTTTGGGGGGTTATTAGGATTTGGACCCTAGATGGTTTTTATCATATCACTTTAATTTTTAATTACCAGTGTCTTGAGATAATTGATCATTCAAGTGTCCATACGTACAAATCCTTTGTTATTAGTTCATCATAGGTAAAAATAAACGTATTTATATGCAACCCGCATGACCATGTGACTCGGCGGGTTAACATAAATGACAGGCGCTATAATTTTAACATTTACTGCAATTTGAAAGCGAAAAAGTAAAAATTATCTAAGTAACAAAGTTTATTGCGTTCCGGGGTGACCGCAGCGAAGCGGGGCGGGTTAACATAAATGACAGGCGATATAATGTTAACATTTACTGCAATCTTCTATGGTTTTTTATCATATCACTTGAAAGCGAAAAAGTAAAAATTATCTAAGTAACAAAGTTTATTGCGTTCCGGGGTGACCGCAGCGAAGCGGGGTGAACGCTGCTAGTTAAAAAATAAATAAATTAGTTTCTTTTTATACAAATTACTAGCAGCGTTCACCCCGCTTCGCTGCGGTCACCCCGGAACGCAATAAACCTTGTTAATTAGATAATTTTTACTTTTTCGCTTTCAAGTGATATGATAAAAACCATAGTAGATTCCAGTAAATGTTAACATTATATTGCCTGTCATTTATGTTAACCCGCCGAGTCACATGGTCATGCGGGTTGCATATAAATACGTTTATTTTTACCTATGATGAACTAATAACAAAGGATTTGTACGTATGGACACTTGAATGGTCAATTATCTCAAGACACTGGTAATTAAAAATTAAAGTGATATGATAAAAACCATCTAGGGTCCAAATCCTAATAACCCCCCAAAAATGAAAGAAATTGGTTCAGCCGTATTAGCGTGATGAGTTCACAAAGGATTTGTGCGTTCTCTTTTATATATATAGATAATAATATGTCTAACTTTGGAACCAATTATGGTAGAAAGATCAACTTTTTTTTTGTTTTATTCCTTGAGAAGAAACGACTCTAATAGTTTTAATCACAACCATATCTGATACGCCAATTAAAAAATAGTATTTTAATATAAGTATTAAAGTCCACCTATCAAGAAGTTTGACGAGGGTAAGGCATCCGCGCCCACCCTTTTCTTCTGTTTTCGTCCCGAGAGATATGAAGGGACCGTTTTCACAGCAGGTGTCAATGCGAATGTAAACATCCTGCCCTCACGTTCAATAGCCCAAGTTCGGCCACTTTCTCTCTCTCTTTTTTTTCTCTCTCTCTTCCGAGGAGGTGTTTCTACCCTGTAAGAAAATTATAGATATGTAGAGAAAATGGTGATCAATTATTTCTGATAGCCAGATAATAGACAAGCATTCTAAAATGCCTTCGAATTCCAAAAATGTATCGACCATAACTTTATCATCTGGTTATTTTCAGGAGGCAAAAGTTATATTATTATTATTATTATTATTATTATTATTATTATTATTATTATTATTATTATTATTATTATTATTATTATTTGGAATTAGAGTGCAAAGGCACGAAAATACATTGGCTAAACATACACATAGCTGCCCCCATTCAGAACATCCCTTTGTGCGTTAGAAAACATGCTATAACAATGCGCCCCTCGCAAAAATCTAATTCAACTCTTATTGACCTCAGTAACGCTTACTAATAGCGTAAATGCTATAAATCAGGCATTTGCAAGTAGGAACAGGGATTGGCCGAAACACAGAAATCTTACTGTCGTCACGGGCTGTAAAAGGTAATATATGACATTTTCACAAGAAATAATTATCGGATAATTTAATAACGGACAATTTCGCTGGCTGTATAAAAAAAACTCGGCGTGTTTTTCAATAAATAAATAAATAACAGAAAGAAAACGTGCATTTTTCAATTCCCATATCCTCGTCCTAAGAAGGCGCTTTGCGCAACGAGCCTAAACTTTAAATGCTTTGAAAGTTTGTTCTTTTTTCAACTCCCTAGGACAATGATGATTTCAGGGGGGAATTCTCCCAAGAGCTACGAAATTTACCCTCGGGTGCTTGAGATCTTCGCAGAAATTTCTGTGGAGCACGCAATTTTTAGTCGCTTTCCCCCCTGTGCGTGGTGACTCCGGAGGAAATGATATGAAATTAACACTGCTATAAGCCTTGACTTGGCAAGAAGAAGAAGAAGATAAAATTTCTGCATGTCTAGGGAAGATCATAAATATAGCCAAAACAATCTTAGTCTAATAACCAAGTCCTTGGTGTTTTGTGTGTGTGTTTTGTGTGTTATCAGTGTAGTGTAGTAAGGGAAATGTAATGGTGTAGTTGTAGTATTGCAGTGTTTCATGGTGATCTAAAGTAGAAATATGAAGTGCGGAGGACCGTGTAAAAAAGTAGATAAAAACTGAATGCGGAGGACCGCCAAAATTAGGAAGTCTATAGGTACAGTAATACAGGTGAAAACCAAGTGTTATTAATAACTATAATAGAATAAGGTTTAAGGTGAAAACCCTAATAGTCATACAGGTAATGAACTAGAAAAAAAAGAATAAATGAAATGAAATGAAAATAGAAAAGTTAAATTCAATTCATAGAAAATTCATACAGGTGAGATCACCTATGTTAGTCATGTTGTAATTGTAGTATTATGAGTACTGTGTGTTTGTAAATTGTGTTGTAACTATGTTATCATGTATGTATTAAAAATGTTTCTCTTTTATTTCCAGAATAAAGGATACGCACATAAGAAGAAGAAAATAAGACCTGAGATAAGCATTTCAGGACTTAGGTCATAAAAGCCCCACCCCCTAGCACTTGTGTATACAAAACGAAAAGAGAGATGAGATAAACAAAAAAAAAAAAAGAAAGAAAGAAAAAAGGAGAGAGATTATCATAGAGTTCGGGGCAGATGCGTCTGCTATAGGATAATTGGAGATTGGCTTACAGTGCTTAGTCTTAGCGAAGTAAGCACGAGAAACCAGAAATATCACAAAAAAACAGGGCTTTTGCTCCGCTGTTCACCCGTGAAAATGCACGGTTTACACACAATACAGGTTGGATCTAACAGGGCTATTTAGAGAACGTCTTATAGAACATTTGGTGTGCAGTGTTGTCTGCGAACAAGAGGCAAAACCGTGTTTTTCATTAAAAAATTGAGTATTTTACATTTCCCTCGGCCCCTCACGAGACGCTTCTTCAATGAGACCGTATCCTGCCTCTTTCTCCCATTCTCTAGGCTCTAGGCCAATTAGGACTGACAGGCATATGAATAAGTCCATTACTTGGTTGCCTAGTAATTAGCCATCATATTGGCTGTCATATTGGATTTAGACAAATGTTCTCTCATGTTACCATGTAAAATATGTCTTGTGATGAAAGCTACCAGAAAAAGTAGGTTTCGTTTAGTCCTAAGGAAGTACGCTACATCCTAGACTAATGCGTGCATATACGCATTTGTAACTTTGTACAGTCAGCGACAGTAGAAAATGGAGGTTGGATACATAAGAAATGATAGCTTTTTCCAGTAGCAGAATAGTTTCACTCGATGTCTGATAGTTGGATAACCAACATGACAGCAAATACGTGCCCGAAAACATAACATGCCAGGATATTCCTCCATTTGGAGGAAAAAGTATTACTATCTGAGAGCATCATTTAGAGAAACAACCACGAGATAAATCTGCAGAAATTCCATTCACATTAAGTTCAAAGAGATAGGAATTAATGCAAAGAAAACGAAAAGAATAATACGCTTCATGCAGAAACCGAAAAAGTACGGAAAGCTAAACAAAATGAGAAAAGAAGGAAAGGAAAGAGCCAAAGACATGGAAATAAATTAAATATTAACACTTAAGGATAAACAGTGTCCGTCTTTCCCCCTGCCCCGTCTTGGTTTTTCTCCCTTCATAGGATAAATCTCTTTCAGTATCAAACGCGAACATCATTTATAGTGTTGAATTCCTTGAAAAAAATTTAACTCAGTCTAGGCCGAGACTCGAACCCCAGACCCTTAGAATGACAGTCTCACGCGGTATCCACTTACCTACACAGGCTCTATCTATAAATAAGCTATTACCCGCGCTGTTATCAAACGTGTTAAATCAGCCATTGTCGGTGAGCCACCCCAGTTCCATTTGAAGTTTAAATTTTATTTACCTCACTTAGCCATCTATGGGTAGCAGTCCCCTTGCTTTCATAAAAAGCATTTGTTCTGTAGATTAAAATCAAGAATGAATTAATCTGTACTCTTGGGAGCTTACTGGTGCACCAACATATCTATCTTATATATATATATATATACATCTCTGTGTGTGTGTGTGTGTGTGTGTCGGATTGATTGAGGATTAAAAAAGCGACTTCGTAAATTTAGGGAACGCGTGTTAACACAACAGTAAGGACATCTCGTAACGTTGTTACGTAACACACGCAATGTAAATAAAGTTTCAAAACCAAAAGTCGGAAGATATGAAGTGGGTAAGTCGGTAAGACGTCTGCTTGCTGAGTGGAGAAATCCGGGTTCAAATCTGGGCTGTTACGTTTTTTTTTTTATTTCGTTGAAAATACATTTCTATATTTTTGCGTTTGAAATTGCTTTCTTTCATTTTTTGTAGATTATCTTAAATTAGTGAAGGCCAAGTAAGGTCAGATTACATATATGTCTGCTTTATCTGTGTGTACAGTCCAGAAATGGAGTGAGTGAATTGAGTCAAGATTTGTAAGTAGGTCAGTGGGTCAGTGGGTCAACAGGACGTGACTCACTGTGACACACCACCCACCATGACCTCTCTGACTCACACTGACCCTACGTTTTAAATTTTAATGTCTCCCTCTTTATTCGGTCTCCCTCCTTATTATTAAATGCAATGTATAGATAATTATTGAGTTGAGTTGATTTTGAGTTTAGCGTCCTTTTGAGCAGCGAGGCTATATGAGACGGGACCTACTAATTAACATAGAAACCGAAAAACATGAGCTCCCATTGGGAATCAAACCAGGGTCTTCCACGCTACAGGTATATAATTGTGTCTTAAATAACAGTTAATATTCTTGCTATAAAGTATCAAATAACTAAACATTTGATGTAAATAAATGAGAAACCTAAAATATTGCAGATTAGTGCAATTGCGATTTAATTCAATTTTAAGCGTTATACATCCATATGATTGTTAAAGTTGCTTTATAAAGATGCAAATTATGAATTATAGTAATTTTTTCAATGAAATGAAATTAAATTAAGTTTGACGTCCCATGCTTATGTCGTCTAGGTAAAGGAGACGGTGATGATGAGAAGTGAACGAAAATTGTGCAACGATGTAGGTAGGAGGAAACAGGAGAATCCTGAAGAAACGAACGCACACGGTGTTTCTTCACCACAAATCTGACTTTGTGCAAGCTGGGATCGAACCAAGGACCCCATGCACCAGAGGTGAACGCACTACCACTAAGCCACTTCGGCCCTATGAAAAATACAACCATATTTATTCTCTCTCTCTCTCTCTCTCTCTCTCTCTCTCTCTCTCTCTCTCTCCATATATATATATAGGTATCAGAAGCATGAATAATTTTCATTTTTGGGGGCGCGGTGGCTCAGTGGTAGAGCGTTCATCTCCGGTGCTTCGGGTCCCTAATTAGATCCCAGCTCGCGCCGTTTGGACTTTGTGGTGGTCAAACGCCGTGCTGGTGGGTTTTGTCGGGGTTCTCCCGTTTCCTCCCACTTTCTTTATTCCACCATTTCACTCCTTTCTCATTATCACCGTCTCCTTTAGCCTAACCGGCATAACCATGGGACGTTAAACTTAAAGATTTCATTTTATTTCAGTTTTTATTTTGAACGTATGGTTTCAAGTTGGTATTAAACTCAGAACTCTGATCTTAATGAGTTGAGTTGATTTGGAGCTTAACGTCTCTTTCAACAGCAAGACCATATATGACGTGGACATATTGATTAACGTGAAACCCGAACCATGTAAACTCCCGCCGTGTGGTGGTGATTGTGATTTTGAGTTTAACTGCCCGGTCAGCAGCGTGGCTATAGGAGACGTGGACCTACTGATTAACATGGAATACGAAACACATGAGCTCCCACCGGGAATCGAACCCGGGTCTCCCACGATAAAGTCGCGCGTACGCTAACTCCCACCGGGAATTGAAATCTGTTCTCATTGTAAGAATGTTAACGTTCCTTATTTTACCGTTTTTGTATAACTTCATGGACCAAATTTCACAGAAGTAAATCCCCACGGTAAGCAGGTTTGCATATCCAGACTCCTAAGTATGAAAACATTTACGCTCACTCCAACCTCAAACAATTCATGAAGTGACGAATAAAGGATAATATTCCCGATAAAGTATATGGTTTGAAAAAATATCATATAGGAGAGGGACATATCAGTCCTTTCTGCTCATGAAGTTATTAAAACACGGTCATCGGGCAGTGGTCTTTACCATTGAAAGATAGTGCTTCTTAAAATATTTCCAAGTAACTTCCAATTTTCTCGTTCTTGTTGTGGGGCTCAATGGTAAACTGCTTACTCTGGTGCGTGCGGTCTTTATTGTTTCGATTCCTGGTCAAGTAAGTTTGTGGTGGACAAGATCGTATTAGTGGATTTTCTCAGGGTACTCCCGCTTCTTCACACTTCTCATTCCACCAATTCCTATATTATCATTCACTTGCTTTAATCATTGGACGCGGTTACTCAGTGGTAGAGCGCTTCCTCTCGTGCATGGGGTCCTTACTGTTTCGATCCCCGGTCAAGCAAGTTTGTTGTGGACAAGATCGTATTCGTGATTTTTCTCAGGGTACTCCCGCTTCCTCTCACATTTCATTCAACCAATTCTTCTATCATCATTGACTTGCTTTAAACATTGGAGAGGTCTTAGTCCCTTGAGCATTGCGGTGATGTAACAAATCAGATTCAGTCCCAAGCGTTTGGGTTGTGATGTAAACCTTTGCTGTGGTTCAATCTCAGTATTTTATTACGCGAGGTAAAACCATCCATAAAGCTATAAATGTTGTTCTATCTTACGCAACCAGGTATTGATATTGAGCCAATGCGGAACCTCATTTTTGGCGCTTTGATTCCAGGAACTGACTTCGGATATTACGCTGTTTTCAAACGACTAGGATCTTTCCAATGTTACCATCCGCGTCCAACAACCCCATGTTTAAAAGGGGAATAGAAAGAACCCGTGTCTAAAACTTCCGGACCCAGTTTCTTGACGTTCAAGTTTAGGGATCGATTTCTGACATCACAATTGTGCTCAACGGATCAAAACCTTTCAAATGCCGCCAACGCCGTCCAACAACTTCATCTTTAATAGGTGAATAGAAGGGACCCGAATCCATAACGCCAGGACCCCATTCCTTTAGTTGCGTGGCCTGGGCCAGACTTCTGACATTACTACTGCACTCAGGGGACCCGGACCTTTCCAACGCTACCACCCCCGTCCAGCAACTCCATGTCTAACATGGTCGTCCTGACGTAGGAGAATCGACTCCATGCTTTTTTCATAATCATTCTCCAAATGGCTTTATATACAAGGTAGTTTGGCAAGTTTAGCAGCAGGTCTAAAATAAGCCTCTTGAGAGTGGCTCTTATTTGTTAAAGAATACATAACGATCGCTTTTGGCTATTGCAATGGTCTGTCTAAGCGGCTTAGTAAAAAAAAAAACAGCGTAGCATAACAACAAAAAGGTGTTTCTCTGATATGTTAAAAATAAAAGCACAGAAAGAAAAAGTCAAAGTTTGGGAAGGTGAGTGTCGGGGGAAGCCGAATTCTACTTCGCCCCGGGCAACGAAATTTCTAGCTACGGCTCTGAGCTCCAACACTTATCGGTCATTCAGAGTCTCATCCCTTACCTACAACAGCGTAGTTTGATTAACCTGTTATACCAAAACGTTTGGAAAGAACCTTTGAGTGTGACTTATTGATAGCTATGCAATATGTTGACAGAGTGCTAGTCTTCAGTTTAGCAACGAAGGTGCCTTTAGGCGAAATTTCACGTTGCTCTGTACTTTTGTCTGTGCCTTGTAAATCGTAAGATTGTCTTTAAAGGCAAACAGAAAGAACGTCAGTTGTTTAGTAGTTCTTTGCAGAGCAACTGATAAGGCGTTTGTGTCTTTTACACAAATAATTTTTGCCAGATTGCTGTTTGAAGCCTTTTTGCACTATACACTATAAAACAACATATCCAGATTCAGAGAAATACACAGAAAGTTTAAAGAAGGGTTAAAAATATCTTTATTATTCAGATGCTTTATTATTATTATTATTATTATTATTATTATTATTATTATTATTATTATTATTATTATTATTATTATTATTATTATTATTATTTTCTTCAGTACAGAGATACAAAGAACAAGAACTCCGTCACCATTAACATGGAAGAGAAAATGACTTCGAATTGGATAGAATAGATCAATGCATTTAATTTCGGGGAGAGGCTATAGGGCAGACACGGATCCAGGGAGAGATCGGGGCTATCGCCCCCTCCTTTCCCACGGAAGAGGAAGCTTTCTTATTTTATATATCGGGTGTTTAATAAGTAATGGTCATAAATTAAACCGTAGATAGTACATGCCAAAACTAACAAAAAAGTCTTAGTAAACATGTGTCCGCAAACGCTTCGTAACGGAGATAGGGCCTGTCGAAAGTGTGGGAAAATGAAGTTTAGAGACGAATATCTCAAAAAGTATGAATCGGACAGAGGGCGGTCCAATGAATGACTATCGAAGTCAGACATGCGCTATGCAGAAATGCATGGTTGATAACTCTGCAATGCGCGCGCAAGGGATTCCCCCAAAAACGGAGGGATTCCCGGAAAATTGTCCAAGGAAAGGGGGCTCGAGATGAACATCGAGGGCGAGTCTATCCACCAGTAATTCATACGTCGTGGTACCAGATCGAAAGCTCGAAAAGATACAAAATGGCGCACAATGTTTACTTGCCGTGTGTGGTTGCATAACGAATAGGAAATGAGAGAGCCAATCGAAGAAAGGTGGTGGTGCATGTTCTGAACTACTTCAGAGCATATTCCTAAGACGAATGCACATGCACAGAGTAGTCCTTTACTGTACCAATACCAAGGTAAAACAAACGATGCGCGAAAATGAATAGAATGGCCGAAAGGAACACTGGTACAACATGCAAGCCAGTTGGAAATACTGAATCGGGGTTGCAACAGACGTTGAGTTCACCTTGGGTGCATGATGTTACGGGTTCAAATCCGCTGAAGTGCCCACTGAATGCAGTGGTTCTGATCTCAAATTTTCAAAATCGTAGGTCCCGTCCTTCGAAGCTCCTAAGCTCGTTTAAAACAACAATAACTCAATTAATCGAGCGCCTGTAGCTTGCTCATTATTTGATGCATCCCTTGTACGTATACGTAAAGAAAAAAACTGTGCACGCAGGTCTTGCAATCAGCTGGTAAACCAGGAAATATGGAATGGAAGAACACTACATTGTTTCGATTACAGACGTGAATTGGAAACACGCTTGCCTTTCCACGTTTGTTTGTTATGTTGCCTAAAGGGTTCTGCTACAGGTCTACATGCTTTCGTCGTACAGGAGTAGTCGCTTGGGAGAATGATTCAGAGTGTAGAGGTTCGTTGTCTTCACTTGTATTTCTCGCCTATAGTGAATGTAGTAGTTCTGTGTGTTGAAGAGGTGTCAAACGCGCGTGCCTTTACAGTGTTGTAGATGTACTTACTTCATCGTATTGCGGGGAACAGTGCAATAGTTTCAGTAGTGTTGCAAAGCCACGGGGATACTATTGTGCAGTGTTAATTAGTGCTATTAGTGTGTTGCTAAATTATTGTTTACCTTGCCATTGATACAATTTACAGTAATATTGAGTATGCTGACATGCACTTTATGCACGGCAAAGCAAACGGGAATGCGATAGAGGCCGTTAGGTTATATCGCGAGACTTTCCCTACGAGACAGCAAACAGACCGAAGAACATTTCTCAGAATACATCAGCGGCTAAGGGAATATGGGAGCTTTACACATTGTTCCAGGTCGGGAAGGCCAAGGACAGTACGTACCCCTGAATTAGAAGAACGCGTACTACAGGCAATGGACGAAAACCTAGGAACGAGCACAAGACGTGTGGGGCTTGCCGAACGCGTATCCAATGCTCTCGTAAGGCACATTTTCCATGAACAGCAATTGTACCCATAACATCTGCAACGTGTCCAACCTCTGCCTCCCACAGACTTTCCGACGACACATCCAACATTTACTTTAATGATAGAGGTACGTTAATTTCTCATGCATCTCTTCTGTGGTTACACATCTGGGTATTTACTGTTTACCTTATGATTAATGCTGTACACATTACCAACATGACGATTTATGTTTGTTGATATAAACACGACATGTCCATCATTTTTTGCTCGTTGTAATACACTTACGCGTTCAACATGCGGAATGTTTCAGATTCGCCTCCCACATACTCGAATGTTGTCATGCTTTTCCCATTGCAATCCAGTTTGTGGATATTCGTTACGTTAACTGCTTAGCACATAATGCTTCATATGTGCACCGTGATTTACCTAAGTGCTGCCACACTTGTACGTATGCATTAGTTGTCGGAATTCTTCCTGGAGCAATTTTGAACGTACATGACCACACTTCGATTGGCTCTCTCATTTCCTATTCGTTATGCAACCACACACGGCAAGTAAATATTGTGCGCCATTTTGTATCTTTTCGAGCTTTCGACCTGGTACCACGACTTGTGAATTATGGTGGATAGACTCGCCCTCGGTGTTCATCTCGAGCCCCTTTCCTTAGACAATTTTCCGGGAATCCCTCCGTTTATTTGGGGAATCCCTTGCGCGTGCATTGCAGAGTTATCAACCATGCATTTCTGCATAGCGCATGTCTGACTTCGATAGTCATTCATTGGACCGCCCTCTGTCCGATTCATACTTTTTGAGATATTCGTCTCTAAACTTCATTTTCCCACACTTTCGACAGGCCCTATCTCCGTTACGAAGCGTTTGCGGACACATATTTACTAAGACTTTTTTGTTAGTTTTGGCATGTACTATCTACGGTTCAATTTATGACCATTACTTATTAAACACCCTGTATAAATAAAACACATCCCAAAATTTGGAGCTCTTAAAACTAGCTAAGTAGCAGTATTACAATCCACGCCCCCCCCCCCAGAAGTCCGTTCTGGATCCGCCCCTGCTAAAGGGGTACTTTAGGGTTTCACTGCTTTTCCTTGCAATCCACGCTCATTGCTGGATAAGTATTATATTTTATTATATTATTTGTCAAATTGAGCGAAATAGTTTTACCACAGCGGCAAATTCAACAATTAGGTTTAGGAAAAACAACTCATTGGTTCAAACACACACAGAAAGAGAGAGTCCATTTGTTCGGGATGTTTTTTGAGGTTCGCGGCGTCTCCCAAGAAGAAATCTTGCTAAAACATATGTTGTTTTTAACAAGGAACGTAAATGGGTATCAGGTATATCAGTACTTCAAATGAAAAGCAAAAAGAGTCGAGCTAAAAGATGTCTGTTTCGAGTCGAATCAAGTTTAAAAAAAACTCGCTCGAACTCGCTAGTGCCCATCCCTAACCACTGCCCCTGAGTTCAGTAGTAATGTCAGAAATCAGGCTCAGGCCACGAAGCTCAAGGAATGGGGTCCTGACTTTATGGGCTCAGGTTCCTTCTATTTACCTATTAAAGATGAAGTTATTGGACGGCGTTGGCGACATTTGAAAGGTTTTGATCCGTTGAGCACAATGGTGATATCAGAAATCGATCCCTAAAAATGAACGTCAAGAAACTGGGTCCGGAAGTTTTAGACAAGAGTCCTTTCTATTTCCCTTTTAAACATGGGGTTGTTGGACGCGGATGGTAACATTGGAAAGATCCTAGTCGTTTGAGGACAGCGTAATGTCCGAAATCGGTTTCTGGCCTCAAAGCCCCAAAAATGTGGTTCCGAATTGGCTCAAAATCAATACCTGGTTGCACAAGATAGAACAACATTTATAGCTGTATGGATGGCTTTATCTCGCGAATTAAAATTCTGCGACTGAACCACAGCAAAGGTTTACATCACAACCCAAATGCTTGGGACCGAATCTGATTTCCGACATCACCGCAATCCCCAAGGGACCAAGGCATCTCCAATGATTAAAGCAAGTTAATGATGATAGAAGAATTTGTTGAATGAAATGTGGGAGGAAGCGAGAGTACCTGGGAAAACCCACGAATACGACCTTGTCCACCACAAACTTACTTGACTGGGGATCAAAACAATAAAAACCCCACGCACCAGAGGAAGCGCTCTACCACTTAGCCACCGCTCCCAATGATTAAAGCAAGTAAATGATAAAACAGGAATTGGTGGAATGAAAAGTAGGAATAAGCACGAGAACACTGAGAAAACCCACGGATTCGATCTTGTCCACCACAAATTTCCTTGACCCACCAGAGGAAGCGCGCTACCACTGAGCCACCGCTCCCAATGATTAAAGCAAGTAAATGATAATAGAGGAATTGGTGGAATGAAGAGTAGGAAGAATCGGGAGTACCCTGAGAAAACTCACGGATACGATCTTGTCCATTACAAACTTACTTGGCCCACCAGAGGAAGCACTCTACCATTGAGCCACTGCGCCCAATGATTGAACCAAGTCAATGATAATAGAAGAATTAGTGGAATGAAATGTGGGAGGAAGCGGGAGTACTCTGACAAAACCCAGAGATACGATCTCATCCATCTCAAACTTAATTGGTCCACCAGAGGAAGCGCTATACCACTGAGCTACCGCGCGCAATAATTAAAGCCAGTCAATAATAATAGAGGAATTTGTGGAATGAAAAGTGGGAAGAAGTAGGAGTACTCTGACAAAACCCACGGATACGATCTTGTCCACCACAAACTTCTTAGACGGGGATCGAAACAATAAGGACCCCACGCACAAGAGATAACGCTCTACCACTGAGCCACCGTGCCCAATGATTCCAGCAAGTGAATGATAATAGAAAATTGATTGAATGAAACGTGGGAAGAAGGTGGAGTACCCTGAGAAAACCCACCCATACGATCTTCTCCACCAGAAACTTACTTTGCCAACCAGAGGAAGCGCTCTACCACTGAGCAACTGCGCTCAATGATTGAAGCAAGTGAATGATAATACAAGAATTGGTGGAATGAAATGTGGGAGGAGGCGGGAGTACCCTGAAGATCCCATGGATATGATTTTGTCATCTACAAACTTAATTGGCCCACCAGAGGAAGCGCTCTACAACTGAGCCACCGTGCCCAATGATTAATGTAGGTCAATGATAATAGAGGAATTGGTGGAATGAAAAGTGGGAATTATCGGGAGTAACCTCACAAAGCTCACGGATACGATCTTGTCCATTACAAACTTACTTGGCACACCACACGAAGCACTCAACCACTGAGCCACAGCGTCCAATGATTAAAGTAAGTCAATGATAATGAAAAAATTGGTGGAATTAAATATGGGAGGAAGCGAGAGTACCCTCAAGAAACCCACGAATGCAATCTTGTAAACCACAAACTTACCTTACCAAAAGAGGAAGCGCTCTACCACTGAACCACCGCGCCCAATGATTAAATCAAATCAATGATGGTAGAGAAATTGGTGGAATGAAAAGTGTGAAGGAACTGGAGTACCCTGAGTAAACCCACGGATACGATCTTGTACACCACAAACTTACTTGGCACACCACACGAAGCGCTCTACCACTGAGCCACTGCGCCCAATGATTGAAGCAAGTCAATGATAATAGAAGAATTGGTGGAATGAAATGTGGGAGGAAGCGGGAGTACCCTGAAAAACCAATGGATATGATCTTGTCCACTACAAAGTTAATTGGCCCACCAGAGGAAGCACTCTACCACTGAGCCACTGTGACCAATGATTGAAGCAAGTCCGTGATAATAGAAGAATTGGTGGAATGAAATGTCGGAGGAAGCGGGAGTACTCTGACAAAACCCACAGATACGATCTCATCCACCTCAAACTTAATTGGTCCACCAGAGGAAGCGCTATACCACTGAGCCACCGCGCGCAATGATTAAAGCCAGTCAATAATAATAGAGGAATTTGTGGAATGAAAAGTGGGAAGAAGTAGGAGTACCCTGAGAAAAACCACGGATATGATATTGTCCACTACAAATTTCCTTGAGTGGCTATCGAAACAATAAGGACCCCACGCAAAAGAGGAAGCGCTCTACCACTGAGCTGCCGTGCCGAATCATTAAAGCAAGTCAATTATAATAGAAGAATTGATGAAGTGAAAAGTGGCAAGAAGCGGGAGTACCCTGAGAGAAGCTACGGATACGATCTTGTCCACCGCAAACTTATTTGGCCGGGGATCGAAACAATAAGGACCCCACGCGCCAAAGTAAGCGGTCTACCATTAGCCACCGCGCCCAACAAGAACAAGAAAATTGGAAGTTACTAGGAAACATGTTAAGAAGCAATATCTTTCAATGGTGAAGACCACTGCCCGATGATCGTCTTTTCATAATTTCATGAGGAGAAAGCATTGATAAGTCCCTCTCCTGTATTGTCTTTTTCAAACCACATACTTTATCCGGATATTATCCTTTATTCGTCATTCGGATGTAATCAGTTATCCGAATGTTCTATTATCCAGATATTATCCGTTATCTTAATTTTATAAATTATCCGGGTAAATCCATTATCCGTACATTATCCGACATCCGGATAACATCCGTTATCCGCATCTTATCCGTCATCCGTTATCCATCATGCGGATAGTATCCGTTATCTATATTATCCGTCATTCGCTATCCGGATATTATCCGTCATCCATTATCCTGATATTATCCGTCATCCGTTTTGTTGTCCGTCAACCGGATATTGCAAATCCGGATGTTTCTATCCGATATCAGCATAAAAATTATCCAGTTGTTACAATCCTTAATCACCATCGCAGGAGCATACACGAGCTAAATATCTTCAAAGTCTGCTACACAAGAGCGGGGGCGGATCCAGTGGCCGATCATGGCGATTGCCTCCCAGAAAGGGAATATTTGTTATTTTATATATAAATAAAACCCATTCCAGAGTTTGGAGCTCTTAAAAGTAGCTCTAAATAGGAGTATTACCAACAACCTAGCCCCCAGAATTCCATCGTAGATCCACCTCTGGACAAGAGAATGGGAAACACTTATTATTCACATTCAGTTTGCGCATCTCAACAAATAAACAATATTTTCTTTCACTTCTGCATTCTACTACTGCATTCTACTGAACTGTAACGCCTTTTATGTTTAAAAATAATTATTCATTTTTCAATAATTGTGAATGTTTATAAGTTCAGTAATTCACCATGAATAGATTCAACTAGAAGTGTTTTTGTAACGAAGAAATAACAACATGAACTGTGAAATATCTTCTCACAAACTGTCGAGAGTTGAGAGTCGACAAACTTTGCTCTTTCGTTTACCGATTACCTCGAAACCGCAGTAGCCAGAATTAGCCCAGGATAGGGGACTTATATTAAGAAAATGAAAATCTTAGGAAAATGCAGAAGTCTTTTAGTCTGAGAGAAAAAAGGAATGAAATCTCTAATTTCTAGTTCTGTTAGTCTTGTAGCTCTTAGTCCGTACCAAAGTACTGATAAATATGGCCAATGAATTATGACTATTTTGTAGAACATTCCACTTTAATATCACAGGAAATTTATCTCCCGGCTTGCTTGGTTGTGAAAAGTTATAGAGTGTATTGGTGTACTATGTAAAGTATGTGTACTGTCGCTGATTTGTGATAACAATCAGAAACAGAAGTAAAAGGTAAATTGCAGTAATAGTTTTCTGTTAATTTTTATATTCAAGGGGAGACGGAAAACCTACTTTTGTCTTAACATTTGTTTTTCTTAAAATTTCTATTCGGGTTCACACCCTTCCCCCTCAACATTGAATACGGAAATGGAGAACTTATTTAGAATTTGATTGTTGATTCCAGTATATTTCAAGCATCACTTCTCGGACCTGGGCCTGTAATATGTTGATAGATCGCTATCGTCGATATATATATTATCATATATCAACATTTGATATCGCGAATATATGGATATGAATATATCATTCGAAATTTTCGATATCGATATTCGGGGGGCGGCGAGGTATAAGGGGCCCCTAAGACTTGCGATGGATGAAGAAATTAAACTTACTTATTACAATATTGTTTTCTAATCATAATATCTTTATTACCACAAATTGCAATGTAAATACATCCACTTGCAAATTTGCAATATTATATGGTATAATTTCTTAGGCGCCAGAACTTTTCTGTTCCCTGAAAAAAGAAACAAAAATCACGTGCAAAAGCAAGTGCTTCGAACTTTGAACTAGAATTTACCATAACAAAGTTTTTTATTTCTCTCTCTTGGAGATTGATTGATTGATTTTGAGTTTTACGTCCCGTTCAGCAGATAGGCTATATGAGACGTGGACCTACTGATTAACGTGGAATCCGAACCACATGAACTCCCTCAGGGAATCGAACCCGGGTCTCGTTACAAATCGGAGGATAATAATGGGAAAACGTACTTTATATTTTGTTTTCAGCTATGGATTTTAGATTTGCAATTGATATATTGTTCCGTCTTAGCCGAATTTGAAACAAAAGAAGTTTCCAATGAGTTACTCAAAGAAATGTTTTCCGCCTCCAAATGAAAATAGGAAGACACTTAGAAAAAGTTATTATCGGGTTTTAACACACAAACATATGATTGATAGAGTATCGACCTAAACCACTCGACCATTTTGCATGCTTTTGCAGGCTTTCTTTTAACTTTTGTGAAAGCAGTTTACTGTTCCATACTCGCTTTTGTTTATTGCGATACGACTATGAGTTCTCAGTGAATATTTAGACGTCACAGCTCTTGCAATGTATAAAAGTGTTTGTAGAATAGATCACATCCTAATAACATACGTAAATCAGGTTGAATTCATGAAATGATGGAGGTTGGAGTGAGCGTAAATGTTTTCATAGTTAATGTAAACCCGCTTAACGTAGGGATTTATTTCTGTGAAATTTTGGACATGGCGAATAAATACGATTGAGCTTGGAAATGTGAAAGTTCATCTGAATTTGTTTTACAATCACTTCAAAATACAACTTTATATATACTTTTAAAAAGCCATCCCTATTTTAAAAAAAGAATTTTACTGTACTCAGGCTCGAACCGCCGCCCTCCGGTTCTAGAACTCTAACAGCGCTATTAAGCACGCTTGACCACAGAAGCAACTCACGAAAATGCGTTGTGATATAGCTAATAGAATCGCTCCAAGCGCAGGTTTACACTTGGAGTTTTAAATAGCCAGTTTCTGTCTTTTTCAGTAATTCCAACTGAAGATATTGAATGATTTCCCATATTGGAACTTTGCGTGAAGTGTGAATTGTATGCTCATTTCAAAAATGCACTATTTTCTGTTCTTTCAATTTTACGTACTTGTGAGTGTTCCTAAGACCTGTTGTGTGCAGCGATTTCCACATAGTTAAGCGTTTTACTAATCCCCGGAGGCATAATATGTTAAACATAGGCAGCATTCTGTTGTTATCATAGTAGTCACTTGTAAAGGCACACCTAGTATTGGTTTCTTTGTTCTTGTGTTGACCTTGAAGGACCAACAAATGACTTTCGTGAAGCTACAAGTTTTCTTTAACTTTATACTTTATAGCAAGAATATTAACTGCTATATAAGACACAATTATATACCTGTGGCGTGGAAGACCCTGGTTTGATTCCAACGGGAGCTCATGTGTTTCGGATTACATGTTAATCAGTAGGTCCCGTCTCATATAGCCTCGCTGCTGAAAAGGACGCTAAACTCAAAATCAACTAAACTCAATAATTATCTATACATTGAATTTAATAATAAGGAGGGAGGCCGAATAAAGAGGGAGGCATTAAAATTTAAAACGTAGGGTCAGTGTGAGTCAGAGAGGTCACGGTGGGTGGTGTGTCACAGTGAGTCACGTCCTGTTGACCCACGACCCACTGACCCACTGACCTACTTACAAATCTTGACCCAATTGACTCACTCCATCTCTGGACTGTACACACAGACAAAGCAGACATATATGTAATCTGACCTTACTTGGCCTTCACTAATTTAAGATAATCTACAAAAAATGAAAGAAAGCAATTTCAAACGCAAAAATATAGAAATGTATTTTCAACGGAAAAGAAAAAAACGTAACAGCCCAGATTTGAACCCGGATTTCTCCACTCAGCAAGCAGACGTCTTACCGACTTACCCATAGTTTTATTGTTCATGTGCTTGTCTTTATACAAAAAGTTTACAAGAACCAGACTGACTCCTAGGATAATACAATACAATATGTCTTACATACAAGAAAAGGAAAATGTAAAGTATAACAATAATCGCGAAAAATAAAAAAAAATAAAAAACGAAAAGATAATCCTACATCATGAGTTGTATCTTTTTTTTTAACGAGAAGGAAGGAGATTACTGCAACACCACTTCTAAAAACCTACTAAAATATTGCCTGTCCAACTCGGGGGAAAAGAGCTTTCGACGAGTGCGTTTTAAAAAATCTAAGTAGGTGCGAGCATCCAGCAAAGGCATATGGCGATGAATATACACAATTGTACACGCCAGTAGATAAAGCACAGCGTGGTGTTTGGTCTGTGGAAAATAACGAAAATCCGGAAACAAAACATAGGATACTGTGAACTGGTGTGGAGGTCGACGACAAATTCGTCCTAAGAAGGACGTGAGACAGTTCCAGATAGCTGGAGCACCCACACACTGATCGTACCGGTGGGATAGTGTATCTTCTTTGGCACATCGAGAACACAGTGGGTCAGGAACACGTTTCGGCTCAAATAAACGAGCGCGCGTAGGCACCAACTGATGCACCACTTGAAACCATTCAACCTGTAGGTATGAATGTAATACCGGGGCAGAGATATTAGCCCATACCTGTGACCACGTAGTCTGAGGATATCGGTGAGGAATTCGGAGAATAATCTGATCGTTAGGCAACGAGAGAAGGAAGTTATACAAAGTGCGAGAATTGTATCCCGTAGGGCAGAGAACCACACCACTGTATGTCCAATAACGTATTAGTGAAGTAATGTCCGTCGGACAACAATCAGCAAAGTTAATAAACGGGGGCTCATAGGGAATTCATAACTAGGCCAAAAACATCGTATCCATTGCTGTGTGAAGGATTCGTTAATAGCAACTGCAGCATAGAAATCGAGCATAAACAGAGTTTGACATTTCAATCTGAGATGTACTAGACCCAACCATCCCTGTGAACGAGGAAGATAGAGTCCTGCACGTGGAATACGAAAATAGAAGCCACGCCATATATTAGATAGGAATAAGGAGTCAAACCGCTTAGCGAACAATTCCGGTAAGGGGAAAATTCGAGCCCGGTACCACAGCTTGGGTGCAATGTAAATATTGATAAAGTTAATACGATGAATTAAATGAAGGCGACGGAAACGCTGAGAAAACAAAAGCTGGCGAATTTGTAACAACAACGGGGACCAAATCTCCTCGAAAAGGGGAGTAGGTTGTGACGTAAACGGGATACCTAAGATCTTCAAGGAAGTGACGTGAGGTACACACGGCACCCCAGGCTCGTTAGCAGGTAAATGAAAACCATTGAACTGTAATAGGTTAGTTTTCTGTACATTATACTGTAATCCGGAACAAAGTGCAAAATGTTGCAACACTGCAAAAACCCGCGCCATAAGAACTGGATCCACTCCGGTGATGGTGACGTCATCCGCATACCCGAATATATTTTGACTCAAGAAACGGGAGGGTCCAGGGGGTGCAGGGTGGCCAACTGTCGAAGTAAAGGGTCTAATGCGAGTGCAAAAAGTATCGTTGACAAAGAACATCCTTGCCTTAATCCACGTTCGAGCGGAATAAGAGGGGACAGGTGTCCGTTAATCTGTATACGGAAATTGGCCGTGGTATATAAATTGTTAATGACTGTGCGGAAGGCTAAAGGAAACCTCCAGGCTTCCAGCACCTGCAGCAAAAAACTGTGATCTAAACTGTCGTACGCTTTTTCTAAATCTACAGCTAATGCACCCGCAGGCACCTGCCGAAAATGAAAATAAGCAAAAATATCGCGCAAAGAGCGAAGAGTACATGAAAGGTTAGGCGTAGCATGGAGTGCTGCCTGATAAGGACTAATATAGTGACGGATGATTGGTCGAAGTCGGGCTGTAAGCACTTTAGTGAACAACTTAAGATCGACGGGCAATAAAGAAATAGGTCGATAGTCCGGAACATAATGCGCTTCGCGGGATTTCGGAATGAAGACTAAGATAGCGGTATTACGACCCACTGCTTCGCCTCGTAAGCAAGCATTGAATAAAGCGGTAATAGAGGGACTGAGGTGAGACCAATACTGTTTATAAAACTGGATATTTAATCCGTCTTCTCCGGGGGCACTACTGCCCTTTGCCCGCCTGAGGACTGCGAAAATTTCCTCCGCACTAATGGGATTGATCAATGTCTGACACTCGTCATCCGTGAGATGGTAAGATAACGTGGACAAAAACTCCGGGGCATATGAGTAGTCTATGGGACGCGCACGTGTAAAGTCTGTATATTAGCGCGTGAACTCTTGTAAAATCTGCGAACAATTAGTAGTAGTAGTGCCATCTCCCAGAATGAGAGAATGAATGGCAGTGGAACGCCGTTGTCGCAAAATCCAATCAACATGATAAATAGTTATAGTCTCCTCCGGAAAGCGATGATAAAAGTCTTCCGACAGATACGTACTAATCGACGTGTGGGTGTAAATAGTTTTCAATCGGTATTTGATACCGTTAATACAAGCCAGGTTCTCCAGAGAAGGCGGAGCATTCCAAAATTCACAGAGAGCTTGATATAAAAATTCATGTAAATGGTGGTCGTCTTCCCTCGCGACCCGCCCTTGCCATTGGAAAAAACTGCGTAATTTAGGTTTACAATATAAATTCAACCAGGAAATAACAGAGGGGTAGTACCGCTGCATGCTGCACCAATAAGGTAAGCGACGCGAGAATTCCTCTACAACCTGCGGGCGAGACATGATGTCGTTATTAATCTTCCAATAGGAAGGGCCCCGGGCCGGTGGTAGCAAGAAAGGCATTTTAAAGGCTACTTCAATCGCGGCATGATCGGACAGCGCCATAGGAATTGTATTTTGTTGTATCACCGCAGTGCATAAACTCTCTGAAATGTAAGCGCGGTCGATTCTACTCTTCGTCGTAGTAGTGCAGTGGGTGAATACATGCTTAGAGTTTGACACAACTAAAGCGTCTTTTAACTTTAGGATACGAATAAGCTCTGACAAAGTAGGACAAGGCGTGGTAGGCGTCAGAGAATCTCGGGGATCAACAATTGGATTGAAATCTCCGGCAATTATACAATGAGGAATTCCCGGAGGAAGTAAAGAAGGAATGGTAGTTGCATAAAACTCGTTCCTCTCTTTTGTACGTGTAAAGCCAGAATGACCATATAATGCTATAAAACAAATGTTCTGAATATAACAACGTATAGCCCTTCCTTCAGAAGCTAACACAACACGATCATAACTCAGACCCTTTCGCACCAAAATCGCAACCCCAGTCTCTTGGTCGCGGTTAATGTAATTGGTAAGAAAATCCAAAGATGTAAGCAGAGAACTTATTTCTTGTAGAAAACAAACGTCTGGTCGGCGGCTTTCGACGAACTGTTTTAGAAGGGCCTTATTATGATCGGAATTGATTCTATGAATATTGAGAGATATTAACTTAAATGAATTTACTGCTAACATTATAAAATCACTCAAAAAGAAAACTATAACAAAAAGAAAAAAGTACTTACAAAGGTGAAAGTGATTCTTTCCCATGAACACTAGTAAAGTGACGCATTTTGAGACGAATAGAAAACAAACCGAGTGAACTTTCCTGTACGAACACAATAACTAACACTGCCAAATACATCATAACATACAATGTGGACGAAGCCCTGGACAGTAGGTGTGAAGGTCAATAGCGAAGAGTAAACACACCACGCCTCAGGGCAATTCTGAGTCAGATATTGCCCGATGTTGTGATCGTAATTCGCGTGGCTCAGCTTGGCCTATCCCTCGTGTAACATCAAGGGCACATCTTTCCTTCTTTCGTGTAGACGTTCGAGTAACTTTCCCTCTTTTTTGTTGTGAAGAAAAATCAGCTTGCACAGAATTAACAGTATGTTCAGCTGAAGACGGGACATGATTGTCTTGCACTTCAGACGAAGAACCAGACGGAACTGTTAACACTTCCTGCTCCGACGGACGAGTCGAGTCAAGTTCCATGACATCCACAGGCGTATTCTGTAAAGGCGGGGGTCGCAGTTTCACTTCAGAATCTTCCATAACTAGGACATGATTTGTTAGAGATGAATTCACTTGGGGGGTTCGTACTAACACTGGAAACTCGTTGGTATCAGTCAATGAAGGCAAGCCTGAGGAACTCTGAGCAGGGGCCCGGGGGCAGTGACAGAGAGCGAAGGCGAGCCAGAAGAGGGAAAAGAGCGATGCACTTTGCCAATCTCTGTCATGTGTAGAGACGTCTGTTCAGGGGCGGCCGTAGTTGGTTTTGCGGTCTTCAAAGGACACGTGGCAATCGTATGAAAATTACTCTGACATCTGAAACAAGTAATAGGCTGCCCTTCATAAGACACACTCACCTTAGAACCGTGCACTATGATACGGGATGGTATATGCTTATGTATTTCCATATGAACAATACGTACGCCACTGTCTATGCCAGGGAGAAAAGGGACACTCCATAATTGTGGTTCCACTTTGCGCACTTTACCATAACTTTTGAAATGATCTTCTAGAAATGATAATGGTAACTCAAGAGGAAAGTCGTATATGAGCACCAACCGAATGGGGTCATCAACGGGGACGATACTTACTGTGCTTGTTTCCCCAGACACATGCGTGAATTCTACAGACGAAGGAGCTGTTGCTGCGAAATGTCCATAGGCTTGTAAATCTTTAAACTTAATATATATGCTATATGATTCCGCATGAAACTGGAGCGCACAAATGTTGTCGAAGATACGAGGAAACTTCTTTTCCAACCACTGATATACTTGACTAGCATTAGGTTTTTCATTTCTATATCTTCGGTCAAATATTAATTGAAATTGTAAGTCCTTCTTATATTCCATACTACTACAAGCTATTAAACTGCAAAACACTGTACACACAGGGTGAGAATCACCGAGCACACTAAAGCACAAAACTTGTGGAATAAGCACGAGTCTTTTCAACTAACGTATGAGTAGCTATATTAGGCACTCCAATGGGACCAACACTACTCACGATGTGAACAGCTCGAGACGACGAGCTCAACGACCCACGGCATAACTTCCGACTTCTGGTTTTGAAACTTTATTTACATTGCGTGTGTTACGTAACAACGTTACGAGATGTACTTACTGTTGTGTTAACACGCGTTCCCTAAATTTACGAAGTCGCTTTTTTAATCCTCAATCAATCCGACACACACACACACACACACAGATATATATATATATATATATATATATATATATATATATATATATATATATATATATATATATATATATATATATATATATATATATATAAGATAGATAGATATGTTGGTGCACCAGTAAGTTCCCAAGAGTACAGATTAATTCATTCTTGATTTTAATCTACAGAACAAATGCTTTTTATGAAAGCAAGGGGACTGCTACCCATAGATGGCTAAGTGAGGTAAATAAAATTTAAACTTCAAATGGAACTGGGGTGGCTCACCGACAATGGCTGATTTAACACGTTTGATAACAGCGCGGGTAATAGCTTATTTATAGATAGAGCCTGTGTAGGTAAGTGGATACCGCGTGAGACTGTCATTCTAAGGGTCTGGGGTTCGAGTCTCGGCCTAGACTGAGTTAAATTTTTTTCAAGGAATTCAACACTATAAATGATGTTCGCGTTTGATACTGAAAGAGATTTATCCTATGAAGGGAGAAAAACCAAGACGGGGCAGGGGGAAAGACGGACACTGTTTATCCTTAAGTGTTAATATTTAATTTATTCCCATGTCTTTGGCTCTTTCCTTTCCTTCTTTTCTCATTTTGTTTAGCTTTCCGTACTTTTTCGGTTTCTGCATGAAGCGTATTATTCTTTTCGTTTTCTTTGCATTAATTCCTATCTCTTTGAACTTAATGTGAATGGAATTTCTGCAGATTTATCTCGTGGTTGTTTCTCTAAATGATGCTCTCAGATAGTAATGCTTTTTTCTCCAAATGGAGGAATATCCTGGCATGTTATGTTTTCGGGCACGTATTTGCTGTCATGTTGGTTATCCAACTATCAGACATCGAGTGAAACTATTCTGCTACTGGAAAAAGCTATCATTTCTTATGTATCCAACCTCCATTTTCTACTGTCGCTGACTGTACAGTTAATCGTTAGACAACAGTGTTGGCATGTTGTAAGGTTTCTAAGTGGCAATAAACAATGCCATATTTAAATTCATCGGCCTCAGAAACCTATAGTTTGTCACCAAAATTATCTTTCTAAGTGCCTTGGTTCACGATCTCTCTCTTTATATATATATATATATATATATATATATATATATATATATATATATATATATATATATATAGAGAGAGAGAGAGAGAGAGAGAGAGAGATTTACGTAGGGCGGCGGCCATATTGGAAAATGACGGCTACCAGGAAAATACCTTAAATTTGAAATATATTCCCAAGACATTATTTTAAAAAGAACTTAGGGGACATTTTTTTACGGACACCTATATATGGGGGCCAGGACTTTACATTGTCAGAATCCTGTGGGGGAACCCCTCTGTCCCCCTTCCCTTCGCCACTACTGTATGCTATAATATTTGTCCGGAAGGGAAAAAATTCCCAAAATAACAGCGTTTTCTGATATATACTGTTCTTTCCGCGCACTCTAGAATGCATCTTGATGAACTTCCAGAGGTAACGGGGAAAAGAGGATACTTCATACCACATCGTCCAGTCTCTTAGTATGGAACCATTGAGGGAGACAAACTCTATAAAGCTAACAGTATTTGGCAGCTGACAGGTAATCTCAGAAACTGGTCAAGAACCTGTTTCATTCAGACATCCACCCCCTTCCCCCTCCATTTCACCAACCCCCGCCCTTTCCGCGGCCAAGCTTAGACTGGGGCGTGACATACCCTCGTCAAACTTTGACAGGTGGACTTTAATACTTATATTAAAATACTATTTTTTAATTGGCGTATCAGATATGGTTGTGATTAAAACTATTAGAGTCGTTTCTTCTCAAGGAATAAAACAAAAAAAAGTTGATCTTTCTACCATAATTGGTTCCAAAGTTAGACATATTATAATTTGTATAAAAAGAAACTAATTTATTTATTTTTTAATAATTTATTTCTGCTAAACTAGCAGGCAAATATACAATTTAAGTATTTCAACCCGTTAATAAACTTCTGTAGAATGCTGCAAAATTTTTCTTTCCCATTAGGGATACCTAGTTCCTTAGAAACTGAGGAAATTCGGTAGCCATGTTCTCCCCATAAGGTCCAATATAAAAATTTTTGTGCCGAGAAAAGGTAGATCATCCCGTTAAGTGGATGCGATAGAACTAAATAGTAAACGAGCGCGAGGTTGGCCTAACAAAAAGTGAGATTGAGTGTAGAATGATATGGTATAATGTAGTGTTACAATGGATATGACACAAGATAAACACAGGTGGAGAACAGCGATCCAAAATGCCAACCTCGCGGAAAAAAGGACCTAACTGGAAAAAAAGACTTAAAAGAAGAAGAATGTAATACGATTAACTTTGACCGCGGGCAAATTGTGGAGCACGAAAAATTGACGCTAGTTTATCTGTAATAGCCGCACATGTGGGATGTCCAAGGTCTACAGGGTGAAGGGTATACTAAGAATGGTTAAATGACAGTCAGACATCCGCCAAACAATCATACTAGGGCCAGCCACGTGCGCTAGACTTAAGTAACAAGTAGCATGTACTGTATCTTAATTTAGGCGTGACAGTAGAACAATTGATCCAGCAGTTCAATAGTGGGTCAATACGACCAATTTCAACAATAACCATGTGACGTAAATTACATAGGTTGCGGTATTATAGCCGTAGACCAACACTAGTCTTATGTCAAAGCGGCGTCGACAATTATGGATGTCATGGGTATATGCAAGGCGTCATTGGACCATGGATCAATGGGAAAATATTGTCTGGGTTAATGAGTACTTTTTTTTTTTTTTTTTTTTTTTTACTGAACCATACCAATATGCGAGTTCGAATCTGGAGTAAACAACATGAATCCACGTCTGGTTCGCATGATAGATCAACAGGCCAGCGGTGGTCGTGTCACTGTCTGGAGAGTGATTAACTAGCATTTCTTTGCGATATTAGTCACCATTCACCAAATTTTGAATGGTGAAAAATATTGTAACCATTTAGTAGATCATCTGTACCCATATATCCACGCAGAGTTCCTTAATAGTAGTGCCATATCCAGCAGGCACATTCATCAGACTGCGATCACTACAGAATAGTTGGAGGAAAATGAGAATGAGACTTCAACACTACCTTGGTCTTAAATCGCCAGATTACAATCCCATTGAACACGTATGGAACATACTGAAACGCACTGTGCTGCCCGATCTCCCCTAAATGTGCACTAATTGGGGGATTGCTACAGGAGACATGGTTTGGATTGCATCTACAGGATATTCATCATCTGGTAGAATTTGTTCCTGGCCCATTGAACGTTGTGATTAACCAGAAAAGTGAAACAACACTCTATTAGGTAAGTGTTCCTATTGTAATGATCGATCATTGTATATTCTATGTAAATAGGAAAAATATGTGTGCAAAGTTTGTCAGTTTAAACCATAAATTTCCCCTGAATGCCATGTATTCCACATTCATATATACTACGTAAGTACATTATATATAGGGTGCGGCAGCGTTCATAGCGTAATTTAACTTGCGTAGTACAATGATGTACTGCATAGGGAACTAATGAGCTGCCATTTCGAGTGTGACAGTGATATGGAGCGGTGGAGTGCACAGCATCGTGCCTTTGCTGTTGAAAGTTATTTCAAGAATAACGACTCTGTTATTGCTACCCAGCGTCTATTTCGGCAACATTTCAACTTGGGACATCATGGGAAAGTTCCAGGTGGACGGACCATTGTGAGGTGGATACGTGCATTTCGAACAACAAGTTCTGTTTGCAATGGCAAACCGGGAAGAAGTGAAAGAACTGTGCGGACACCAAAAGCCGTGGAAAATGTTCGTGCTGCAATATTGCGTAGCCCAAAAAGATCTGCTCATCGTTATTCGCAAACTGTGCATGTGTCCGATCGCTCATTCAGGAGAATATTGCACGAAGATCTCCATTTTCACCCACATAAGCTCAGGCACGTAGCCAAGGGGTGAGTCCGGGGGGTCCGGACCCCCCCTTCAGAACCAGAAATGTAAAAAATTAAGGAAGGATGAAACAAAAAGAAACGAGAAAAAAAGAATCAGCGTTGAAAATATAAAGCTACAGCAAGCGTTTGGTTGCTCTTTCTTATGAGGAGCTTTGTATGGAGAAAACTGGGAGGGGGTCAAGTTAAAAATGGATATTATTGTAACGGAGCATTCCGAATTCCATCTAGCTCCATGCTAATCCTATGGACTACAAATGACGATCGATAAACCGGTTCAATCAGATAGACTGTCCGAAGAACTTAAAAAACTCGGAAGATTATATATTTTTCAATACTATTGTTTATTTTCTTTTACTCGAGATTCTTCATAGTTCGTTATTAAAATAAACAGATATCCTCATTTTATTGTCCTAACAAACCAATATGGGTAATTAGCAGTAAAATAGTTTAGATTGATCGAGCCATTGGTGTGTAACCAGAGTATTTCATGCCATGCATCCCCCCCCCATTACGAAATCCTGGCTAAACGAACCAATATATGTTTGCAGTAAAATAGTTTAGAATGATGGAGTCCCTGGTGTGACAACCGCAGAACTTCGTCACGGACCCCCCCTATTACGAAATCCTGGCTACGTGCCTGATAAGCTGCAGATTGTTCAGGAAATTAGGCCTCGCGATTGGTTTTCACGAGAAACATTCTGCTTAAAAATGCGTGATCTTCGCCAAAATCCACAAATGTTCCACACCATCCTGATGTCAGATGAAGCTCATTTCGAGTTATGTGGTTCAGTGAATAAACCGAATATGCATTATTGGAGTGATGTAAACCCGCATGAACTGCACATCAAGCCCTTGCACAATTCTCGTGTCACAGTGTGGTGTGGAGTTGCTTCCTTTGGGATTATTGGACCTTACTTCTTTGAGGATGACAGCGGTGTGGCTGTAACTGTCACCAGTGAACGCCACCTAAAGATGCTGCAAGATTTCGTTCTTCCTCAACTAGGTATGGTCGATGTGGATGTGCAAAAATTATGGTTTCAACAAGACAGAGCGACTTCGCATACAGCCAGACTTTGCATGGATTTCTTGCGATAGACATTTCCAGGTAGAGTATTTTCCCGTTTTCGTGACATTTCCTGGCCGCCTCGCTCACCTGATCTTTCATGTGCAGACTTTTTCCTTTGAGGCTACCTAAAGCAGGAAGTGTTCCGAACACGTTGTGCCACCATTCCTGTGTTGAAGGATCGCATCAAAATGCCGTCGGCAATGTCCCAGGGAACACGTTACGCCGAGTTATGGAAAGCTTCCAACGCCGCCTAGATGAATGTGTTGTGCATTGGGGGCATCATTTGACAGGAGTCATATTCAAAAAGTAATCCACGCAATGGACAATGACTTACACATTAGTAAATGGCATATCTTTAACTATTAATTGACATAAGAGGTAATAAATAAATTACAGTTACTGCCTGATTGTGTTTTTTTTAATATCCTACTATGAACGCTTCCGCATCTTATATATATATAGTATGTATACAAAATGTTTCTAAAGCGTTAACAAAGCTTTGGGATTAGGATTTCGGATTTAGATTTCTGGGCTTTCGGCATCTAAGGCCATTTAACCCTCCACGATTGGAGGGATGACGTCCCTCGGCGAGCACACAATCCGGGGAAAGGGAAGGAAGAAAGCGGCCTGGGACCTATAAGTTAGGTACCACCCCGGCATTTGCCTGGCGTGAATAAGGAAAACATCATTCAGGGTAGCTGGGCTGAAAAAGAGTGTTACACTTTTTCGACCGACTGACCCCACCGGGAATCGAACCCGGGATCGCTCGCAGCGAAGGCGATAGCGTTAGCGACTACGCTACGCGGGGCCACCAAAGCGTTGGGAATACACATGAAAAATAAAAATACACAAAGTCAAAACCATTTCCCTTGTTATGGGAGTTCAGAGGGAAAATGACCTTTCGAGATGAACAGTGGCTACACGACAATTTATTATAGAAATGTGGCGGCAGGTAGCCCTTCCAAAGATACAAAGATCAAAAGCATGCAAATGTGCAAAGGATGCGAGAGATTGCATGACACGATATTGAGAGGGTGTAAATGGAAGGACCAGTCACATATCCATAGGATAGGAAATTACAAGCACTTTCAAAATGACGGAGGAACACTGCCACTACATGGTTACATTATCAAAGAGGAGGAAAGAATTCTGAAGTACAACTGGATAATTCATAGCAGTGGCATACACAGAATTTCGTCAAGGAGTGGTTCAAATTTCCAAGTTCATATAATTTCAGGTGTTTTTATACTTGTACCTTAATATGGTAAATGTTTATTTTTGCATAGCATCTTTGCAAAAGAAAGGGAAGATTAAAACCCAGAATGCTTCTTGCGTACACCACTGGTTTGTAGGTAGGTCATGTTTATAACAACTTCGAAATCTACCAGAATACGGATAGTAATATATTTTGGCATTGAATAAAGAGCAATCCAAATGTTATATACATATACGAAATCATAGAAATGTATGCAGAAAACACAACTACGCCCGTATGTCACTTGTAAGCCCAATACTATACTGTTCAAATTAATTGGGACAAACATGTTTTTCTTGTGTGAGTTGGTATGTAATTACCAACGGAGTCCCAAACAGGGATGGGCGGGGGTGGGCAACCACCCACCCGATAGATAGTCTCGCCCACCCATCCGCCCACTCCAATAGAAGTAAAATACTGAAGGAGATAACCTGTACTTCAAAAGCAAAAGTATTACTTTCGATTGTAATGTAGGCCTAATAGGTTCTAGGACTCTAACTCTGCCACGAACAATAATTTTTAAGACAGATACTTCTAGTAATATAATGATCATTGTAATCATGCCAAAAGTCGTGATTAACGAATTAAAGTTTAAAACACACACAATCGTGCTATTGAATCGGCGGTGTTTGTATGCGTTACGCTGGGGAAAAATGTAGTGCTTTTTAAAAAGCCGACTAAATAATGGACAGGACTGGGCAGTATTGTATATTGTCTCATCTCAGAAAGAGAGGGAAGGAAGTAGTGCTTTGTGTCGGCGCGATAGTTTCTTTAAAAAGGCTATCAATTGTTTATAACAATATACCGCATGTCTTACCCAAGTGCGCGTTAAACAGATTTGTAAAAAGCCTTCTTATAGCATTGATGAATTGATCTTTGTTGTGTTCAGAAGTCTCGGCGGTCGGTGCTTGTTCAATTAATATGTCAAATAAACTTAGCAGCGATTTCTTCTCAGGCTCAGTGTCTTCCTCGTATTCAGAGAAGCGCGATTTTCAAGACGTTAGTGATAATCCTTCTTCTTCAATAGAGAAAAAAGACAAAAAATACAAATACATGTGACAACCAGGATTCGCAGTTTGAAGTGTTCGATTTCGAAGAAAGTGAAAATGAACTAGATGCTGGAGGGAGCGAAGACCAAGGACGCCAATCCTGGGAGGCCGGGGACAGGCCCTCAAGCTCATGTTGCCCCCTCCCCCCTAGTATATTTATGAATATACAATATTTGGCATAATTTGAATCCAATTTATCTTAACATCCTCATATATATACCTTCTGCGTCTGACTGGGTCCCCCAAAATTTACAGAGAAATCGGCGCCCTTGGCGAAGATGACAGCATTACTTCTGAAGATACTACTAAGGACTTGTCAGTGGAAGCAGAGGGGGCTTTGTGCCCAACCAAAAACCCTAGTTGTATTAATCGTGTCAACGATTTTGCAGAATTTCCATCCGACCCACCAACCACATTTGCGTTATCCCACAATAAAATGCAATCGATCATTCAAAAGTGATTGCTATAAAATATTTCCGTGGATTGAGTACAGTGTACAGCAAAATACAGCTTTTTATTTTCTCAGAGAAGGACTCAGGGTTTCGAAAGTACGAAAACAGCGAGCATCACAAATTTTCTCAGATTCCTTGGGCTTCGTTCAAACAAATGAAATCCAATGGTAGTAATGTATCTGTCGCCACATGTGTAAGTGAAGTGTATGGCCGCCAAGTGAAGGAAAACCGTCAGTATATTGCGAGTCTTGCTGATCTATTACGCTGCATCGCAGTGAAGGGAATTGCACAGTGTTGGTATCTAGTTCACCATGTGAGCGGTCTTTCTCGTGTCTTAGACGGGTTAAAATATATTTAAGAAATCGAATGGCAAACGGTCGCCAAAGCGATCATTGCTCTTTCAGTAGAAAGAAAACTTGTAATGAATATTGCAGTAGAGGATGTGGTAAACGCATTCGATGCTAGACATAAAAATCGACACCTAAAACTCCATTAAAGTGCGGGTATAAAAGTTTATTGTAAGCTTGTTCGTACCATGTGAGCAGTTCTTCATAGTTTAAAATACATTGTTGTTCCTGTGGATCATGATGAAGTTTTATTGTTAATTGCTATTTACTTCTTCATCCAATTTATGTATATATATTTGTTTGCTAACGTGAGGTTCAGTTTCAAAGATTTCTGCGTAAGGTATGATCAAACAATCATGCTGTCGAATTTCCCTATTCTTTTAGTAACCAGTGGTAGAGCATTCACCTCTCGTGCTTGGGGTCTCGGGTTCGATCCCAGCCGCCGCCAAGTGAACATTGTGGTGGACAAAAACCGTGTGCGTGGGTTTTCTCGGGGTTCTCCCGTTTCCTCCCACTTTCATCATTCCACCATTTCATTCATTACTCATCATCACCGTCTCCTTTAGCCTAACCGGCATAATCGTGGGACGTAAAACTCAAAGATTTCATTTCATTTTTTGTTTTAGTAACGTAGGTCTTTGCTATAGCATATAGAGATCACGTCAAAAAATTTAATGCGCACAAATTAAGAATATAGGAGAGAAAATATAAATAATTTATATTTTTTGTCTCTTGCTTTCCTGTAATAAATCCTTCAAAGACAAAAATGTTTGCAGTTGCCTATTTTATCTTTGTTTTACTTTACCTACTTTTGTGTATTTTATATTATTAACGAAAGGTATTACCTGACCAGCGAACGAGTGCAAGCGGCCGGTTTCGGAACTAAAATGCAAGCAGCAGTGTTTCTAACCGGATTACTTGTAATCAATCTATCACAGTTTTATTTTGTCCTGTTCGTAATAAACCACTTCACGCATATCCTCAAGTCAGGGGCAGATCCAGGGGGCGGGGCGGGGGATCGGGGCAATTGCCTCCTCCCAGAAAGAGGGCATTTTTTATTTAAAAAATCAAACCTGTATTATATTATTGTAGCCTATTATAAATTTAAAATAAAACCTAAAATAGGTACTTTTTTCTTACGTTGCAGAAGTCAAATAAAGCAATAAATTGCAAAAAAAAAAAAAAAAAAATACATTGGCGTTCTTGCTCAAAAAAAAAAAAAAAAAAGTTCACCTTCGAAATCGCAGGTGGGTATTTATGTTTTAGAAATTGCAGACAACAGCTATTTCCTCTTTTCTAAAGTTGTTTTATTTTTATTTTTTATTTTATTTTATTATTATTATTATTATTATTATTATTATTATTATTATTATTATTTTGCAATACACTTTTACCTTGATTAAGTAACAAGCAAAAAAAAAAAAAAAAAAACCTACAACAAAAATACGCCCTCCGTATTAACTTGCGAACTAACTAGCGAGCAGCGTTTTGCAGGCTGCTCCTGTTTTATAATGACATCGAATAAAACGTAATCAATTTTTATACAATCTGCTTAATACACGGTAAAAGCTCACTGAATTGTCAATTGTGCTATGTTGTTCTTAAATTGGTATTTCCATTCATATATCACTATTTACAATACATTTGCATTACTGCAGGAATGTTTCACTACAACCACATAACTTACAGCGTTCTTTATTAAGCGAAAAGAGATTAGGCTATGCATAACATCCAAATTGCAACTTTTAAAAACCGTTGGATACACTGCAGAGTAAAACTCTCCGCTCCCCTGTCCCAGTCCCAGTCCCACTGTGCTTGCCAAGAAACTGATGTAAACACAACAGCAGCGCCATCCTCCCAAAACCGCACTGCTATCCTGGTCAGGTAATAGAGCATCATCTGTTAGTCTGTGTTGTTTGAACCTTCTTTTATTTCTATGCATTCATGTGCATACTTGAAGGTAGAGGAGGTCTTGAACGTCATCGACTACACAGTACAGCGTTATTATTGTTTTTTTTTAAAAAAAAAAAAAAACTGGAAGTAGAGGTAGTGTCTGCCACGCGAAATTCGGTAGTTGGAGCATTTAATCACGAACTCCTGCACCTCATCGTAAGTCCTTCATTTCTTCAGTCCCAACAGGCGAATGCCGGAATTATACCTTCTCTAAGGTCAAGACAGCTGCTTTCCACATCCTTGTTAGTTCTCTATTTCGGTCTGAGCCTTAGCTAACTAAAGAGTATAACAATGAATGTTAATTATTGTCAAACAATGTCTATATTGTCCAGTTCTCATTTTCATTGTCCGTCCACCCAGCAACCAGGTCCGCCTCTTTCCTCCCACCCCATCAAGAGTTTCTGGCGCCGTCCCTGGTCCCGAACAGCATCAAACCAGTTATATCTGCTTAGAAGTAGTATGACTGATCGACCTTGACAATAATTTACTCGTTTGACTGGGTTTAGGGTAGCAGTAGTTCAGTTGTGAGCAGCGTTGCCAACCGGATAAGAAGATATTATCGTACGTAGCAGTTAAAATTATCGTTTTTGTCGTAAAATTATCGTATATTTTGTTTTCAGTCTCAGTATCAAGCTGTTAATTATTATTATTATTATTATTATTATTATTATTATTATTATTATTATTATTATTATTATTATTATTATTAACAAGAAACTTACATGAACATTTACAGCTAGGAAACAAGATCGAGTAATTCTTTACCTGTATATCGAAAAAAAATAGAATCTGGATTTCCTTCAATACTTTACGTGTTTACCAGTGAAAACTTATATACATTAAGTAGCTAATAATTACTTCTTGATTGATTTCCCTTGTGCATATTAGTGGTCCCCGGTTTGATTACAGGTGAGATTACATGTCTGCAGTATGCCAGTAGTGGTTTGGATCAATTCTACAATATGTTCCATGTTAAATCTCATACAGTCTATAACTGGCTAACAGTGCAACAAAAATATTTAAATTATTACCGATTCACTTTAATTTGCCTGCATTATTTACCTTCTCGACACGTTGATCGTCTTTCTAATATTTTGAGCAATTTTGGCACATCTCGTATATTGCAAAAGTCGTATTCTTTTCCATGTAATGAAAGATTTTTTTCGAATTTCTAATCTCCAGAATTATCTTTACTTCTTGCCAGGACTTCGTAAATTATCCTATATCATCCTTTTATCGCACAGCATCTATCGCACATCGTATAGGAATCAAAATTATCATATGACTCGATAATTATCGTACATGTTGGCAACGCTGGTTGTGAGCCTTTCAGTGTGGCAGTTGGTGGTTATAATGTTGCGTTCCGTGTAACAGGTGTTACGTTTGCTTGTTCAAAGATGGATATTTCTCCGAGGAAGCGTTCCAAAATAATCGCTCTTAATGAACACACTTATATGAGTGTGAGAGATATAGCTACAGCAATTGGTGTGCAAATCAAGTGTTTTAAGAATTTTAAGAACATTTCAAGATTCTGGATCATCGTCCACAAAAAGAAAAGGAAAATGTGGACGCAAACGGAAAGTTACTCCGAGAACTGATAAAATTCTAATAAGAAATAGCAAAATAAACTCAAGAAAGACAAGCACAGACCTTCGAAGGGATTTATTGGATTATGGTATTGAAGTGAGTACCTCAACTGTAAGCAAAAGGCTCTGGAAGTTGGCGGTAAGGTAACAAGACCGAGGAAAAACAATTTCTAACTCAGACAATGATGAGAAAATGTTTAACGCGGGCCAAAAAAAATACCGATCATGGACTGTTAACGACTGGAAGAAAGTGATTTTCAGTGACGAAACACATTTATTTGTGCAGGGATACAAATCAAGTGTAGTTAGACGAAGTGAAGGTGAAACTCTGCGACCAGATCATATCCAACAGACTGTAAAACACCCTTCTAAACAGATGTTTTGGTTGTTTTTTTTTTTTTTTACAACAAATAGGATTGGAAGCTTAGTTTCTCTTAAAGGTTTGATGAATTTGTCAAATACATAGAAATATTACGCTGTAGGATTGTTCCATTCATGGAAACATTTGACGGAACATTTCAACATGACCTAGCCCCTTGTCACAATTCAAGATTGGTCCAGACTTTTATGCGGGAAAATAAAATAAAAGTGCTTGACTGGCCTGGTAATTCACCAGACCTAAACCCCATTGAGAACTTACGGCATATTCTCAAGAATCGTTTAGCTAAGATGAATTGCACAACAACAGAACGCATGATAAACAGTGCTAAACAAGTGTGGTTCCATGATGATGAAGTCAAGAACATGTGCGCTACACTAATGGAGTCAATGCCAAGACGTGTTGAAGAGGTCATTTCTGCTAAAGGAGGACATACTTCGTACTAATATAGAGATTTATCAGTGTACTTAAGGTGTGTAATGATTAAAAGCTAAGGTTTTAGGAAAAAAGTTTTTTTTTTTTTCATTTGTCCCAATTAATTAGAGCAGTATAGTATATATTTGTTGCATAAGGATAACTAAACACAGTTGTAATAAGCCATACATATCTAATGAAAAATTTAATATTGATCATATTTTTATTACTTTGAATCAACTGGGATTCTTCTCTGAATCCCCGAATGGTACTGTAAGTCATCTACATAGACAGGAATATATTAGTATAGTCATGGGCGGCGATTAGGGGGGCAAGAGGGGGCAGTTGCCCCCCACTTTTTTGAAGTGACGCCTTAATTTATTAGTTTCATTTGGAAATGTAAAGAGGGTGTCTACAGAACTTGGAGAAAAATCCCTGACTTTTCATGGCGAAAGTTCCAGATTTCCCTGACCACTAAATAATTTAAAAGTATAGAAAAAAGAAAGAAACACCATCCTCTACACTCCCCATAGTTGGTCTTGTTTCCTCTCCGCTTCTGTTTCTTTCTTTTTTCAATTTTCTTTAATCAAAAAGAATGTAGATTTACAAATATATGCATTAGGCCGATATAGATTACATATTACACAAAATGTAAAGTTACAAACGAAAGTATAGAGTATACAGAGTACTTAAGATATGAAAAAAATTACACATTAGAGTTTACACATTATTATACCAATTACACAGCACTATAATATTGCTTATAGTAATAAACAGTTCATACATGATTTTACTGATCATAAAAGAAAAACACACACAGATTATGTAACACATATCTTTGCTGGTACAACTGTTAAGTGCAACTCATTTAGCAATTTATTTTCATCTTTTCACGCATAGTTTTCTTCTCATTGATATCCTTCTTGTTTTCTCCGCAATTTAATTTTCTTCTCTTCTTCCTCCAGCTCTTTTAGTTGTTGCTGAATCTTCCGTTTCTCTCTCCTCTTTTCTTCAGCATTATTTTTCTTTTCTTTTCCAAATGCATCTGCTATTATCTCATTGAACTTCTCACAGAATTTATCATACCTCTTGTAATTGTTACTCCTGACGATCCACCTATTCTCATCACAGAATCATATATATGATTCGTTGAGCCACCAGAGATTCTTCTTGTAAGTTCTTAATAATGAGATTTTTGTTTATTGAAAAACCACTTTCAACAAATGCGTTTCCGTGAGAGAAGATAAAACACAGCTTCATAACAGATCATAAGTTAACGAAGTCATTTCCTAAGAGTAAGTAAAAAAAAAAAAAAAAAAATCATCAAGTTCAATACCATCTCTGTCCTTGGTTATGAAATCATTGAAGTGTTCCTTAAATCCTTCAATCTGAGCTTTCACTGTGAGCTGGAGATACTGTTTCTTCACATTCTTAGCCACTTGTCCACATACAGTAGAGCGTCGATTATCCGAAGTAATTGGGGGACATGGGTGTTCGGAAAACTGGTTTGTTCGGATAATCGAACTGTACATGTTTATTTGCCAAAAAGAAGTACTGTACAGTAAATTTATTCATAAAAAGAAGTGTGCTGATTGTTGAAACACAGCGACTGGTGGCTTGGCCGGTCAGCAGCGCCTTATGAAGGCACCATTAGAAGCAATGTTCCGCCAGCGGTGGCTCAGTGCGGCGACTACTGTGGAAAACTTGGTTTGGGAGTGAGGGGGATGATGGACGGTAGGGTGGGAGAGTAACAGGTGCGAGCGAGTACACAGTTCGGTTAAGCGGTCGTTCGGTTGACCGACGTTCGGATAATCGACGCTCTACTGTACATATATTCTTGGCGCCATACAATTCTTCTAGAACAGCGTCTACTCTTTTCAGCAAAATGCCAGGATGCAGTTAGATGTGTTGGATTTATTTACTGTTACTGAATTACTGTGTCAGTAATTCAGTAACAGTAAAGAAATTAGCCCTATTCCATAAATTCAATAATTGAACAATGGACCTAAATCGATTTTTCCCTGACTTTTCCTGACCAATCTGCCATTTCCCTGGAACATTTTTACTTCCCTGACTTTTAACTGACTTTCATTGATTTTCCAGAATGTGCACACCGTGGTGAAGGTTTTGTGTGTATTACTGTTCATAGAAAACAAACGGTGACATAATATTTGCGGTTGCGTGAGTACGTATTGGTTATTTGTCTTCCCGTGGAGTTAAGAAAGCTACAGGAATTGCGTTTTAATTGCAATTCAAAGTAACTAATATTGCAATTGCATATTTCTTTAAATGTCATAGCATATGCTTGCAGTACTTACTGTATTTCATTTTCTAAGAGTAAAAACATTCATTTAATGGCATGTGTGGAATTAAAAGTATAAGTTATTCATTAATTCCCAGTTTCAATATAACTTCTGCAAAACAAGCCTCATTATTCATTACTATGATTAATATTATCTTTCCTATTTATTTGTTTTGCGAATTTATTAAATAATCTGATCACACAGTTTTCCAAACAGAATTTTAAAATGTTCATGAGCAAGAACTCAGATATCTTCTACACTTTCCTTGTTTAAGAGTATAAATGGTTAGTACCTACCTGTATTGCTTTAATAAAATAGAAATACGATATACGGTATACGGTACAACCTTTCATCAAACGGTGTTAGAAACAACCAGGAAAACTAACATTGATATAAAAATATTCAGATCATGTCTTGCCCCCCCCACTTTTAACGTCCAACCGCCGCCACTGAGTATAGTATTGGTACTTACGACAGTACTATCTGCTGATTAAATCAAACTTACATAGAGTTGAAATTACTATTTGACATTTATGTGTTGAACCAATAGGGAAGAGGAAAAGATAATGCTCAAACTTCGTTGTCAACTTGAGATTGTACACAATGTCTTTTGAACTTTTTTTCTATCGGTTTCCTCTACCTGAATGCGTGATATAGGTGGTGGTATAAGTTGCACTGCATATTTTTATCACCAGAGGAATTTTTTAACTATTAAACTAGTGTTTGAGTAAAAATGAACCTTTGCTCTACAGCGCAAGATAAGGTTGATGCAGCTCTACAAAATTCATTTTAAAAAATGAATGATAGAAATTTGCAAATCCAATTGCAACGAGCGTAGCCACTGGATTCAGTAACATTGAGCGTACGGCAGGAAGCCCCTGTTTCTTAACACACGGAGGTATATTTATATCTGCATCGCAGCTATCCGTCCATTAGCAGTTGCAGCCACTACAGCAACTGTTAGCTACCTCCTGTAATAGTTATGAATTTCTCCACTTAGCAGCACTTGACTCAATTGATAAGGTGTATGAGTCGCGACAGCCTGAATAAAGAAACAGATTCACAACACATTAACTCACATGAGCCTAACGAAAAACTGGAGTATAAAAACAGTTAACAATGCACAAAATTGTAATAAACTTAATATTGATGATACTACTTCCCATTCCACCCATTTAAATAGTATAAAGTTAATCTATCATCAATATTTTTCATTGCCGTATAAGTAATTTTTATGAAATGAAATCTTTCAATTTTACATCCCATGGTTATGCCATGTAAGCTAAAGGAAACAGTGAGGACGATAATGAATGAAATGATAGAATGAAGAAACTGGGATAAGCCAGGAGAACCATAATAAAACCCACTCACACAGTGTTTGTCCTCCACAAAGCCCACTTGACGTGACTTGTGATTAACCCAAGTAACTTTTAATTAGGAAATAATTTGTGGCAGTGAGAGAATGGTACTAAGGATTTTAATAACAACCTTACCTTGTACAAAAGTCTACATATTCTTTTTATTCTTACTTGGAATCATAATTTTGATTTCTTTAAATTCAACGATTTTTTTTTTTTTAAAAAAAGTTGCACTTAAGAATTGAAATGAGAAATACTTAGGCAAACGTACATGCAATATGGTCTACAAGATGAATATAAATGAAATCAAATCAAATAAACATTGGTAATAACAGAAATATCAAATACCATCGATTAAAAACCGACAAATTGCTCCAAATATTAATATTTACTAAATGATGTCTCGAATGATAACAACAAATCTTTAGATTCCATGCTTCTTTACAGTAGAGTAGCAGAAAAGTACATGGTCACTAAAAATTAAATTCTTGTCCCCTGTTTTCATATACAAACTGCTAACACATGCCAATCATCAGAGCCACTTCTGTGTGCTGAGGATACAACTAAGCTTGGAAACACTTTAATTTTCTATTACAAAGGAACTGTAAATGATTACAGAAATTTATTTTTATAAGTTAGTGAAGAGCTTATTCCAAACTATTTATTAACTCTATCGGAAAACATTTCATGGTGGAGGCGCTGGGTATTTAAGGTTGAATTACGTTGTACGAGAACCCCTTTGCTCATGGCAGTCCCTGAGATGTGTTTGTTAAAGGAGTCTCTTCGTAGCAATCTCGGGATACGGTTTATAAGGAACCTCCCTTGCTCATGGTAGCCTCGGGAGGTAGATTGTAATTAGGATATCTCCTTTGCCTACGGCGGCTTCCAGAGATAAGGTTTGATTAGGAACTCCCTTGTCCAAAGCCAGCTCAAGAGGTTGTAAGTTAATTGATTAGTCAAGAACTGATACCTTGGTCCTCTTGCGGTCCATTTTTATGGGTGTCCTCTGGGAGGTTCGTTCTTCTTCGGTTTCCTTCGGACCGGCTTCGTATCTTCCTGTTTCTTCCTACTATCGTCTGCTTGTAACTATGTTGGTAAATAATAGCACATGCTTGCAGATGTGACGTGTGTTCGTAGAAGTAACATTAACTACAAGTTATGGATCCTTACAATATACTTCTTTAAATTTGGTTGGTCCTGTTTACTCCCCTTTTATGTGTACAAAATTGTCAAAAATATATTGTCAAAAGTAACATTTTATATTTGTCGGGAAAATTGAATTAGCATGATGTACGAATTTTGAATGTTGTGCTTAACGTTTACTAACATAAGGTATATTGTAACATATAACCATGTGGATGAATACAAGGTCCCATTGTCTTTCACTAAACATAAGTACCTTAAGACTGAGAGAATTACATTTGAACCACCCTCAAGAACTAATACCGGATTCGTATCTTGCGAATGAATTTTCAAAAATTTTGGAATTGTCAAAAATAAAGAAGAAATATATTTGTTCTCTAGGAATCTAGTAAATTTGGATGATCTAGTTTGTGTTCTTTCATGAGTTGAAAATTGTCAAAATGCAAGTAAGAGGATGTTGACTTAATGTATCAGGGAGTAATCTACACTCCCCAACACCCCCAAATTTCTTTACACACACCCCTGGATGGAAAAGAAATATTCCCCAAATCCATTTGTATCAATCAGTATCATATAGGTTATTTTTATAACATTAAGTTAAAAAAGGTTTAGCGTTTAGGAAAGAAGGCAATATTCCTATTTCTTTATTTCACTTCAAAATACGAAGCGACCTCGTTCTCATGTACGGCTTCGAGAACCACATGACCTCATTGTTTCGGGTGGTGTTTCGATCAAAACAATTGACAAAACAGACTCGCTCATACCTACCCTCCTGGTCTCCGCGGTCGTTTCCGAGAAAAGAGATTGATGGACAGTTGCAGGTGACTGAAATTGGCAACGTTTGGAGTGGTCATTTACCTACCTCCTTCTCAATAAGGAAAAATGTGACAATATAGAATAAGCCTATACCAGATTCAGTTGGTAAGTGCAAGGACGGAAGTTAGAAGGGTGTAGTCAAAACGTTTTTTAGAAATGAAGAGATCGATTGAGGTAAGAATTATATATATTTTTAGATTGAGTCTTGTGTTATGCAGGAACGCATTTGTCGTTAGCTTAATTTTTTGTAAAGTATATTTTTATTCACGTAAATTCATTGAGCGGATTATTAAAATTGCATTTAAAAAGGCAAATCAGAAAGATACAATATATTTGTAAATTGAAAAACTGGATTTCTGGAAAACAATTAAATCAATAATTTTCTTTGAAAGATATTCAGAGCCAATAACGTAGACAGGAAGGGGCAGGAGCGGAGATTAAGAGATCAAATATTACAATAATTAACGTTAACAACAAAGTTAGAATATTAAAATAATGAAATTGCAACTACGTACAGTATTAATTACTAAACGAATGTGATTTCAGCATGGGATGAGGGAATCTTTTCCCAATTAACATTTTAAAAATAAAATCACCCACTAAAACTTGTTGGGGGTGAATAAATTGAAATAATGGCAGGATTTTGCAAAATAATTACTATAATTCGTATGTAATCAATTCATATGTAATTACTGGGTAAAATAGTGGTGGTTAATTCCTAATACAGTGAAACCACTCTTAACGGGTATCTCTCAATAGCGGACAACTTCATAAGAGGACAAACTTCCTTATTCTTCCACGCCATAAATATGTGTGGTGTGGTGTTATGAGAGAGTACCCTTCCTTTTAGGGACACCTCATTTACGAACAAATAATCGTGTTCCACATATGTCCATTTTGAGAGGTATCACTGTATTACTTAGTTTAATAATAATAATAAATGCTCAAATGTGTGAACTTTCTACATTGAACCTACCACTGCGAGGAACTGATATTATTATTATTATTATTATTATTATTATTATTAGTAGTAGTAGTAGTAGTAGTAGTAGTAGTAGTAGTAGTAGTAGTAGTAGTAGTAGTAGTAGTAGTAGTAGTAGTAGTAGTAGTAGTAGTAGTATTTGCTCTTCTTTCTCCACCACTTCCTTGTCATTATTTCGCACTTTTCCCCAAAGTTTTGAATTAGAGTATTTTGAATCATATTTACACAAAGCAATATCAAATAACGTTTCTTTCAGGGGGACAACTATTACAGGGGGAGAACGTTGCCACACATCTTATCAAATACGTATTACCGTATTTACTCGAGTAATTTTCGCACCTTTTTAGAGGAAAAAAGTTGTTTTGAAACAAGGGTGCGTAAATTATGCGGGGAAAAAAATTAGCCACATCAGTGAACATCATCTATTTTTTTCTCAGTCAAAATAACACGAAAATACAAGTACACATTTTCTTTGTAGCAAGAATTGACAACAAACAACTAATTCTAAATTTGTAGATAAATAACATTAAAAAATTGATTAAGAAGTCGTGTTGTTTCTTACAAATCACTGTCAAATACTCGCGTGCGCAAATTACGCGAGGGAAATAAAATATACAGAAAATGCCCTTCAAAATTGGGATGCGAAAATTATGCGAGGGCGAAAATTACGCGCGTATTTACGGTATATAGGTTTCTATCCGTTTTTTCCTCACACGTGAAAGAAACTGCGGCAGCTAAAAAAAACTTGAGGTATTCTTTTTTTATTTTACAATATATTTAAAAAATAATTATTACCAAGGATAACACGGTATAAGGCAATAAGTATTAACTTATTGTTTTTTTAATCTACGTTTTTATTTGTTTTCGATTTCCAAGGCAATGGCGGCAATTCGAAAGTTAAGGCGCCTCTGTGTACTGTAAAGGAAAGCGTGAATAGAATTTGAAGACGTTTTTAAATTTCTAAAAATTTGGATTCATTCCTGTTTAATTTTCCTTTAATTTGAATTTTTGATTTACCATATAGGTTATGTTCAAAGTAAAATTCAGGAGTTTGTTTGACGACACTGTTTTGTTTATATTATTTCAAATTATTTCCTGCTATGATGAGTTCATTTTAGATCAATAGTGACCCTTAAGTATCACCCTATGGCTTACGGAAATGTTTTTCTCTCTTTATACATATTGTTTAATACTCCAAGCTCTAAGAGTGCCAAATTATGGTGGTGCAGTGACTACAATCGGGTAAGCATTAGGAAAGGAAGGGGGCGTTCGACTCGGACTCGAACCTTGCTTAGCCCAAGCATTCTGAGTCCTGAATGAGGTATCCTGGAGCTATCCTTATTACTACTAAACAAATGCTCTGATAGTGCCTTGAATATATGCCTTGCTCATGGATTCGAATCCAAAAATATCTCTCTAGATATAATTCAAAAATTAAAAAGAAAAAGTACGAAGTGTGATTTATTATAAAATCTTCATCGCTAAATATAAGACAGTTCTCACAACTACATCTTCAAATTTTCCATTGTCAGAAATCTTCAACACAACAGAAAAGACAAGGTACTCTTTTTTCGTATTTTCGTAAGAGCACATCCAAAGTAGATCTAAAAGAAGAATCTTATGGACTTCCTTCAAAGACTGCAATGAAATCTTCACTAACTGAAGACAGTGTTCTTAAACCAATTCCCCCCCCCCCCCATCTGCACCTGCCAAGAACGTTGAAAATCAGTGCGTTAAGGAGGGCAATATTTGTTGTTCACTCTTTCAATATCGGGACAAACTGTGAGGACTCTTTCATCTTACGACAAATTTCCTTGGCTAAAGAGAACATCCGACGGTTATATGTTGAAATTTGTAGTAAATACAGTGTGTTAAGATCTGGTCCCTGGATTACAGAAAAAATATCAACAAACAACAAAAGGTTTCAGAGAAGGCGCAGAAATATGCTAACAGCAGAAATCATGCTGGCTGCTGCCTCAGCTTCAGGCTGCATGAAGCCTGGAACGAACAAGGAAATAAATGTAGCAGAGCAGATTGTAAGCCACGCGAATCGACAAGATGAAACAAGCAAATTAGTAAAACAGGACCTGTTTAGATTAGTTTATTTCGTGTTCTCATCTGAAATACCACACACACATAACTGGAGACATCTAGTTTCAACTGTTGCATAAACTGGCCATAGCAGTTTGATTCAATAGTTCATACAGGCAGCACCTCAAAATGCACGCCATTTGTCTCGAGTTGCTATCACAGATATACTTGTAGCATTTGTTGATGCTATAACTTCCATCCTTTCAAATATTTAGCAAGATTGACCCCATACGCAGATGAAATTATTGGAGATTATCAGTGCGGATTTAGACGAAATCGATCAACTATCGACCAAATATTTACCATTCGCCAAATACTCGAAAAGAAGTGGGAATACAATACCCCGGTACATCAACTATTTATTGATTTTAGAAAGGCTTACGACTCGGTTAGGAGAGAAACATTATACAACGTTCTTACAGAACTTGGAATACCGAGAAAGCTAATTAGATTAATTAAGATATGTTTAAATGAATCCCAAAGTAAAGTCCGGGTAGGAAAATTTTTATCCACGAGCTTCCACGTCGAAAATGGCCTCAAACAAGGAGATGCGTTGTCGCCATTATTATTTAACTTTGTGCTGGAATACGCCATAAGGAAAATCAAAGATAGCAACCAGGGCCTACAGTTGAACGGCATTCACCAGGTTATGGCATATTCTGATGATGTAAATTTAATAGGGGATGATAGGAGAACAATAGAAAGAAATGCAGAGATCTTATTAAACGCTTGCAGGGACATGGGTTTAGAAGTAAATGCAGAGAAAACTAAATACATGGAAGTGCGTCGGGACCGTAATACGGCAAATTGTGGAGGCGTTAAAATATTAAATAATACTTTTGATAAAGTGGATACTTTCAAATATTTAGGATCAATATTAACAGAGGAAAATCATATTCACGAAGAAATTAAATGTCGACTAAAAGCAGGGAATTCGTGTTACTATTCGGTTCAAAATCTCTTGTCGTTGCGAATTCTGTCGAGGAATTTGAAGCTTAAAATATATAAAACGATAATCATGCCTGTTGTTCTGTATGGTTGTGAAACATGGTCGCTTACTCTGAGGGAAGAACATAGACTGAAAGTATTTGAGAACAGGATCCTGAGACGAATACTCGGACCCAAGAGGAACGAGAATGGGGAATGGCGGAAGCTTCATAACGAGGAACTACATAGTTTATACGGTTTACCCAACATTGTTAGGGTCGTCAAGTCTAGGAGGCTTAGGTGGGCAAGTCATGTAGCTAGAATGGAAGAGAGTAGAAACGCTTTCAAAGTCTTGACTGGTAGACCCATAGGAAAACGACCATTAGGAAGACCTAGGCGCAGATGGGAGGACAATATTAAGATGGATCTCGCAGAGATTGGAATACAAAGTAGAAACTGGATGCAATTAGCTAAGGATAGAAGTCAGTGGAGAGCTTTTGTGAACGCGGCACTGAACCTCCGGGTTCCATAGGCCATAGAGTTAGTTAGTTAGTTAGTTATAACTTCCATCCAGAAAGATTATTTCTTTAGTACGAAAGAGTTTTCTGTTATGGCAGATGAATGTACAGATTTCAATGGACGAGATGTTCTTAGCACATGCATTCGCCATATAAAGGATAATGACACAGTAGAAACGTTTATTTCAGCTGCCCTTATAAAATCAACACTCGCCGCTGATATAAGTGCAACTTTGATTTCAAAAGTTTAAAAAAAAAAAAAAAAAAGTAGGATTAAATCCGAAAAATATGGTAGCACCATCTTTTGATGGAGTAGCCAATTTTAGTGGAAAACATTCTGGGGTGCAAGCATTGTTAAAGAAAGGATTCCCAAATTTACTCTTCGTACATTGTCGTGCTCACCTGCTACAACTGTGCCTAATAAATGCATGTGAGGGAATACCTGAAATTAAAAGAAGTATTTCTTCTCTGAACGATCTTTTTAGCCTTTTCAACAAGAGTCATGTACAGTTTCAAGTGCTCAAAGATGTGCAGATAGCTTTGGGAACTATGTCTCAAAAATTGGTACAGCCCGCCCCAACTCGGTGGCTATCATATGAAGGAAGCATAGAGGTTGTTTGCAAGCATTTCTCAGCAATATGCATTGCTCTGGAGCACATTTATACGGACGATGGCGACTTATCGTCTAGAGCTAGTAGGTGTTTACTACACTTTAAAATACCATCTACCGCATTCCTTTTACACCTACTATCTGCAATGTTGAAACCCCTTGCTCGTTTGAACAAGGTATTGCAGCAGGGATCATCAACATTAGGAGACACATTGAACCATGTTGAAGCTGTTCGTGAACACATAAATGCAATCCCAATAAAAGACATTGCAGAGTCAGCGAACAGTGCAATCCGTTCAGCGGAACAGGCTAGCTTTAGGTTCAATGGTGACGACAGTGATGAAAATTTTCCGATTCATAAAAACATACTCCACTTATTCCTACATCGTTGTATAGCCGTGATGTGAGGTGGAAAATTTTCTTTTATACTTTTCCGGAAAATTTTCCGTTCTTAACAAATATCAGTGATCAAGTAACAATTCCTCAGTATTCATAAATTCATTAAATTCATGTATAGAAATGTTAAAAATTGAAAGATTGTTTAAAGAATCTGAAAATTTTCAGGCTCAGACGATTTTCAGTAATATGTAGGAACAAGTGAAACAATTTTTCATGAATCGAAGAATTGTCTGTCCTGTACAGTTTTCCGGATGAAAATTTTCCGGAAAATTTTGAAACGGAAAATTTTCCGATTCATAAAAACATAGTCCACTTATTCCTACATCGTTGTTAAGCCATGATGTGAGGTGGAAAATTTTCCTCTATATTTTTCCGGAAAATTTTCCGCTCTTAACAAATATCAGTGATCAAGTAACAATTCCTCAGTATTCATAAAATTGATTGAAATCATGCATTAAATGTTAAAAAGTGAAAGATCGTTTAAAGAATCTGAAAATTTTCATGGCTCACACAATTTTCAGTACTATGTAGGAACAAGTGAAACAATGTTTCATAAATCGAAATATTTTCTGTCTTATATGGAAAAATTGAAGAACTTTTTATGAGTCGAAAAATTTTCATCATTTTGAAGGAAAAAGTAAAACAACTTTTTGTGAATTGGAAAGTTGTATTGCTCTGTAGAAACAAATGTAAGGAATTTTCATGAATCGGAAAGTTTTCATCATGATGTAGAAACAAGTGAAAACACTTTTCATAATCCGGACAGTTTTGTATATTATGTATAGTGATGTTAGGTGAAAAATTTTCCAATATATATAACTGCACATTGAGATATACAATTCCTGTAGAGGAAAATTAGACAGCAACAAATTATAATTTTTCAATTAGATTTCGAGAATCAGAAAATTTTCTAATATTTCAAGTTGGGAAGTAAAAATTTACATAGTGTTTCTCTATCTCTCTCTCTTTCTCTATTATATCTACTTATTTATAAATGTTGCAGAACGTAAATCTATAAAAGCTATGAGAAAACCGTCTTATGCGTATTAAACTGACGAAATCTAATATTGTAAGATCAAAGGTGGATTCTGAGGGAAGAACGCATTGAAGTTTTTGAAACATTCTTGAAATGAAGAATCGTTAGATTTTCACTTCATGAAACTTTTAAAGACAATATTTATTACCAACAAATTCTATGGCTAAACAACGATGTAGGAATAAGTGGAGTATGTTTTTATGAATCGGAAAAAAATTCATGACCTTTAATAAATTGAAATTTTAAATAATAGAATTGGATATTTGTACTCTACGAACTCATGTTCTCTGCACTTTGCATACACAGACACACACACACACACACACACACACACACAGAGGGGAGAGAGAGAGGTGTTGAATTGAGTTGATTTTGAGTTTAACGTCCCTTTCAGCAGTGGGACTATATAAGACGGGACCAACTGATTAACGTGAAATCCGAACTACATGAGCTCCCGCTGGGAATCGAAGCCAGGTCTTCCATGCCAAAGGCGCGTATGCTAACCGCTTAGCAACGAAGGAGCTCGCAGATGAAGAGAGAGAGAGAAACACTGTGTAAAAGTTTACTTCCCAACTTGAAATATTAGAAAATTTTCCGGTTCCCGAAAGCTAATTGGAAAATTATAATTTGTTGCTGACTAACTTTCCTCTACAGAATTTCAATTTTGTAGCTGAATGTGCAGTTAAATATAGTAGAAAATTTTCCACCTAACATCACTATACATAATATCAAAAATTGTCTGGCTTACGAAACGTTTTTTCCACTTTTTTTCTACATCGTGTTGAAAATTTTCCGATCTATGAAAATTCCTTTCACTGGTTTCTACAGAGCAATAAAACTTTCCGATTCACAAAAAGTTGTTTTATTTTTTGCTTCAAAATGATGAAAATTTTCCGACTCATAAAAAGTTCTTCAATTTTTTCCATATAAGACAGAAAATATTTCGATTCATGAAAAATTGTTTAATTTGTTCCTACATAGTACTGAAAATTGTGTGAGCCATGAACATTTTCAGATTCTTTAAACGATCTTTCACTTTTTGATATTTCTGTACATGAATTCAGCCAATTTTATGATTGCTGAGGAATTGTTACTTGATTACTGATATTTTTTTAGAACGGAAAATTTTTCGGAAAAATATAGCGGAAAATTTTCCACCTCACATCACTAGGTGACGAAGATATGCTTCGTGACAAATTGGAGGCTACAGGTGAGAAATATAAGAAAAAAAGTTGTTGAAAACATGAGAACTCAATTTTCATATAACTTCGTGCACGTTGCAAAATTTCACGAAGCGCTAAAAGAAAAAGAATTGAAACCCGATTTCAGAGATATTTGTACAATGTACAGTATTTGTGAAGACGACCTCATGTTTGAATATGGACTTATTCGCCGACTTCCTGGTGATCATCGAAAAAATTCCTTCTCAACCTTGCTACAGACTCTGACAAACAGTGTATGTTTCCCATTTTGTCAGCACTGGTAAAAAAATGCACTGTTTCTACCTGTGAAACTGCCAGTGTAGAGCGATCATTTTCCACAATGAATCGCATATTGACTTCCAAACGCTGTAGGCTGTCTGCCCCACACGCTGATGCTCTCATGAAACTCTCAATTGAAGGAAGGATTGACCAGATGTAAGGGAAGGAACTCGGGACGAGAAATAGGTTACTGGAGCTTGTATTAAATAGAGCATATGAGAAGTGGTTAAAACGACCAAGAAGAAATGTGTAATGTAAATAGTGTAAATTATAGTGTGGAAAATAGTGTATGCAAGATAATCAAATTGAAAAGTTGCAAGATTTAGTAAAAAATTGACGTTATTTATAGTTAGCGTAAATTGTGAGATTGCCAAAAGTGTCCAAACATTTCTGTATTTTCTTCAAGAAACAGTCTTTAAATTAAGATGAAATGATATTTCTGTTGAGTGTGGAGTACAACTTGCTCAAGTATGAGGATGGGGAATATCATAACTCAAGATCAGGTATTTTTTATTATTATTATTATTATTGGTTTGTTATTTAGCAGAAGAAAATAACGGATTTGAACTTGGCTTTCTCTTTGTATTAATATGAAATCTTTTAACTTAGTTTCCTATTCGTGTTAATATGAAATTTTATTTTAATGATCCAATGTACAGAAATTAATCTATTACAAAGTGTTATTTTTTTTTTTTTTTTTTTTTTTAGCAGATTCAGCTCTATAAATGAAAGCTGCTAGGGAGGGGGGAACATGGAATCAGTTGCTCTTGCTAATAGTTGTGTATCAAAATATACAGTTTTCTTTGAGTTTGTTTAAAAATGTATACCACTATTGTGAAAGCACCCCCCTTTTATTTTGAACACCCCCCAAGTAAAAATTTCTGGTGTATTTACTGTAATGTGTCATCTTAACACATTGAGACATAGCGACCTAGTCTATAGTTATTGGTGTAAAATTTTAGGACTAGGAACCTAATAGGCAATGACTAAAACCGATTGGTATGACATAATAACAATATCACACTTTGAACTTTAATCGTAACTCAGTCTATGGGCAATTGTGAAAAGTCTCCTTTGATTGATAACTCAGTCTATGGGCAACTGTGAGAAGTTTCCTTTGATTGATAACTCAGTCTATGGGCAACTGTGAAAAGTTTCCTTTGATTGATAACTCAGTCTATGGGCAATTGCGAAAAGTTTCCTTTGATTAATCGATCCCTACCTCTAGCTTTAAATTTTGTTTCAAACATGGTACGTAATGATTGTAACTTATTGATGTACAGGATCGTGCCGTGGAAAATCAGCGCCCGGGGCGAAAGTATACTACGGCGCCCCCATACATATATTCCAAGCAATGTTTCCTATCTTTTTTCCTTTTTTCACCCGCATTTTTCGCCCCTCACTTCGGCGCCCGGGGCCGTCGCTCCCCTCACAGCACGCCCCTGTTGATATACATTATCAATTTCACACTTTGAATCTTAGAATTGTAACTACGACTCATAGGCTAAGATTTTTGATATAAAAAATTCTTCTTGGCGCAATCTGATTGGTTGATCACTTTCAAATACATAGTTTATTTTTTAAACACTTTGAAAAAAAGTCTAATTTTTTCGATCACTGTTTCAAAACTTATTTTAGTTGGAAAAATTTTGAACCTTAGTGGGATAGTTACGACTCACAGTCTAAAGTGTTTGATGGAAAATTTTATGACTTGAAACCTTATAGGTAATTATTAAAACATATTGATACACCCAACAACAATTTCACACATTGATTTTAACACGGGAAGGTCCCACAAGTTGTCGCTCAAATCTGATTGTCACATAGCACATCTGTTAGAGTATCATGAGAAATGAAAATGAGCAAAATTTAAGGAGCTATGGACAAGAAGGATAGGATCTACGGGGCTTCAAAATTTGAATATCCAAAAAATTATATCATGGAATTATGTACGTTTAAAGTAAATATCTTGAAAACCATTAAAGGAATCAAAACAAAAGTTTCACAATACAATGAGAAAAAATGTCCTATCGAAAATCATAAACAGTGGAGTCGTAGATGAAGCTGTATTGCCAACTCAGCATAATATATTTTGTTTGAAATACTAACTAACTAACTCTGTGGCCTATGGAACCCGGAGGTTCAATGCCGCGTTCACAAAAGCTCTCCACTGACTTCTATCCTTAACTAACTGCATCCAGTTTCTACTTTGTATTCCAATCTCTGCGAGATCCATCTTAATATTGTCCTCCCATCTGCGTCTAGGTCTTCCTAATGGTGGTTTTCCGATTGGTCTTCCAGTCAAGACTTTGAAAGCGTTTCTACTCTCTTCCATTCTAGCTACATGACCCGCCCACCTAAGCCTCCTAGACTTGACGACTCTAACAATGTTGGGTAAACCATATAAATTATGTAGTTCCTCGTTATGAAGTTTCCGCCATTCCTCATTCCCGTTCCTCTTGGGTCCAAATATTCGTCTCAGGATCCTGTTCTCAAATACTTTCAGTCTATGTTCTTCCCTCAGAGTAAGTGACCATGTTTCGCAGCCATACAGAACAACAGGCATGATTATAGTTTTGTATATTTTAAGCTTCAAATTCCTCGACAGAATTCGCGACGACAAGAGATTTTGAACCAAATAGTAACACGAATTCCCTGCTTTTAGTCGACATTTAATTTCTCCGTGAATATGATTTTCGTCTGTTAATATTGATCCTAGATATTTGAAACTATCCACTTTATCAAAAGCATTATTTAATATTTTAACGCATCCATAATTTGCTGTATTCCGGTCCCGACGCACATCCATGTATTTAGTTTTCTCTGCATTTACTTCTAAACCCATGTCCCTGCAAGCGTTTAATAAGATCTCTGCATTTCTTTCTATTGTTCTCCTATCATCCCCTATTAAATTTACATCATCAGCATATACCATAACCTGGTGAATACCGTTCAACTGTAAGCCCTGGATGCTATCTTTGATTTTTCTTATAGCGTATTCCAGAACGAAGTTAAATAATAATGGCGACAACGCATCTCCTTGTTTCAGGCCATTTTCGACGTGAAAGCTCGTGGACAAAAATTTTCCTACCCAGACTTTACTTTGCGATTCATTTAAACATATCTTAATTAATCTAATTAGCTTTCTCGGTATTCCAAGTTCTGTAAGAACGATGTATGTTTCTCTCCTAACCGAGTCGTACGCCTTTCTAAAATCAATAAATAGTTGATGTACCGGGGTATTTATTGTATTCCCACTTTTTTTGAGTATTTGGCGAATGGTAAATATTTGGTCGAAAGTTGATCGATTTCGTCTAAATCCGCACTGATAATCTCCAATAATTTCATCTGCGTACGGGGTCAGTCTTGCTAATAGAATATTTGAAACGATTTTATAGGATGTTGACAGAAGAGAAATGACTCGATAATTATTACAGTCAGTTTTGTCGCCTTTCTTGTGAATTGGAACAATGATTCTTTCCCCTCTTGGGGCAATTCTTCCTTCTTCCAGATAAGGAGAATGAGTTTGTGTATCTTGTTCCACAATTTTTCGCCTCCAGCTAAAATTAACTCAGCCGGAATTTCGTCTACACCCGGAGATTTATGTTTCTTTAATTTCTTTATAGCGGTTTCTACTTCTATTCGGTTGGGTTCTGGAATATACGGTTCTGCGGTGTGTATCTCCTTTTCTCCACGCACAATAGTTTTTGGTTGCGTGTTCAGCAAATCGTCAAAGAAATCTTTCTATCTATTTAAGATGCTATCCGTGTCAGTGAGAACTGTACCGTCAGATTTCTCTAATATATAAGCACGAGGTTGATAGCCTTTCTTAAATTCGCTGATCCCCTTATACATGTCCCGAATGTTTTTATTTTTATCTTCAAGTTCCTTAATTTTAGCTTTCAGAAAATCGCGTTTCTTTGTTCTAAAAGTTTTGGAAGTATCCCGCCTGATATTTGCGAAATTTTGTGTAGTTATTTCATTCGGATTTTGTAGCCAGCGTAATTTTGCCTGTTTTCTCTTCTCTGCTAGTTTTATGCATTCCTGGTCGAACCATGGTTTGTTCCTACGTATTTCCGCGTGCCCCAATTTTTCTTTTGCTGAAATTTTAATGCTATCTTTAATTTCAATCCAGGTATCATCAACACTAGTGCACTCCGAATCTTCTAAAGCCGAGAATCTATTCGAAACTTCAATCTGGTATTTCTCCCTTACCTGGCTCTCTTCTAATTACTTTAAATTGAATCTCTCCATTTTCGGACAATGAATATTACCTTTATTCAACGATAACCTCTCGTATTATCGCTGCTACCAGTTAGTGGTCAGTGTCACAATCAGCCCCTCTAAACGACCGGATATCAATTATGCTAGATTGCCTTCTTCTATCTACTAAAACGTGATCAATTTGATTATGTGTTTTCCCGTCTGGTGATGTCCGAGTGTATTTATGAACGTCGCGATGTGGGAATTTTGTACTCTTCACGATTAGGTTTTTGGATGTTGCAAAGTTCATGAGTCTCACACCGTTGTCATTACTTTCCTTATGCAGACTTTCGTTCCCTATAATCGGTTTGAAAATGTCCTCTCGTCCTACCTTCGCATTGAAATCCCCTAATAGAATTTTCATATGGTATCGCGGGAGTTGGTCAAATATCCGTTTCACTTCTTCGTAAAAACTGTCTTCTATATCGTCATCCTTATCTTCAGTTGGGGCATGTACATTTAAAACAATAATATTACCACCGTCCCTTACGAGTAATAAGAGAAAATCTGTCAGTAACAAATTCAACCCGTTTAATTGCTGGTAATATACGTTTATGACGAAAAACCCTGTTCCTAACTGGTGGTTTTTATTTCCTTCCCCGTAAAAGAACGTAAAATTTCCGGAATTCACAGATCAATTTCCTTCCCACTTAGCTTCCTGAACTCCTACTACGTCCATCCTGTATTTCTCTCACTCGTTACGGATTTTAACGCGCCTGCCCTATAAAGACTCCTAATATTCCATGTTCCAAATCTCATGTCCAATTTCTTTTGCTGAGGTCGTGCCAAGTTATCAGTCCTTGTCCGAGGCTTTTGTGAATATTTCTGAACAAGTGCTTTTTTTTTTTTTTTTTTTTTTTTTTTTTTTTTAGGATGAGGTTGTTAGCTCTACCCAACCCCCAAGCTGGAGGACCAATCCTAGTCGGCTGTCCGCGACTGCTTATTCAGTATATTCGCAGCTAACCTCTATATCTAGAGGCCTTCTCCTCGATCCGCAACCTGAGGACGCGCCATGCCGTGGTGACAGGAACCCATGTTTGAAATACTACCATATACAAATGTGCACAGATTTAAAATGTACTATTATCAGTAAGCATAACAGTGAAGTGTAGTGGTACAATGTTGCACACTATTGAATATGCGTGTGCTGAAAATGTACAATGGAGAAGTCTGATATGTAGGAACAGATGGTAATAAAGGAATCTGGGTCTCATACTATGAATTTAGTTCAAATGCATAACACTGATAGTATAACATAGCAAAATGTCAGCAGTATCACAAAATATTGATGCATTTGAAAAACGGAATTGAGTGATGCTATTTTTACGTCCTGTGTCAGCTCTGAAGCTATAAAGGACGGAACCTACAGTATAAAGTGGCATCCGAACCACTGAAATAGAAAGATAATGAAATTTAAGTTGAAAAGTGCAACAAAAAAAAAAAAAAAATGTTCGAAGCAGGATTGGAACCCGCGATCCCTAATATGTCGATTATCTAGCATTCTAGACCACACGGCTATCCGGGTTGATTAAAAACGAAATGAGTTAGCAGTGCCGTGCCGTAGAAAATCAGCACCCGGGGCGAGAGTATACGACGGAGCCCCCGTACATATGAGTGAGGTCAATAAACCACCATGGCTGGCGCGAAGCATAAGAAAATTTTCAAACATTAACCCTGTTTTTCCTTGGTTTTGAGCACATTTTATTATTTTTTTCCTTCCATTTTAAATGTGTGCACATTCACTATCCTAATATCAGTAACATTTTTACCTGTTTTTTTCTTTTGTTTTTCCTACCGAATTTTGCAAGCCCTTACTTCGGCGCCCGGGGCCGTGGCCCCGCTCGCCCTCCTCACGGCACTGTGAGATAGTAATAAAATAATTATATTTCCAATGTGAATATGGTAATATTACAGTGTACAAACATAATCATATGGTATGTAGGAGAGGAAGTAAAAGAATATGTTACTTAAAACGAAAGAAAAATCAAGAAAGTAATCTTCCCAATATTCTGGAAAACCAGTTTACAGAATTAGAAAACACGTGTTTCTTTTCTCGTGTGTATTATTTTGTTTTCGCGAATTGTCTGTTTATTCACCGGGGCTACAGAAGTATAATGCAAAACCCGCACTTTTTTCTAATGCATTCCTTTATTAACCTCTGTTGCACATATCAGACTTCTCCATTGCACATTATCAGCACCTGCCCGCCCGCCGAGACATGCTTTTCATCTCTAAAGTGAATTAAGACATTCGTGAGGAATTTCCATAGGTCAAGAAAGTTAACTGCCCTTGCCATGCTCTCGATAGAAAAAAGTTTGATAAACAACATGCTAGATTTCAACTCCAGGGTGATAGAGAATGTCAGCATTAAGAATCGAAGGATGGATATCAACTTCCGATTTTAGTGGGTAATATCATCATCATCATAGGTATTCTGCCTTTATTGGCAGGTCACTTGCCGTAGCTGAGAAGCTTCCATGCTCCACGGTCCTCCGCTAACCTTTTCGTCTTCGCGTATGATCTTTCTGTTTTAATATAATCCCTTAATTGTAGTTTCCTTCGCCCCCTCCCTCTCTTTCCCACCACCATACCCTCTAGGACGTCCATCATGATACAATCTCTTCTTAGGCAATGTCTCAACCAGTTTCTCTTCCTCTTCCTAATTATATCTAAAAGTGTTCTTTTCTCATAGTGGGTAGCTTTGTTAATGACAATACGAGCCGCCACTGACTTTCACGTGACAGTATGTCTTGATCACTGAAAAGTCAGAGGCGGTATGCCTTCAACACTGAGAAAGCAGAGGCGGTATGGCATACCACCGCATACCGTCTCACTTCGACCACTGTATATTGTCACCAATTGCAGACATCTCACGGCCGTGATATTGGCTTGCCGTAAAAAAAGAACAAAAACACCTGCTTCCCGGCACTATGGCGTAATATAGCAACACTGATGGTACCAGACAGTGTCAGTATATGTGGTTGGCCAATAGCTATAAAATGAATAGACAAATAAACAAGAAACTTGCAATTATTGAGGAAGTCATTGCTAGGAGTAGATAGATTATTACTCTACTCCATGATTTGAAAGTTTCTTGTTTGTTTGGAGCAGTCTATCCACAAGTTAGTTGGTGACCACTCACATGTCGTATGTGTTAACACTGTCTAGTACCGTCAATTTTGCCATATTACTCCGCAATGCCGCATAATAAGTATTTTTTAAGGCACGGAAGTGGGATGTAGGCCCTTAGTACCAATGTAGCATTCTTGTTTAAGAACGATATATTCTTACCCCACCTACTTATTAACAGTCTTGGGAAGTAACGTAACGAAAGTAACGCGTTACATTTGAAATAATGTTTCCTAGTAATGCGTTACATTTTTCCAAAGTAACTGTAACGGTAATGCGTTACAAATTTTTACGTAACGTACCTAGTTTGCGTTACATTTCAGATGAGTAACTAGGGGGTGCGGTGGCTCAGTGGTAGAGCGTTCACCTCTGGTGGTTGGGGTCCCAGGTTCGATCCCAGCCTCCGCCAAGTGAACTTTGTGGTGGACAAACACCGTGCTCGTGGGTTTTCTCGGGGTTCTCCCGTTTCCTCCCACTTTCTTCATTCCACCATTTTCACTCATCTCTCATAATCACCGTCTCCTTTAGCCTAACCGGCATAAGCGTGGGACGTAAAACTCAAAGATTTCATTTCATTTTCAGATGAGGAACTACAATATATGTATATTTTTTTCGGAAACAAATGTTTCTTTCCTGTAAGTGAATTTCTCAGAATTGAACATGAACTACGTATGTCAGTGGCCGACAGTCAGTCACTGATACACAGAGGAACAGATCATCTTAGTGCCCTTGCTGTTTTTGGAAGATGAGTACAGCCTCAGAGAAATCACATGTACTGATTGCAAGCATCTGGAAGATTTTGACATAGATTTCTACAGCTCCAAATCAATACATTAAGTGAGTGAACTACGAGTGCAATTGTGGCCTATTTTATTTTGATTGTTGTTGTTTTTATAAATATGGAGTGCGAAAACATTTTACTGTTCACACATGTGAAAAAATACTTTTTCTCAGAAGCTGGGGATGATGATAGACTGAATTTAAAAGTAGAGTGTCTGAAATGCCCCAGCGGGAAATATTTATCAACAGCTAGGCTGCCATAATTAACAATATGCAGTAAGGGATTAATATGAATAAACTGTGTTCTGATGAGCAGGCCTACTTTATGACTAGAAAATAAGTTCGTTGATGGTATGTAATATTGGACTTCTTTCAGATCAGTTTGCGTATCCTAGAGTCCTGTTGATTACAGAATTTGGAACAACTAGCTTTAAAAAGCATGTATCGATTTTAGAGTTACTGGCAAGTTTTGATTACATGTATTATCATATTATCAGTTGTAGTGTAATGCTTCTCTATATTCTATATTTTTAATTTTACATAACAACATTATTATTATTATATAATTAGTTTAGCAGAATAATAATAAGCAGCTGTTTTTTCGAACGCAGTATGGCATTTTAATCAGTGTTACATTATATGAAAATGTCATATAGCTCTCAAGTAAATATTTGTTCTTGCATGTACATAAAGCGATTCAGAACGTGCAATATTACGTTTATAAAGTCAGTGAAGCACATTAAATTTCCAATAAAGTAACTGTCCTCATGAAAGGATATAGCGGCGCTACTATTATCAAACTAGTTCTAAACGTTTACGATGGTTGGGGAAATCAGAGTGTACAATAATAATAATAATAATAATAATAATAATAATAATAATAATAATAATAATAATAATAATAATAATAATAATAATAATAATAATAATAATAATATAGTGCAGAAAATTGAAGTAATAAGATTTTTTTTACATATTCAAAGTTTCTGATCTAAAAGTAACGCGTTACTTTCAAAGTAAGGTAACAGTTACTTTTTGGGGGCAAGTAAAAGTAAAGTAACTTTTAACGCATTATATTTTACAAGTAACTTACACAACACTACTTATTAACATTCCTTTTTGTCCACAAACAATGCCACTTACATCATCAATTTGTAATTTTTTGTTTCGTAAAAAATCTTACCTTCATATGTTTCTGGTGTTAGTGAGGACGAATGTCGAAGCCTTTTCCCATAGTTCATATCTTAAAAAAAAAAAAAAAATGTATGTTTACACAGACAGTCCTCTGGATGGCAGTTTCATTTCATTCGCACTTAAGGTTCAAAAATACTGATGCTTCAAAGTTCGGGTTGCAGGAATTTCCAGACACCCTGTACCTTCGTAATTGCATTCATCAGAACTTCTGTGATCTGTTTGTTAGCTTCTAAAATCTTGCCCTTGAGGAAGAAAACGATTCTTCATTTTAAATACATTACGCTGTTCTTTAAAAATCTTACTTTCTAGACAGATTCTGTTGCATAAGCTTTCTTATTCCAGTTTGATCTTTACCTAGGTGCAATTTACATATTACTATTCTGTTGTCACTATTTGGAACGTTCACGTCTTCAACCACATATCTTCTGTTTGACATGGGGTAGTCAATTTCGCTTGCTCTTCAACTTACGTGCTCATTTTCTGTGAAACTTTTCCTTAAAGCGGAAGTTTATAATGTGTATCTCGGATTCGGTTAATTCCACGTAAAAGGTTTCCACGTTCTTTTCCTCATTATTAATTTCTTGCTTGACTCTTGTTCCCCGATTCTAGCATTGAAGTTTCTCGCATAATCTTTACGTAAATATTTTCTCTCGTAATAAGTCTCTAATTTCTTTACGGAATTCATTCAATTCCTCTTCTGAAGACTTGTTGTGGGAACATATGCTTGATTCTCTTGTAGTTTGTAGACCTTTATCTAGGAGAATTTGATAATAAGCCTTGCTAATCTACTGAAGATGCTATCTATCTCCAGATATTGATTGCTCCTTAGCTTTTCTTTGAAAAGAAATAAAACACCGCCATTTTAAACACACTCTGAACCTTTATAATAGAATAGGTGTCCACTTTTCACTCTTTTCTTCTTACCTAGCTTAATCAGATAATGTTCCAGTTCATCTTTTGTAGCTCTTCTTCCAAATCCACTGGAATGTTACATCTTGCCAGAGAGATTTAGCAGTATACATAACAATAATCAGTTTTAAATGGTAATTTAATCCGTTACAGATATTCTTAACACCAGGCACGTAGGGATCCATAGCTTTTAGGAGTGTCCGGATTCAATTTTTGAATAAACTGAATTGATATTTGTAAATCACCTCTAAAATTATAGTAAATTAGAAAAGTAGGATTTTCGGATGGTCCGGACCTACCCCCTGCGTACATGTGATTTCGAACGTTATCTTGCTCAGTTACAATCCCGGTAAATCAAGGCCATGAGTCATGGTCTGTTGTGTTGTGCCCTGTCATAATCTGAGAAAGAAGTTGTAATTTGCCAAAACGGCATAGTGCTGGCCGACACACAAATGATTTCAGAACAATTATTCCGGGGCGGGTGATTTCCAGTACACAGGACATGAAGTGCAGTTGCTACTTAGAAGAAACTCACATTGTATATGAATAGGGATATAAGGTTGGAGGATTTCGTAGCTCTAGACTACATAATGAATTGTCAGTGCTGGTCAAAGCATATTGGCGATGAAACCTGTAAGGTCAACTGTGAAAAGGAAGTTTTCAGTGTACACCTACACAACTGGATTAGTAGAAGAATGCGTATTTTCATTATATAATTTTCTATTAAAGATGATCACATAGTCCTTCCTTCGGCCAACCGTGTTAAAATCCACATTCCGTGAACTTTCAATATTTTTTGATATATCTATTAAATATTTACCTAGAATAATAATATTTTAATCTACGTAGGTCACTAGAACGGTAGGTATAAACAGAAAGAAGAGCACTTTTGCTTATAAGTTAGTATCTGTCACTTTTGAGGTACTTCTGTGTTACGGTGTTATAATTTCAACCATAAATAAATAGTTTTATGCTACCTTCTTTACAAGAATTTTGTTCACAGTTTATTTCCGTGTGACACACTGTCAATCGAATCTTATTAATTTAAAATTGTTTAAAGAGAAGGGGAAATAAGATGATTGATTCTTATTCTGGACATTGCATTATTGAAGGTCACTCACCACTTGATTACTGACCTAGAGAAATGTAGAATCGTTTTTCTTCCATTTTCCTTCTTTTCTTTCTCTTTTTCTACAGGTTCTGCGTACCTCATACCCTTACGGTCATACAGTGCACTTCTACTTGTTGTCAAAATGGCGGCATATGTTTGTAGGGGGAGTAACTTTCTCTGTATCGGAATTTACAAGCATTAGTGATTTTAGTATTGATAGCTGCCGTGAATCGTCATTTATGGTTTGAAATATATATAATCAGGTTTGTATTTGTAGATATATTTAATACGATGAATATATAATATAAATCAATTAAAAGAACATGAAATTGTGTAAGTGCTGCATTAACAGTGGTACTTTCGTATTTATTGTTGTGTGTAGAATGTAAATAATATATAAAATCAATTCGAAAACCCTACTGAAAGAAACTTTGTCCTGTTAGTTGTTATTGCGAAGAATGTCATCATTTTCATTTCTTTATACGTAGTATAGAACAAATACTGATATCGCGCGCTGAAACCATTCAACTCATAATGTAGGACATGAACTTGTATTTTTCAGTTTACATTTAGTTGTTAGGTAATGTGGCAAATTACAATGCGGTGCAAAGTTAATTTTCATTATGTATATTCTGGAAGTACGGTGAAATGGTTCTACTGAATTTTACCATGAAGGAACTTGGGTTGGTATAGGATGTATTTTACAGGAGTACAGAAGTTATCGGTAATACTGCGAAGTATGATAGTGGGGTAAGGCAGTATTCTATACTATTCCTAATTTTAGTATGTCCATAGATTGGCAGGGTTCTAGATCACTGGCCCGCATCCCCGTTGAGTCAATCTAGCTACTAACCCGCCTTCGCTCGCTCGGCATTACTATGTGAATTGAGTATTGAGCTTTGATAAAGAAGGAATAAACCAGACTACTAACCACCTTCACCTATATGTGTGGGCCAGGATATAGGACCTTTCCCATAGATTCTAATGTTTGTGTACCCTGTAAAAAGAAAACAAAGCAAGAGAAGTTATAGGTACTCGATTATATTTTAAATGGTGCAGATTAAGTATAGTCCATCAAATTAAAAAAGCATTTTTTTTTTTTTTTTTTTTTTGTGCTTTAAATGAATTTCTGAGGCGTTCTAGGCGGTTATTACCGTGGGACATGCTCAAATAATTATGTATAGAGTGATAATACGAGTACAAACTTATATGCTCTTAAATGATTACGTGCTATCCTGTTAGGGAATTTTTTCATTACGAAAATTCACTCATAGAATCTTAGAAATTGTTTCTTAGGGTAGGAGTTGCATTTACGGGTGCATATTCACTTTATAGAAATTTCACCTTAAGGTGTAAACACGTATCTGGACATACGCTTTAAAAACGAGAATACTATCTAGCCGAGTCAGGGTAGAGGGATCAGCGCGAAGGGTAGGAGGTTGTCCACGAGAAGCAGGCGCGTCAGCAAAGTAGTATATGCTTATTAACGATGATAGTGCGAAAATCACGTAGGTTAGAGCATTTGTAATTGTTTCACACTTGTAACTCTATACTTGTAAACATAAAATATAGGTTTCCTACATTGTGCATAAATATATCAACGGTATATATACAATCGTCCTAATGGTTTGACAGTTGTAAACATGAAATACTAGTTTCCTATATTTTGAAGAAATTTTGGACAGTGAAATTTAATAACCTGCAGAATGCTCTGTAATGTGCACTTATTCAATTTAACCGTAAAGTTATCATTTTTATTACGGATTATTATTAATTAGTAACTTTTAAATAATAAGCATTAATGACTCAATACGATAGGCGGCTGCTACTTTTTGTTTGGCTGTTGAGGAAGATCTTAAGTGTTCACGATTAACTGAGTATTTTAATACTTGCGGATAGTCAGATTGTAAATATCCTGTCATTTTATGTGCACATTTACAATATATATGTCAGCTTTTAAAAATTACTTTTTGCGCTCTAAATGTTTCTCTAAGACATTCTGCACATTTTATTTCTTTGACGCTTGCCCAAAGAATTGCATACGGATTGATAATATGCATTCAAACTGGTTTGGCCGTTACGGATATAATTATGCGTCAGGACGAATGCTATAAAAAATATTGTGCACAGAACACTAACCAACGTGTGCTAGCTGCCACTTAAAAGCACAAATGTTATCTAATCGAATCGGGGCAGGGGGGACCCTCACGGGGGTGCGTCTGTAGTGAGCAGGTGCGTCGGGTTCATGACATTTGGGCGCAAAACCTTTTATCCAAATAGGTTTACCTATCTGCATATGTTATAATGTATTTCATAACAAGAGCCCAAATGTTTAAGCACTGGGAATTTCGAAAAAACTTCCGCAAACAATTTTCCAAAACTAAAAATAACATCCTTAACACAGCGAAGTTTTTGCATATTATGTACAACTTGTCTCTCTCAGCTGAAAAGAAATGGGAAGAAACCGTAGGAAACTATTGACTGTCCCGTCTCCGTACTATGCGGTTTAGTTTTAAAAGAATATTTCTTTTGAATGAAATAAGATATGTAATAAAGACAGGGGATTTGTGTTAAAAAAATATATATAAAAAAGCGTACGTTTTTCGTTAATCTTAAGTTACTTTAAAGGTGTGACTAAATATTCATACTGTACTGTGTACTTAATTTTTTGAGTCAGACATTATTAAATTTATCTTAAAATGTGTACAATACTATACATATTTTCATTTTCTATAATAAATTATTAAAATGCGTGGTACAAAACGTAAGAAATGTTTGTTAAGTACTGACCAGTACCAAGAGGTCAGAAAAAACGAATTAGTTCTGTTTTTGGAATAAAAATGGTATTTTTAATGATATGGTTAATTGAGGAAGTATTTATTGATTGTTTTTTTTTATTATTATTATTTGATCTGCCCATTAGGTCGGATAGTTGATACTCTATTGTATTAATAAAAAGTTCATATTATATTCAGATTTCAAAAATAGGCAATTATAGGCATTAGCTATACATTGAAATAGGAAGAATAGGCCAAGTAAAATTTACTATAGGCAGTCTGTGACACCCCAAAACAAATTTTTGTCCTTTATAACATATCTAACGTAAAGGAACGATGCGATTGGGCGGCAAAAGAACAGCATTATATCCAATAAGGATATGGAATCTGTATGACAGTATGGCAGAGTACTCAATGACCAGTTAAGAACGAACAACCACGGCAAAGCAGCTCATCTTGGACTGCTGTGCGCCCAAACATCCTGCTCCGGGCGCGTTAGCGACGAAGGGTATGAAGACAGACGGGGACAGTGAAAAAAAAAAAAAACACTATATCGCATGGAAGCAGCTCACTTGTATTAGTTAAGGACATTTGCCATTGTTTCACACTAGTAACTGTATATTACTTGCAAACATAAAATAAGCATTCCCTACATTGTACAAAAACAATCCGCCGGTGAAGATTATCATGTTACACAGTCATCTTTCAAATGCACATGCATGCACTCATTTTAACTCAGTAAAGCACTTCTGATGATATGACACTTATAAATATAAATACTGGTTTTCTACATTGTACATGCTCCTCCAGTGGAAATCAATATCTTAATCTTCTTTCATATGCACTCACTCATTTTAACAGTAAAGTTTGCTCTTAGGGTAGAAACCATTTGAACAATCCTCCCAGCTATCACTAGTATTCATTGCCCTACCCTCCTTCCGACTCTTATACCTCCTTGATGAAATTCACAGCCAGCCATTATCCGAATTCCCATGCCAAATATGCGTGCGCTATTCATAGATCCAAGAGGGAGCTGCATGTCCAAGATGAAGTTATCGTAAGGTAGAGGTTTGATTGGGCTAGAAGTGTTAGCCAGGGCCCGGCCCGACCCGTAAATTTATAATCGAGTCCGAAATATGTTTTAGCATTTAGGCCCAAACTCGGCCCGAGCTCGTGTTATCATCGAATGAGTCCGAAATAAGCCTAAGAAACTTGATAATTAACGCAAAATTGTCTTTTTATTTACAGCAAATAGAGGTTTAATTTTGCAGTTGTCCTTTAAAAGTTCTCCAGAAAGAACGGTGCAGTAAATATCGTTGTACAGTATGTTTACATAGTTCTGCGAAGGCCCGAGAAATATGGTTGTATATTTAAAAATTTATGACCCGGGCCCGAAGTGATATTTTGTAGGCCGGATCGGGCTTAAGTCAGCGATGCAAACCTCTACCGTAAGTTTCGTCTGAGAGAGCCACTTTCACATTCAGTGGAAGATTCTGCGATTGTGACAAAAGTTTGCTTTAGAGGGAAAAGTATGTCCGGGGCTTAAATTCCCTGAATATACGGCAGTTGGGAAGTGCTTTTTCATTGAGACAAAATTTAGCGGCTGCGAAGGCAAGTAAATCTAAACAAGTGGTTTGAATTGCCAATGTTACAAAACCTGTATGTACAGAGGTCTGTCCGGATGTTGGCTATTTGTAAAAATACTAGACTTTTTTAAACCACTATTCTAAACTATGTTAGTTACTTATGACGTGGTTGATTACTCTTTTGGGGTAAATATTCGCCTGAACGAAATTGGGTTTCGAAGGATTTTCTTTGCTCTCTAAGGCCTAAAGTATACATGAAGTGCTAATGTGATTTTGTGAGGTCGTTTGAGACGGCCTATCTCCATTTCGCCTTTGCGTTCTGAACGAAGATTTCATTTTATCCCGCTTTACGCATATTTTTATAAGGAAATTAGAGATGTACCGATATATCGCTATCGGTGATATCAGCCACTTTTGGGAGTATCGGTATCGGCAAATGGACGCCGATATATTTTCCGAACTATTTCCAATTGTTTAGTATTAACAGTGACACTTAAATTTCGTAAATTTCTTTTAAAGTTGATCTAAATTATCAGTTTTTACAATCGATTTCTTTATGCATGTATACACTTTTGATTTGCCCTACTCGTACTCAACTGATATTTTTAGTCCCTCGATGCCAAAATATTGGTGAAGAAAAGCCAAAGGTCCTCAGTCAGGATCATGGGCGCCCGGGGAAGGTTTTCTAGGGAGGACCCTTCCATGATTGCTATATTACATCTAGTGTTTAATATACGCGGTTTGCTATAGTACGTATACATTTTCGTGAGCCAGAGGGAACGGTCCCCACCTTGCCCTCCCCCTTCGGACGCCCATGATCAAGATAGCAGACTCGTCATTTGAATCTCAAACGAGACAGAAGTTTCAATTCAGAAGAAAATGCTATGGAAGAAACCCACAAGACACTAACTTTGTTATTATTTTCTCCTACTCCTATTATTTGTCCCCTCTTTTCCTTTTATGGTATACACAGCATCATCTGGTTCATCACGTATATTTTTTAAACAATAAAAAGTTGTAACCGGTAGTATCAATTTGCATTATATGTATGCAGGAACGGCGATTAGGGGAGCAGGAGGGGGCATTGGTCCCCTTCTACTTTTTTTTGAAGTGACACCTTAATGTATATAGTTTCATTTATTTGGAAATGTAAAGTTCTTGTACGTATTACTGGTTCATAGAAAAAATGCCGCCATATATTTGCTGTGATGTGAATACGTATTGGTTATTTGTCTTCCCGTGGAGTTAAGAAAGCTACATGAATTGCGTTTTAATTGCTACGGAGAATGGCCTAAAAATTAACCTTTTGGAGCGCAATAATTCCAGCGTATTTTAATTTCTTCTTACAAGGGCTCGATATGTTAAGTCAGCCACTTCAAAACTAATTTGAGAGAACATTTCGCAAAACAAGAAGAGTCTTTCACAAGTTATTCTTTAATTGTACAAAAGTCAACAGTTTCTAAAATGTATTTTCTCCTTTCTAATAGTAAGGAATATTGATTATAAAGAGTAGTAAGAATCAACTTCTACTTTTTTTCATTGTTTTTGTCTTATGGTATTCCGCAGTTACAAATTGGTGGTGAGAGAAAAAAGTTCCCTTTTTTTTACTAGGAGAGACAACAATGCCCGTTTCGCAGACGCAGCAAAGCCCTTTTCGTCTTTTTTTTTTTTTTTTTTTTTTTTTTTTTTTTTTTTTTTTTTTTTTTTTTTTTTTTTTTTAATAACGAAACAAGAAAGAAACAGTTGAGAATGCTCGAAGAGCATTACCAAAACGAACTTAAAATAATTTTTTTTTCGAAATTTATATTAAATGTATTTGATTAAATTCAATAGATAATACATTTACATATTTGGAACCGGCGTATTAGGGTATATGTTGAATTAGCTATATTGAGCTGTTATTTTTTATCACCGTATATATTGAAAATGAAGATATAACCAGTGGCCACCGGTTACTATCTAGTACCAAAATGTTCACCATCTTCTTAGGTATTGATCAACACTAATATTGTCTCTATGACTTACAGTTCCCGAGATATGGCTTCTTAAATTCCTGATAGTATATAAGAAATGTGTCCAAAAATATCGGTATCGGGTATCGGTAAAAAAAATGGTATCGGTATATTCCTAAACGAAATTACGAATTCTTAATTACCACAAAATTGTGTCTCTAGTAATAGAGAATAGGAATAACGTTTCTTCTTACACTTAGAATTTAAATTCCTGAGCCAGCCGTCGTCAGTGAAAATTCTTTTAGTTTCCCTCAAAACACGCATACAAATACTGGGATAGTACCTCAAGAGCAGGTGGCAGAGAAAAAATGGCTTTATTGACTGGATGTTGTTTTTCTAAGAACTGAAATGTTGGAAATGGATTTTTTTCTCATTTTCAGCTGCCAATTTGCTTTCGTACAACAGATTTTACGATTAAAGGGTTTTTGCGGCACTGGGCTAATTGTACTGGGTTTCACATCCACCAGATACTCAAGAAGAATTAGATAGTTTCAACGTCTGATTGCCGTTAATGTTGAGAAGATAGAGGTATATCTTTATTAATTGTATGTTTCAAGTGAAACGTTCACGATTTTTGTAGTTAATTGATGTATGGAGAAAGACATTTTATTATCTGTTTATATTAATACGCAAATATGTATTACAAAAACAAAGGGAACTTAGTCGTATTACTTTCTATTCCATACTAGCTGCAATGTCCTTTCTTTGCCTGGAGAGGATAAGGTTCATGGAAAGTATTTAACTCTTCTCTCCCCCTTAGAATACGCATATCTTTAAGAGCGTAGTATTTAAGATATTCTGTTTTGGACATGAATTTGGAACTCGCTTCTCCCTTAGGATAAAACACCGTGCTCGTGGGTTTCCTCGGGGTTCTCCCGTTTCTTCCCACTTTCTTCATTCTACCATTTCATTCATTTCTCATAATCACCGTCTCCTTTAGCCTAACCGGCATAACCGTGAGACGTTAAACTTAAAGATTTCATTTCATTTCATTTTTTACCTTAGGATAAACTCTTTAAGGAAAATTACATGATAAAATCTCAGCTTGAGGTAGGTACTATGTTCAGAAACTTGCCACTCTCTCATCATTTAAATATATATATATATATATAATAATAATAATAATAATAATAATAATTAATGATGTTCACTTTCCTTCGGACCATGGACTGTATAAATGTATCACTGACTGGTGGTCGCGAACCTACTGGGCCTGGTGCAGGCATGCCACCAACAATCACCGATCCATTCACCAAAACCAATAATAATATAAAACCTATGAGAATTTACAGAATATACACTTTCGAACGCACATAACATGATAATAATGACAAAATGTAGGATATTACTAAAATATCAGATTATATGCAATTTTATAGATACTACTTAAGAGTGGTATTATTTTGACCGAATATTACAATTAAAACTAAACCTTAAATATAATAATTAATGAAATAATTCTCAATTATATTTTTAACGCTAAGCATAAACCATATATATATATATATATGAGTTCCAAAATTTTTCGAACTATGATACATTATACTTGAGTATAATGTAACAAACTCATTTCAAACTTTAACAGTTTTCCCGCGACGCGATCACAAACAACAAGCATCGTCGATTTAAACATGAAGAAAGAAATTATAAGATACATACTGTAATCCTGGCTGAAATTTTGAACTCCCTCTACTTCAATTACGATGCGCCCTTTAATCAAAGTAACACAATAAGTAATAATAAACTATGTTCAAAATTTATTTCAAACTGTTTAATCGTTTCGCCGTGATGAGATCACAAACAACAGGCAAGATCGCTTTCAATGTAAATAAGTAAATTATAGAAAATGCCCTCCTTTCCACTTTGAAACGGGAATTCTCAAAAACGTTGGAGCACATGCCCACTTATTTTTAATGAGAAATTTATATACCAAGTTTCATCTTCATAAATTGGCGTGCTCCTGACCTACTGTATTTTTTGTACATGACTTTTAAATCCCTTCTACTCCCTTTCCCTAGGATGCATCCTTGAATCAAAGTAATATGATAAAAACCCAGCTCAGGGTAGGTACTAACTACTAGATGTTCAAAAATTCATTTCAAAGTGTTGAACCGTTTCCCCCCGTGATGCAATCGGAAACAACAAGTAACATCGTTTTCAAATTATAGAAAATGCTTCCCTTCCCCATTAAAATAGAAAAATGAAATGAAGTCTTTAAGGTTTACGTCCCACGGTTATGCCGGTTAGGCTAAAGGAGACGGTGAAGATGAGAAATGAATGAAATAGTGGAATGAAGAAAGTGGGAGGAAACGGGAGAACCCCGAGAAAACCCACGAGCACTATGTTTGTCCACCACAAAGTCCACACGGCGCGAGCTGGGATTGAAACCAGGAACCCCAAGCACCGGAGGTGAACGCTCTACCACTGAACCACCGCGCCCATTAAAATGGAATTTCTCGAAAACGTTGGGATACTTTTGCACTTATTTTTAATGGAGAGTTTTTATACTTTGTATAAAAAGTTTCATCTTTCTAACGTGACAGGATCGTGAGATATTAAGATTTCCGCATAGATTTTGACCCTCCGCTCCCCGCCTCCCATAGAATACGTATTTTAATCAAAGTAACATAATTAAAAACTCAGTTCGAGATACAAGATAACTACATCCACAAATTCACTCCAAACAGTTGTACTGTTTCCCCGTGATGCGAACAGAAACAGGATTCTTTTAATTTTTGTATAATAGATTACAGTTGAACCTTGTTAAAGCTAATTTGATCGAGCGCAAACAAAATTCGTTATGCATGATCCCCAAACCTTTTTTTGTTTTCACTGGTATTCTGTATGGTGATAAATACATATTGTAAGCCAATTCTGAAACTAGGCATATACTAGAAGCACAATTAAAGAAAGTAATTATAATCACGTTACGGTAATTATTTCCAGCCAAGTTTCGACGTATATTTTTGGAGGTGAATTTTTCGGGGTTTATTGTGGTTTTACTCCCACCCCACCCCAGAAAAAAATCCTACGCGGGAATTTTTAGATGGGGAGAATTTCTACAACACTGGTGATAAGTGAACCTGAGTTTCTGCAGCGAGTGATAACCAGGAATGAAACTTGTGTTATCGAAGTACAAACCGAAAAGTACAGAGTGACACATACGCCAGTAACTTCGAACCGAATAAGCAGACCATAAATCAAGTCCTTGCCTATTGTCTTTCGTTACTCAAAAGGGTATCATTCACAAAGAGTTCGTACCACTCAGGCAAATATTGATGATATTTTACCAACGCGTAAGGAGAATAATTCAGCGTACCCGCCCTGATATTTCAGATATGAATCTTCAGCTACAACGCATTGAGTCATAGTGTGTGTATAGTGAGAAATTTTTTTAGACAAGTAATAATAATAAATAAAATAAAACTCGAATACTTTCCCATGCCCTCTACAATCCTGACATGGCTGGCTCTCTGCGATTTCATTTCCGAAAAAGAAAACAAATAGAACGTAAAACAAACACGAGTCCTGAAATGATTCCAAATAACTTTGCGTAATGACTTTTATATCACCGGATGCCACTCGATTAAAATATCTGCCTTCAATAACGAGGAGGAAGATAACATTAATTTTGCTTATGTCTATCGCCTATCATTTAAAAAAAAAAAAAAAACACTCTTCTTTTTAGTAACCATTGAAAAGTACATACAGTCTATTGTATTTGATAAAAGTTAGGCATTTTTATTTTATTTTATTTGTATTTCGTGAAAATTTATAGTTCTGTTTTGAAATGAGAGGCAAGATTTATTGCATGTTGTTTCGCAGAAAATTAATTTTACAACGGTAATGTATATCTTAAGTACTTTTAAGTATTATTTGTATTTACGGGCAAAATGAGCTATTTAAAAAAGCACAAGCCATCAAGAAGAAGAAATTATATAAAGAAATAATTTAAATTTTTTGTATTATATTGAGATTTTTTGTTATTGTTGCTATGGCGATTTTTTTTTTTTTTTACCTGTTTTAATGTCGTTGCTATAGTAACTAGAAAGATATAGATGTATATAGATGTAATGAGGAACCATCATGTGTAATCTGAATGCAATCTGAATTTTAAGTTGTCGAACAAGTTATATGTTGAAGAATAATAATATATATGAAGAGCTTTATTGTATTGAATTATTCCATATAATCTAGTGTATTGCATAAATATTTAGAATCAGGGCATATGTAACATAGTTCACGATAGAATTATCGTTACAACTTCAATGTTAATTTAACCAGTCTAGTGGTTAGAGAGTTGGACTCATGTCCACGATGTCCCGGGTTCGATTCCTGGCCTGTGCTTCCCAATTTTCGGCGTCCACCCAGCGTCGTGAGGCAAACTGGGGAGTCACGTGAAAAGACGTGACGGCCACTAGGTTAAGTACAGGGCGCCGCAGCGCGCTGATCACGTGTTCGCTGCTAGGCTGGACGTAGTTCAACCGGTCGCTAGCGGATGGCGCTGGAGCAGGCTTATAATATCAATAATAATAGATCACCTTTCGCCCTTTGCTTGTCATAAGTGTACCAAGGATTAATTATAAACATCCGCGCGTTTTACAACACGCTCAGTCTGATTCAGCTTTTCAGATATCGTTATAATAATAATCAGATGGAGTACTCATTTCTGATTCGATGGGTCTCTAGTTCGAACCCAGAGCGTATGGACTTACGACAAACAACGTAGCAGTTTTTATTATTATTCGGGGGATCGCTCGTTTTCTCTATTTTCATTCTGCCAGTTCCAGTCACTCTTTTTTTTCTCTTTTAATCTACATAGCATAACAATTTTCTCATAGTTTACAGAAAGCTATATATAGTTGTAACATTCATTTGAAACTTATTGACAAAAGAAAACATGTCTGAAAGAATCCACTTAGTAATTTTAGATATTCTCTGAATACTACTTTGCAGTTCTGAAACAATGAGGTAGGGAAAGGGCGATGGCTTAGAGAATGCACCTTTGGAGCGAGAGGTGTCAATTTCGATCCATATCGTGAGAGTTTCTTATGTTTGTTTTTCTGGTTTGACATCCTGTGGGTATGCTCTTTAGGCTAAAAGAGGTGAATTATTAAAAAAAGAGTCAGTCAGTGGAGTACGAATGGAAAAACACAAAAGAACTAAGAGATAACACTCGGACGTGATGTTCACCATAAGCTCACGTGGCTTGGGATCGAACCAGGGTAACTCGCGCCAGAAGTGAGGGCACTGCTACTAAGCCACCGTGCCCTAGTATGTTTGTTGTTAATAATAATATTTTCTTGGGTTCTCTTGAGACTTTCCATTTCTTTATTTTCTCTCCCTTTCATTTTTATCCCAATTCTTTCCTCAGTATTCACTTGAAATTTTAAGATTTGTCTTGTCTGTCCTGCAGAACGTAACTCCGGAATATTCATCTGAAAATTTCATTTTTGATATCATCTGAGGCTTTAAAACTGAAATTTCAAATTTTATAAATAGATTCACTCAAATTGAAAGTGTCGTGCGCAAATGTACCTCAATTAAATTCAAGTCTGTGATCAATAATAACAAAGGCCTTTTTTTTCGATTGAATTGATAGTTATGCCCATTCATATCTTCCTTCTTAGCTCTGTACTTACTAATAAAATAAGTGTCATACAGATATTTGGGTGACGACAAACCTAGAAACCGGGAAAAGTCAGGGAGTTCTGGTAAGAGCTAGGACATGTCGGTTTGCAAGGAGTAAGTTTTAAAAAAAACATTTATAAATGAAAATTTTAAGACGTTTCAGATGTAGTTGAAAGCGGCTTGTTCCTTTAATTGGCAGCTTCAAACTTAGAAACGTATGTTCTGCAGATCTGCACATTATCTTTTGCTTTTCACTTGTGCAATGGAATATCATATTGGTGAATCATCCACAAAATGCAGTTGGAACAGTGACGTTGTGGTAAATTAATTTTCGACGCATGCATAATTTCAGCTCGTTTCCACTATCAGAGTTTATTTTCCGGCATTAAATGAAAGTAGCTTATAACAAATTAAAGGGTGTTATTAATGTGTTATTAATATTGTGTTATTAATATTGAAACTGTTTTCATTGTAACGTATTTTAATTCCCAAAGAGGTATATTTTGGAACTGCCTTTGAGTTTACGTAACTTCCTGACACAGTTGCACATCAATGTATCTGCTGAGTCAATACTGAGTACATAGCCGGACTAATTTCATCGGACATATAGAATATGTCTATAGAAGTCTAAGTGTACTTTCTACTTTCTGCGTATAATGTAATATTCATTAATTGCTATAGATTTGTAAGTACATATATCGGGTGTTGCAAAATAAGTGTTACAACTCTTGGGAGGTGACTCCTGTCAGTGAGACAAGAAAAAAAGTTCTCTTCAACTTTCTGCTATCGGACATAGTTTCAGATCTACAAGGTGCCGAAAGCGTGGGAAAAATGACTTTCGGACGCCAATAGTTCGGAAACTATCCAACATAAAGAGGGCGGGTAAAAAGTTCACTGAAGAAGTCATACCTGCTCTATTGAATTTTGCATGTTTCACAATCCTACCGTGCACGCGCAAGGGATTCCCCAAAGGAACGTAGGGAGTCCCGGATAATCTGCCAAATAAACTTGGTCTAAATGGAAATGAATTGATAGGCTTTCTACCAGGTAACAATGATTCGTTTGTCTTAAGTCGATAACTGGAACAAATACAAAATGGCGGACACCTTCATGTCCGTTGTGTGTGGTTGCATAATCGCCAGGTACGGATGCTGACCAACAGTGACGTTCTGAGTATTAATTGTATCGAATTTGTACTCAAATTCTCTAGAAAGACATCTGGAGTGTCGGTAGAGCATAACAGATGAAGCAGGGTGATTCACATGTATGGAAACACTTAACGAAAAATGCCCAGAAATGCACTCATACTCAGTAAACGTGAGTTCAAAGCGTCGGAAATGTAAGGATTAGGGTCAAGAACATGAAAACCATTGCCAATTCACCAATAATATTCCTTCAAACCGATGCAATATGATGTGCGCGGTTACATACCAATAAGGATACAATAACTGAGGCCAAGTTGAAATTGTGCAATTGGATGCAGTAAGAAATTGGGTAAACTAAAGGAATGTCACAAGTGGGATCGCATGATTGATATTGAAATGTATCCAATGTGTGTGTTGATATCAACATGTAGCTAATGAACAAATGTCAACATGTCCCACTACTGCTGGGACATCGTCCCATGTGCGAAAAATAGGAGGGTCTTGAATCTCAGGGCGTGGGCTCCCAGTAGAATTGGAAACTGCGACCACGCGAGCAAAAGCGAGCGCTCTAGCCCTGAGGTTCGAAGAAGCCTCACTTTCTCTTTATTCATTTCTTTGAGGAGTACCCACTTTGTTTGACAAGCCCTCGTGTACAGCCTCCTGACATACGTGTGTGTTTTATTTTGTTACTCCTACTCCACACTTGTAAACAATCAGAGCTTTAAGACGTTTCTTCCTACTTCTCATGTCGTTTTATTTTCCATATGTATGGTGTTCCAGCTGTAGTATTAAATGTGCCTAATCGGTTCATTTTCGTCTTTGTCTTTCCATGTGCACTGTGTGTAAGATACGAATTTCTGGAGGTATTTTCCTATACAGTATTTCGAGTACGTCATATGTGTCAGAAGACGTGGGACATGATACAAGTTTGTTATTTTCACGCTCTATCAGAATTTGAACCACGCATTAAAAGATTTCTTTTCATATGTGTCGACTGTGGGACAATGTCCCAAACAAAGAGGGACATCGATACAATCGTGTTCTAGTTACGTTCTACCAAAAGGTGCACCAGATGTAATAGCAGTGTTATTTTCCTAGTTTTCGCACTTGAGACGGTGTCCAGCAGTAGTGCGACATTTGACATTTGTTCATTACCTACATGTTGATATCAACACACACATTGGCCACATTTCAATATCGATCATGCGATCCCCTAGTGACATTCCTTTAGTTTACCCAATTTCTTACTGCGTCCAATTGCACAATTTCAACTTGGCCTCAGTTATTGTATCCTTATTGGTATGCAACCGTGCACATCATATTGCATCGGTTTGAAGGAATATTATTGGTGAATTGGCAATGGCTTTCATGTTCTTGACGCTAATCCTTACATTTCCGACGCTTTTAACCCACGTTTACTGAGTATGAGTGCATTTCTGGGCATTTTTCGTTAAGTGTTTCGACACATGTGAATCACCCTGCTTCATCTGTTATGCTCTACCGACACTCCAGATGTCTTTCTAGAGAATTTGAGTACAAATTCGATACAATTAATACTCAGAACGTCACTGTTGGTCAGCATCCGTACCTGGCGATTATGCAACCACACACAACGGACATGAAGGTGTCCGCCATTTTGTATTTTTTTTCAAATATCGACTTAAGACAAACGAATTATTGTTACCTGGTAGAAAGCCTATCAATTCATTTCCATTTAGACCAAGTTTATTTGGCAGATTATCCGGGACTCCCTACGTTCCTTTGGGGAATCCCTTGCGCGTGCACGGTAGGATTGTGAAACATGCAAAATTCAATAGAGCAGGTATGACTTCTTCAGTGAATTTTTTACCCGCCCTCTTTATGTTGGATAGTTTCCGAACTATTGGCGTCCGAAAGTCATTTTCCCACGCTTTCGGCACCTTGTAGATCTGAAACTATGTCCGATAGCAGAAAGTTGAAGAGAACTTTTTTTCTTGTCTCAGTGGCAGGAGTCACTTCCCAAGAGTTGTAACACTTATTTTGCAACACCCGATATATTCATTCTTCATCATTAATGATGATGATGCATTCTGACATCAGCAGCAATTTGCAAACAATATTTGTGGTGCATGCATTCAAATAAAGTTTTTCTCTGTTTCTCTAATCTTTCTTTGAGTCAGATTTGTGTTTGCTTTTTACAATGCCAATACGAAATGCTCAAAACTATAAAACAAGATTATTTCAGACAAGACTTGCAAAAAATATTTAGTAACTAGAATTGTAACTGGGATCGTACTACAAGATAGCATCAAGTGAATCCTCTAAAAGAAAGAAAAAGCTTAGTATATTTATAAGTTAAGAGCTCTTAACTAGAAGATAAATTACTGGTTGTGGTTACCCCATGGAAGACGCTAAAATAATAATCGGTCTGTCGATCACAAAAGTCATGAAATCAAAAAAACGGTCATGAAAGTCAAGAAATTTAGCTTTCGGGTCACGATTTCTTTTATCTGTGCAAATATTTATATAGACTGGAAATTTTTGTTCTATAAAACGTCAAAATTTACCACCAAACATGTCTATGGTCGGCTTAGATGCTATCAAATCACAAGCAAAGCACGCTTCTATCGCTTACGTGAAAATTCGGTTCAATTTGCACCCAAATTCGCGCTTGAGAGTGTTACTAAATTTTATGGTTTGGGAAAGAAAAGGTCACGAAATTCCATTTTGGAATTTTAGTAGACACCCCGTAATATTAAAAAAATGTTTTTACAACGTACCACTGTTAGTTGTGACAACTAATATGTGAAGATCTGCATAGGAAAATAATCTAAGCCTTGTGCCCTGACGAAAATTGCCTGCTAAAACAATTGAAATACAGACTAAAAACGCACAGTGAAGAAATACCATAGGTGAATTATTGTATTGTTATTATTGCAAATGTATTCCATACGCTCGATAAGTAATTACGTTATATTTTTTTTATATTATTCTTTATTGCAATTGATTAGAAAAAATATATTACTTACGTATCTTTTTTTTAAATCTTAGTTTTAAATCAACGTGGAAAAGTTTGTGTGGTTAATTACAAATCAGGGAGAATCTCAAAAATTCTGGAAAACAGGAAAAAGTCAGAAAATTCTTTCCCGAAATATTGAAACTTAAAGGGCGAGAACACGTTACTCTTAGTATCCAGTTTTAGGGAGCACGGTGGCTTAGTGGTAGAGCGGCTTCCTTCTGCTGCGTGGGGTCTCTGGTTAAATCCCCAGCCAAGTAAGTTCGTGGTGGGGATCCCTGGTTAAATCCTCAGCCAAGTAAGTTCGTGGTGGGGGTCCGTGGTTAAATCCCCAGCTAAGTAAGTTTGTGGTGGGGGTCCGTGGTTAAATCCCCAGCTAAGTAAGTTCGTGGTGGGGGTCCCTGGTTAAATCCCCAGCCAAGTTCGTGGTGGGGTCCCTGGTTAAATCCCCAGCCAAGTAAGTTTGTGGTGGGGGTCCCTGGTTAAATCTCCATCCAAGTAAGTTCGTGGTGGGGGTGCCTAGTTAAATCCCCAGCCAAGTAAGTTCATGGTGGGGTCCCTGGTTAAATCCCCAGCCAAGTAAGTTCGTAGTGGGAGGTCCCTGGTTAAATCCCCAGCCAAGTAAGTTCGTGGTGGGGGTCCCTGGTTAAATCCCCAGCCAAGTAAATTCGTGGTGGGGGGCCCTAGTTAAATCCCCAGCCAAGTAAGTTTGTGGTGGACAACATTTTGTCCGTGAGGTTTCTCGGGGTACTCCTATTTCCTCTCACTTTCGCATTCCTCCATTTCTTCCATTATTCATGTGCTTTGATCATCGATTCCCTTAGACTAAAGGACATAATTGTGGGACGTTAAATGGAAAGATTTAGTTTCCAATTTAACTGTGGCAATAGTAAATAATTTCGCTCAGCGTCACTTTAACCCTGAGCATGTAGAAGACAGAATAATAGCAATATAGTAAGTTTTAAAAATAATAGCTACCAATAATATGTATCCATTTTGTACTAACAGATGTTATTATCTTGTTGCAGGAGTTTTACTGAAAAAAGTATAATACGACAGTAAATCATGGGTTCACTTCAGTGGGACATGATGGACCTTGCCCATCATTTGAGGCAAGAAAGATTATTCGTGACAGCGGAGCAACAACATCTGCAGAGTTTAAATGAGAAGGTTAGTTATAAATTTATGTTGATTTTCTTCAATCTTTAATCGAAACATGATAGTAAAGTTAGATAGAAAATAAATTTAAAACATACAAACCAGGTTGCCGCTTAAGTGGCGCATCATAACATAATTTCAGTGTTTTTTTAAGTATAGAAATATGCTAGCAGAAGTATCCAATTCTACGCACGGTGAAATAAGGATTAGTGACCGTAGAAACGGAAACATTTGTAAAATTGACCCCTTTCCCCATTTAGAAGCGGAATTTTCGGAAACGCGATTTCGCTCATTTTCAATGAAGAGCTTATATACCAAATTTCGCACCTCCACCTTAAACGAATGTTTCCATTACACCTTTTTCTAAATAAAGAAACGAAAATTTGAATATTATAAAAGTTGCCCTTTTTTTTCTTTTCTTAGGAACGGAATTCTCGAAAACACCGAAACACGTATTCCCTTATTTTTAATTACGATTTTGTATACCGAAATTCACACTTCCGACTTAATCGAATTCTCGCATTGGGCATTTCCTGAATAAAGAGTCGAAACTTTGAATATTGTAGAAATTCCTTCCTACCTTCATTTTCACATTGAGTGAATTTTCGAAAGCGCTGAAAAAGGTATTCTTTATTTTTAGTTATTCTTTATATAAAAAATTTCACACCTCTAATTAAAGCGAATCCTCACACTAGACATTTTTGTCACTTTAAAAAAATCGGAAATGTGGTATTTCAAAAATGCTGAAACACGCGTTAAGTTGTTTTTAATGAGAATTTTGTATGCTGAGTCGCATCTATCTATCTTGAAAGATTTTTGAGAAACTCTTTAAAAAAAAAAAGTTATTCACATAGCAGGTACATATGACAAAAAAAAAAAAATCATTGCTTTCGTGGAAAAATGAGTATTCTCTCAAAATTCCAGGTTTGTAGCTATATAGTATAGTCTAGGAGTGAATCACTTTTATATAATAGTGTGTGTACAGTCTTTTTCAATAAAAAACTGGCCACCTGTCTCTCTTTGAAAAGTCTTACTTAGTTGGTATCAAATCATACAAGTGTAGATTTTCTTTGATCAATAGAGATCTTTATTTAGAGCCAAAGAATTATTTCGTGGCCTTGTTGTAACCCGTATAGTGTTGATTATTGTTTACCGGTATATGTAGTTCCAAAAATTTTTTGTTACACTGTTAAAAAAGGAAGCAGCAGTATCAGCTTCGTCATCACTTGACATCAGATTTTTATGCACTTAAAATTCATGAAATATGCATGCAATTATCTGTTAAATGTGTTGAAATATGCACTTGATGTGCACTAACAATACAATAAAAGAGAGCGTGTTTTGTGTATGAAATATAACATCGAAAGTGTACTTTATATTTCAGGGACGTTTCTTCAGAATTTATTTTTAAGATATGTACAGTTTATGTACTCTTAACTCTTAAAACACAGATTATGAGGTAAAAATGAACACTGGTATGAGAACACAATCCCTAATTTTTCTTCACAGTTGTACTTTGGAGTGCATTTACTTTTCACGAAATAATACATGCCTCCTTTTCTACATGTTTCCATTATACAAGAAAAGAAAGAAAAAAAAAACTTTTAAGGATCTACATCTTCCCGTAATTAGCCTTACATTATATCCCGAGATGTTTCTCTATATTTTTTTGGTGTCAGTTTGTGACATTTATAGCCAGAAAATGACTTTTCAATATCAAGGGATGTTACTGGACAATATTTGTAGAAACGCGCTAGTTTAGTATCTATCTTATCTGGCAAGTTGAAATATAACTCTTGAAGGTATTTTTCAATTATTTCAATTGTTTTGTAGTCGAAATTTCTGGAAAGAATATCTGCCAATTTCTTTTCCACAAAGCGCCCAAATGTACCAGAAGCTGAAATGGAGCTCATGCTGAACTTCAGCAGCTAGAACTAAGCATTCACTAAGCAGCATTCATCGCCGTTCTTATTTCTGAATTGATGTTGTCATATTACAATGAGTCTGTATCATTATCAGGTTTCTCTTAACGTCTTGGCAAATTGTAAATGTCTTTGCTCTGCTGATCGGTTGCTAACATTATTGATCCTCCATGAACTAGGCATTCTTCCAACCTCCCATGCATCTAAAAACTTATAGAATATATTGAATATGCTTTTAAGCACTAATATATGCTTTAACTTTTGAAATATGCATTTATATGCACGATAAATCTTAAAATTCGAATTGTATTGTTCAAACCCGTACCAAGTTTAATGGGGAGATGCATATGAGCAAACAGAATATGCATTTACATAAAAATCCGGTACAGATTTATTCCCGATGAGGGCACTCGGTCGAAAAAGTGTAAAACGCTTTTTCAGGCCAACCACCCTGAATGAGGTTTTCCTGGGTTTTCCTCATTCGCACCAGGCAAATGCCAGGGTGGTACCTAATTTATAGGTCCCAGGCCGCTTCCTTCCTTCCCTTTCCCCGGATTGTGTGCTCGCCGAGGGACGTCATCCCTCAAAACGTGAAGGGCAAAATGGCCTTAGATACCGAAAGCCCAGAAATCTAAATCCTAAATCCCGATACAGATTTGTTGAGAAAATTCTATTGAAGATGGGGAGACCCGGGTTCGATTCCCGGCGGGAGCTCATGTGGTTCGGATTCCACGTTAATCAGTAGGTCCACGTCTCATATAGGCTCGCTGCTAAAAGGGACGCTAAACTAAAATCAATCAATCAATCTATTGAAGATGGACTTTTTACTGACTTCTGGCAGCATTGTCAAGAAATTAACAAGAAAAAATATTCTAAGTCGTGCATGTTTGTTTACCTGTGCCTTGACAGTGCTGACAGTCAGCGAAAAATTTACGTTTAATATGATCTTTCTGAACAAATGTGTAGCAAGATACAGAAGAGCAAGGTGAATGAGTATCTTTTAACTTTGTTCATATTGTAATTTTTAATTTATTTTCAATTTATTATTATTTTAAGGTTTGATAGGGTAAATCCTAAGATTTTTTTTATTTCGACCCCCTCTCCCAAAGCTCATTTTGTTTTGGAACATATCAGACGCTTGGAAGTCAAATTTGAAAATGGCCATTTGAAAAATGACATTTGAAGCTGCGGAAATAAAGAATAGAAATTATATATACATTATAGAACGGAAATAACGGTATTATTATTTTCATTTTGTTGCGTACTCCTTTCTCCTTCAACAGTCCTTTGCTTTTCAAACTTTAAATTGCTCAGTGGTAGAGTGCTCACCTGTGGTGCATGAAGTACTTGGTCCGATCCCAGCTCGTGCCAAGTGGGCTTTGTGGTGGATAAACACCACTTGCGTGCGTTTTCTCTGTATCTTCCTTTTCCTTCAACTTTCTTAATACTACCATATTTCATTCATTATCATTACCGTCTCCCTTAGTTTCGGTGCATAACGTGGGATGTTAAACTGTCGTTACCGAAAACTGCATACAAATTTAATTCATCGAGTTTTGTGTGCAGAGAGTTGAGGGGGGGGGGGGACAACATATTGTACTTAGGTCTATATTTATATATTGTGCGATCCATGTGCTCTATATTATTTTCCGCTCCCGAAACGACCAATATTAGAGTTGAATTCATAGTTCTTGGGGTCGCTGAGATGAATAATGACAGTTTTAATCCCAATTCAACTTCAAGGTCATACTCCACTCCTCTGGGAAGGGGTGAGAGTTTAAAAGTAATCGAAAACTACAGATATTAGTGTTGAATTCATAGTTTTCAAGGTCACTGAGTTTAACCGTATCAGTTTTCATGAAGATCTTCCTCACCCCTAAGGGTGGGGTGGGAGAGAATGACTTTTTTATAAATAATCAGATAAGCTATCTAATTAGTAACTACTGTAATTAGAGCGAATTAAACACATTAACATATTTTCTCGCGCTTGCGCGGGACTCTGCGGGTAAGTTTTAAATCTTACTTTATTGTGAATCTGAAATTTTGTTGCCCCCTAAATTCTGTCGCACAGAATAGCATTTACCTAAATACGAGCCTGACTGTGCTTTCTGATCCGTAGATTGAAGACTTCAATATCTAGTAATCGAAACATACCAGAGATTACAAGTTTCTTAATTTATGGTATTCTTTGATATAGCGTTCGCCTCTGCGATTATTATCGGTCTTATTTATTCTTCAGGGTCAATGGATGGGACGTTAAATCAAATGATATCCATTTTGCGCGGTAGTCACATCCGTCAAGAGAGGAAAACTGTAGTTAATATGTTGAAACACTGGGTAACAAGAGGTTAATGCGCCAGCAGATAAGTCGCAGACGCAAGTTCGATTTTCAGCCCACTCACACATTTTCATTTGAAATTTGATGTAATTTTACCCACACTAAAATTAATGATGAGGAAAATCAGTTGTTGCTTATATTTCTTAAATACATGGAAAATTGTTGCGTCCATGTCTTTTCATCATATTCTCTAACTTAATGGAAACTTCTATTTCCTGCAATTAGATAAATGAAACGTAACAATTTATTTCGTAGCATTAGTCACTGATTCAAATTGTGGGACAAGGCGAGACTGTAAGTTTTATCATCAATTTGTATGTTTACTCTGCATGTATATCTTTCCGGAAATCAGTTGATGAAGCTAAGGGAGTAATATAGATTGAGTGAGCAGTGACAGTCGAGAAAAATAGTATACTTTGCATTTGTGTACCAACTTCTGAATATATCATTATAATAATTCATTTTTTAATTCTTGTAACATAACATTACTCTTGCTTTAATCACCGCAGGTCCTACGAGTCTCGTCTCGCTTAGCGCAGTTGGCCTGGGTAACATCGCAACAGCGAGTGAATTTGAATCGTCTCATTCTAGCACGCCCTGATTGTTCTCCTGCTATGTGTTGTCAAAGAGCAAACCTTTTGGAAAATACAGCCTTCATTGATGGCTATAAAATTCTTGGTTTCCAGGTAAGTGTATTTTTTTGTATTGGAAAAAATACAAATTATATGATATGGTAATTAGATAAACTTACCGGTAATTTTAACGTGGACTGTACGGTTTCGATCGTAATGCATGTCTCTTTCAATAATTCGGAGTTACTTGCTGAAATTTTTTCTCACATCTCAGATGTATATAATGACACTTTGTAATTTATTACAGGTTCAAAGCTGATGCAAGATGAGAATGAGAAACCTTAAAAGCGAGGAAACAGCTTGTTATTCAAAATTCCTAACGTAGAATATATATGGCGTTTTGAATAGGAAACAGTCCTCGCTTTCAGAGGTTTTAGTTTCTTATCTTACAATAGTTCTGAACCTGCAATAAATTACAAAATGTTTTTACCTACATCTGAGATGTAAGGAGAATTCTCAGAAAGTAACTCCGCCCTAGTGAAGAAAACAGGTATTACTGTCGAAACTGTATGGAACAATTAAACAGCCCACCTTTCTGTTGTGGGATTATTTTATTATCCTCATATTTCGCTCACCTTTCTTTTGTGGGGTTCGTCTGAGGTATAAGGGAGGCATAAGTAACTTGTGCCTCAGACAGAACTCGTAGAAGGAAAATGGACGAAATATAAGGAGTAATAAAACAATTCACGCAACAGAAAGATAAACTTTTTATTTAATTATATGTATGAGTTGAGTAAAGAATATGTAATGCATCACTTCAGCCAGTATCCCATTTCGATGATAGTTTATATTTAATGCGTGTTGTGGATATTCATTTTATTCATCATAGTCATTGTTTTAAGTTGTGTTGATGCTGGTTCGTTCTTTGATGTTGAAACTCCCATTTGAACCCTTCTTTCCTCTTAACCATGCATATTTGGATGAAAGAAAGGAAGAAAAAACAACTTAGCTCGATCCAAGCTGTATTCAAATATGCATTTCAGATTATGCAGCCGGTAATCTTTACCAAAATTTTAAATTCCCTTCCGCCATTTAGGATACACATTTTAATTATTAAAGTGGTGTGATAAAAGGTTGGTCCTAGCCAAGTGCTAATTATATTTCAAAATTAATTTTAAATTATTCAGTCATTTTCCCGTGAGGTTGCGTCAGACATCGTCGAAATTATGTTCATCTATCTATTAAAATGCTACAATAGCAATTAAAAGCGTCTGAGCTTCAATCTATAACTTTGGCTTTCAAATCTTTCATTTACGGTTATATGTGATTTCACGTTTAACAGAGACAAAAATTTTAAGTGTGTGTACTTTAAATACACCATTTTCAATAGATCTTTTTCATAAAGTTTATGTTTTAAAATTATTGTTCAAAGCCTTTGTATTTTAATAAGCCTTCTCTAAAATCAATGCACGTGAATTGTGCTTCCATCTTCCTTGTTCTTATAAACTATATGTTTTGGACGTTTATATGTTTGTGGTCAATCCTTTGACAATGATATCTCGGAAAGTACAGGCTCTAGAAAGATGACGTTTTTACTGATCGATTGGAAATTTTGCTTAGATTGTCCAGTTCTAATTGAATATTTAAAAAACGTGGTTATTATTTCTTTATTACATTTTTAAGGGTACACTGGAAGCGTTGAAATTAAAAAAAAAAAAAAAAAAAGAACTAAAGCACCATATCCTACGTACTATAATTCCAACACCACACTGTTGTATATAGGGGTTGCATATGTCTCAGGCGTTTGTTTTATGGCCAAATAATAATTAAAAAGGAAGGATAACCATTTCTCCAGTGTAAGATGAATATTTTTGGAGTGTTTTGCCCAATAAACACCATATATAACTGCCATCATAATTAATTGTGTATGTAATGTATTTGCTTATTACATACTGCATGCAAGAAGAAAGGAAACACTGGTCATGCATGAATCAAAAACTCCAACCGGAAATAGGCTCAGATCTTGCAAGCGGTGCGAGATATTGAGAAAAAAAATATCGATAAAATCTCCCCCCCCCCTTTTTTTTAAAAAAATCAAGACTTCTTTTACTTGTGTCTGTAAAGGGAAATGTATAGATGTTGTGAGGAATGAGAAGGATATTTATGCTCATATGGGAATGATGCGCTGTGTAGAGAGCGCAGGTTCAGCTAGTGTATTAAGATAAAATATCATAGTTGACCCTTTTCCCGCTTAAAAGTAAAATTTTCCAAAACACTGGGGGACGTGATCCCTTATTTTAAATGAGGAGTTTATATACCGAGTTTCATCATCTTAATTTGAGGAACTCCGACATACTCGATTTTCGGGATAAATTGTGAACTCCCCTCAGGATAGACATTTCAAAGATATATAATAAAAGCCCAATTAGAGGTAGGTACTAACTATAGTTTTAAAAGTTTAGTCGTATTTCCGTGATGCAATTACAAACATGAACATTCATTTTTATTTATAGAGATATATAATTGCCTGTAAAAATACACACCTCTTATAGGTACACAAAGAGTGAAAAATGGACACCGAGAATTGAACACAGTTTACTGTGCCGTCGCGGTAACCACGATACCACTCAATCCACTCCTTGAATAACCGTACATTCCCTCAGTCTTGAAGCTTATGCTCGGCTCACAGCTACATAGAAGTGGGCTGTAATGTAGACACTAGGTTGTCAAAGTACAACATGTGGTACAGTTCATATGGTCTGAATGGCTGGGAACCGGCTTAAACAAATTTAGCATGTATGGCTGTTCAGGGAGCGTGCTGAGTTGTGTGATAGCTAACTCATCATCACAGTAAGCCGAACACCCACGTCCATTCGTTCATTTTTCACTCTTTGTGCATATGCTTTACCAGTTAATTTCTAGCGTAAGAATGTCTTTTCTTAAGTACTGACTCACCAGTCGTCTCTACGAAAGTTATAAGGAATGAGTTCATTATGGTGGATATTTTCGGTTGAGTACCGTGTAGTATACTTTTCTCTCTTATACTTCAATAAAATAATATCCATTGTACTGGATTGTCTCTAGCAATAATCTCCAACAGATTGCTGTTTGGTCGGGAATTGTGGAATAAGGTATAACTGAGATTGTTTATAGTGTTGTTCCAGTTTTTAATGACATCCGAGAGATTACACTTCAAGTTCCCGTCAAATGAGCGTAGTTTTCGGGGTCATTCCAAATTGAGCACAATTTTCTTTGTAAACAATAGATGTACCCAGAATAATGCATTAGTTCCAAAGCACCTGATAAAACTTGTACTGGAGAGAGATGTACCTACGCCGTAATTATTAATTTTCGAATATCAACCACAAAGATTCTGTCTGCATGACACCTTTAAATTCAGTGCCCTATCTAAATTCTAATTACTAGCGTTTTCTTTTCCGTAACAGGAATGTATGCTGTATGGTGATTTCCTTCAAACATTACGCACGTCTCCAGAGCTTCTGGCGAGTTGTTTGGTGGCTGGTGAACAAGTATTACCAGAGATGATGTCGGGTATAGTATTATCACTTGTGACAGGACTCTACGGAAGTTGCCTTCTACCAGAAGACAGAGTGTTTGTGTTAAAACTCTTGCAACATCTCATGGAGCTTCAACTAGCTCCATCAGATAACCCACGTCGCCTGTTGAGGCATGGTTCCTGTGCTTTTAGTCGTCTTTACAGTGCCTTCCATGAAGGACTGTTCTCTGCTAAATTATTTCTCACGGCTGCTCTACATGGACCGATTATGCATCTTTTGATGGAAGATGAAATGTTTCTTGATATTGATCCAGCTAAGGCTGGAGTCAGGTTAGTGTTTAATAATTTCTTTCTTTTGTTTTTCAATGACTAGTATGTTTTGCCTTCGATATACGTAGTCTGGAGTTCGAATTTCAATATAGGCTTAAACACTTTATTAAAACAAGATGGAAAGATTCTTTTACGGGTCAGTCGTATGTGGTGGATTGCATCATTTTTAAAATTGAATTGTTGCTAAAGTGCAAGTATGAGACAAATAAAATAATAGAAGTTCAGATATACGTTATAAATACTTCCCTTGAACCGAGACGCAGCAATCCCACTGTTTCACTAGCCAGTATGTGGCCAGGCGGAAGAAGGTTTGTATTATGAGAAACGGGATTCTATCACGCATGTCCACAGCCCCGCATCCGATCCTAAACATCAGTCCGTGAGGTTCTTGAAGATACAAATTTAGTATCGGACAGATCAGAAATAAGAGCGGATGTTTCACTACCTTTCAGCGATTTACTCCGTTCCGCAGTGAACATAGTCTAGCATAGCAGCCATTCTCCGATGAACATCGATTGAATTTTCCAGTGAAAACGCAATGAGTTCTTAACGAGTTCGCCAAATGCGTCTGCTTCGGTGACCCTTGCCGTAAACGAAACGTAAGCTAAACGAAATAAAACTCTCTCGTACTCACAGATTGGATTCGTGTATTTTGACTGTAAGTACAAGCAAAGATAGGGACTTAACATTTGAAGTAAAAATGATCTGTATTGATAGTAGTATGTAACACTTTTCATTGATGGTTGATCTGGGATTTAACGTTCCTTTCAGCAACGAGGCTGTATGAGACCTGGACCTACAGTTTAACATGGGATCCGAACCACACAAGTTCTCGTCGGGAATCAAATCCGGTTCTTCCGTGCCGAAGACGCATACACTAATCATATAGCCACGACGAGATAACATAGTGTAAGAAATTGTATTGTAACAAAAGAAACACTGACCAAAGCTTCAACACACACTGTATTTTAAACTATAATGTGTTACGGTTTCGGATATCTAACATATCCTTCATCAGACACTATCTGATGTCTGATGAAGGATATGTTAAATATCCGAAAACGTTACACATTATAGTTTAAAATACAGTAAAGCTTTGGTCAGTGTTTGTTTTGTTTTGTTTTGTTACAATATCCAATCCAAAGCTATGGATAGTGTTGTTATAAATTGTAATGTGCGTTTGAAAATCTAGACTAATGTTTCTCAAACTTTTTTTTCAATTGTTTACCATTTTATTAGAATATTCTGCGGACTCCCCTATTCTTACTCCTTTGAAAGTAACTTCTGTGGAGGGCGTATGTTAGAATGTGAGATGTAAAACGTCGACTTTTTTGAATCGATTTTTTTGTTACATAAGAAGCCGGCTTTTCTGGTGGGCGGAAACGAAATTTTGACTTTTCTTTCATTTTCATGATTTTTTTTTTCTATCTAAATAGCTTTCTCATAATATACTCTGTTAAGTAAGATTTCATGACCTAAATACCATATTTCACTCTGGAATTCACCATCACTATGGGTGGAGCACTTGTTTTATGAATTAAAGTAAACATGAAGTACATAGTGTTTATGAATAATTTTAGAGGCTATTTAACTTTATTTTAACTTCTGAGTTATCGACATTTTTCTTTTTTAGGTCATTTCATTTTTAGTCATCCGTATTTCATTTCTTCGAGCTTAGTACTGTAGCTTCTAAGCACATAAGTTAAAATTACGTTTTTCAGTATATCCGTCAGAGCATACTTCTAAATTTCTGTTATACTGTAGCTATGCAATGTATACTGTAGCAATAATCTTCCGAATACCAGTTTATGCAGATGATCAGTAGCGAATTTTGGGAGGATTTTTTTTAAATGTCCCAAATTTTTATTTGGGATGAGCTTGAAGTTTGTGAGTACAGGCATAACTAATATTTCGTTTCGTTTGTATATTCAGCAACAATCTTCAGGATAACTTTAAAGACCATTTTATACTGAATTAGTGTATATTTAGAGAAGTATTTTGGAAGAGGCTTTCTTATTAATGTTTAGTTTTTATAAATATTCCTAATTTTTATTTGAGGAAAGCTTGAAGTTTGAGTAAAGGCATAAATAGAGACGAAAATAGTTTGCAACAATTTTGATATTTGGTAGCATTAATTATCACAATTTACGTCACATTTATTTTTTTTTAGATGTAGCCCAAGTTTTTTTTTATGTGGTCCTTGTAAATAATATATTTTTGGTAGTAAGGTGTATCTAATACAAAAATGAAGATATACCTTGATTAGGTGCACATTCTTGCTAATGTATTCACTGAAATATAGAAATGAATGCAAAATTTTAGTTAAGGGATAACATGCAGCAAGACATTACCAATTCTTCTCTTAAGTTTGTTCTCCTGTTAGTAGCAATCATATTATACTTGGAAAAGAATCTCTCAGCATTCGAGACTGGGAACCATATTGAACGTAACGAACTGATGGTGGCAAATGTGCTGTGGTTATTTTTAAACTGTTTAAAATGATACGATGTCAACTTCCTTATCCTCACTGTTGAGAACTTCAATAACCTTACTTTTAAATTTACCGTAAGAAGCCAACAGTCCAGTTTTGTTGATGTCTACATTTTTATAAAGTGAGTTTCTGGATCAAATAGCTCGCAGAGCTTTTTGTAAACTCTTCACACAAAATTGTCGTCACTTGCTTGCGTGTAATTTTGCAGTTTCATCAATACTTTTGATACGCAGGTTTTTCAACTTTACTTCAACTTCGGCCTGGTGAGAAGCACTACCCTTTTTAATTGAGTCTGTAGTAGCAGACCCAAATTTTCCTGCTTGAGCTCTCTAATTTCTTTTGGAAGTTTTTCGTTTTCCCGACAATAAGGTGAGCATAAGGGTCCCGACTGGCCTTAGTGACGCACAAAGAGGCGTTTAAAATCCCAAAAAGTGACATTATGTCATGCAAGCTTACGGATTTTGTGGAGAACTAAATTTAGCGTCGTGCACGTTTTCGGTAAAATGAAACGATTTTTAAGTTAAATAATATTGGAAATGCGCTTTTTAGTTACTATTAGCAATAATTAGTAAGAATTCCACTGTTTCGCTTTTATTCGCATTTATCGTAAGTAATACCGAACTTCGCGAAAATATTAACGTGATTTCTGGCTCTGAAAGGAAAAGTTTAAAGTTTCCTGAAACATATACGCATTTTTTTTAACGTTTCGCACATATCGCATTCGCGAAAAAGTTTCGTGTCTAGGTATAACTAATATGTTATTTGTTTAGAAATTCCGGAATTTCAGGGAACAGGCTTCAGTCCGAAAGACACCCCTACCCCACCGATGGTTATATATTCTACAGCCTTGTAAAAAAAACACGCTCAGATGAACAGTCAAGCATGTGATCCATGAACAGAAAATTCGGCACTTTCCCGCTTCTAAACAAGCTTAAGGTACAGTCCGCAGCAAAAAACCTGCAAGATGAGCATGTAACTTTATTGTGAAACTATGCCTAACAGTCCAGGGAATCAACATCACGTCTACACGGTATGAATCACACAGGAGAAACCTCGGCGTCCTCTACTGCACACTTATTTTGGAATAAGAGACTTCGTCATTTCACAATAACCTTACATGCTCATGTTGCAGGTTTTTTGCTGCGGACTGTACAGTCAGTGCATTATAGAATTCGGGACTTTATTGGTTTTACAGGTCCGAAGCACCTGATAGGGGATAACAGATTATTACTATGTAATAAATGAATGGAAAATTCGGAAGAGCACTGAATGTTCGGGAAGTAATGTAAATATATTACGAATTGAAGTTGTTTGAAAAGCGAAGCAGAAAAAACTTTTTTTTTAAGTTTTTTTTTTTCCGAGCCCTAGCATCTCTAACCAGTATACTTACATTTTTAAAATACGAATTAAAAATTAACGTGATTTTATATTGGTATTAGTAGAAGAAAATTTATATTAGTTTTTTTTTAAGTATTTAATACATGATTATAGTAATACATCTATATAAGCTATTAGAATTTACATATTTATTTTTGGTAGTTCACTGATTTTTGCTTGTTGCTGTTGTGTTGGGATGGCGAATGTTCAATGTAAGAAAACCACAAGGAGATACTTCAGGGATCACTTGTGATCTGCAGACGACGATTTGAGAAACACGTCCGTACGAGAAAATATTACTTTGCATACGAATTCTGTTATTCGTAAATTATTTAAGTTATAAGGTTTTTTTTTTTTTTTTTTTTTTTTTTTACTATAGGGGAGTAAACATTTCATTTTTTGATTAATTCATGTTTACTTTCTCCTTAGATTTCCACCAGAAGAAAGAATGAAGCGATTTGGCAAGGAAGGTTCTCCAGAGTATAATCTAAGAATTCAGAGCTACCGTAACTGGACAATTGGAAAACTGGTAGCTATCACTTCACGTTTTATTTCGAGTCTAAAAGATAATATGCACTGTTTTCCCCCCAGTGTGTCATGGCTTGTGAAACAGATGTATGACTTACTAATGAAATCGAAGAAGGTGGATGTAAAAGAAGTGAATGCGATGTGCACGGACTTAGTGTTTACGTTTTTTATTTGCCCAGCTATAGTGAATCCTGAACCATACGGAATCACCGATGCACCAATTAGTTATATTGCGAGATTTAATTTAATCCAAGTTGCGCAAATATTACAAGTGTTAGCAATGTGGAAATACGAAGAAATTGATGCGAAGGTGTTGGATCTCTATAGTCGATTTGATAAGGTAATTTATTTCTTTAATTATTTATTCATATTCGTTGCGTTTAATAGCCTAGTTTGTTTCAGTGGTCTCGGGTTCGATTTCCGGTGGGATAGCGTCATTCATTTCAATTAATCATTCGTCTCCGTTAGCTTAATGGTCATAAACGCGGGACGTGTAACTTTTTTGTTTTATTAATGTTAGGGTTGGCTGGTTTAAACTTTTTTTTTTTTTTTTTTTTTTTTTTTTTTTTTTTTTTTTACCAACTGGATTAAACCAAAAGACGAAAAATGTTCGTAAAAGTGTAAGTGTTCTTAAAATCCTGATGAACATACATTTGTGGGTTATCACGTTTCACTCCCGTATATTATACGTATTATATTCAAATCTAAATTCCCCATTCATTACTCAAGGAGATTAAACTACAAAAGCAACTTGTTCATAAAGTTTATCAATGTTTCTTTTGTGATTTTTATGTAGTTTGTTATTATGCAATTGCAACAAAAGAAAAAATTCTAAATATTGTTTCGTTCATAATGTTTACTGTTGATAAAATACATCGAAATGCCATACTTTACTTTTTTTTTGGGGGGGGGGGGGTATAAAAATCCCACGAAAGGCATTTATTGAAATTAGAAGTGGTACCTTCCATTTCAATTCAGGCAGAGCATGTACCATCACCATCTCAGATATTGTTGAAACTTTTTTATAGCAACTAGACATGTTTTTAAGAGACCCATATTTTTTTGTTTTGTCGAAAAAAAAAATCCCTCTAACAAGTAATGGGCCATCAAAGACAGGGAGTACAATTTATGAATTGTAGAAGACATGGAAAATGGTCAACTTCGGAGCCCCACCATTCAGCTATGGAGACAGGTAGAGTTATAATCTTTGTTGCGGTATGTAGATAGGGATATAAATAAACTATATTTTATTATAGTTTGGTTTGCGCGTGCGTATCTTTTTGTACATAACTTAACAAATGAACGTCAGTTTATCTGAAAAGTTGAAGTGTGCGAATTTTTTTTTCGAGCACTTCCGGTTCGAATTTTAAAATTCTGTTTTCACGGTTGGTAAGACCTAGTTACCCGCTGTCAGAAAAAAAAAAAAAAAAAATGTATCACTTCTTTGTGCAACCGTTTTGTCGTAAAAAAAATTCGAGAAATTCTAAAATTTTCAAAAATCTACATTTTTGGGCGCCATTTTCTCGAAAACACCATATTTTAAAATTCTGAAATTTTGTCAGATGGTTCACCTTTACATTAATAATAAACATACCAAAAATCATTCTCGACCAATGCTTCATGAATTAACTACAGCCTTTTGAATTTAGCGAAGTTTCGTTAACTTTGATGTTACAGTTAGCAACACTGGAAACAATAAAAGTGTAATGATTTGATGATGTTTGTGGTTCACATTCATTAAATGAAGAATAAAAGGTTTTCGTCACTGCTTTTTATTACTTTGATCAAAAATGCTCTTTGAAGTAGTAAAATGAACCTCCCTCTACTCCTCCGTTTTCTTCAACCGAAGTAATCTGAGATGGAAATTACGATTACGAAACACAAATTTTAAGTTTACTTGAAACGGCCATCCAATAAATTCAGATGATCTGTAAAAAGCCTGAACTATTACCTTAGTGATGATTTGGAATGCTCCAGACAAAGTCTCAATTTAGTACGATGTCATTACAGTGAACGAAAATGGACAAAAAGTTAAAAAATCGAAACGTTTTCTTACACGTTCCATTAAAGAAATTTACGGACTATTTAAACAACAATCCGAGCATAAGAATGGGTCACTCGAAATTTTATAGTCTGTAACCTGCGAAGGAAATGTGTTTGCAAATTTTAAGTTAGCTGCTACTGCGTTGCAACAAATCAAAGGTTCAGCCTGTATTGAAGTTGTCATGAGTGACCTGTTTTCTTTCGTAGTATGATCAAGGGCGCCGATCCTGCGGGGACCTTCCCACCACGCAAAGCTCATGTGGGTCCCCTCATTGTATTTGTGAATATACAATATTTGGCATAATTTAAATGCAATTTGTCTTAAAATCCTCATATATATGAGGTCTGCATCTTAATGGGTCTCTCAAATTTACAGAGAAATCGGCGCCCTTGAGTATGATCCGTAGAAAATGACAGTTGTCTTCTTCAAGAATGTGGTAAATGTCCTGGAGTAGAAGGAATAAGTGTGGAGTATTTAATTATTGATCCTGATGAAAATAGTGTTACGTATGCCATATGGGAAAACAATGATCTCGTTATATATATATATATATATATATATATATATATAAAACTGTGCCACTTTCTGTTTTCGTGTTGCACGTTGCTGGTTTAAGTGTAAGAATTGTAATTCATGACTACATCAAGGAAATCCAAATAGAATTAATTGCTACCGAAAAGCATCGTATAAAATTTCAAGATACAAATTCTATTTTACTTCATGTGAAATTCGTTGAAAACTGGACTGTTATTCTGCAAAGTGAAATTCAGAGTTATCACCGGAAAATGAGCAAATTTACGGCAGTTATTATTATCAACAACTGCCAGTTTTATTGTAATAAGCGACGACAAACACACGATTCGACTCATGTACTCATAGCTATAGACAAGATTGTAAAAATACTCGAAGAAAAACGAAAATATAGGTTATAGAAAAAGGTTCGAATATGTTAAAATAAGTGTCTACTATTTCCCAACCGTGTCAGTGATTTCTGATGGTGCTGCATCCCACTTTAAAAATCGATTTCAGATGTTCGAGATGCATACAGGTCCGATAAAACAGTGATTTTTCAGTGAAACTGATCATGCAAGAGTCTTTGCGATGGTATTGGGAGGGGGGGGGGGGTTGCAAAGAAAGTGGCAACGCGGCATAACCTTAAACAAAAACAGGATACACCTTATTCAAACTGCAGAAGAATTCGTGAGTATAGTGCAAGTACAAACTCCGCGTATTACTCTCATTTTGCTGCCTGGAACTGAATTCGACAATTTCCGAAAATAAGGAAAGTGTGCGACCGGTAACTGATATTCAACGAAGTCACCTTTGGCTTTCGGAAAATGGCAGTTTTTATCAGTAACGGGTTGCCATGAACTAACTTCATGCTCCCCCAAAATCGAGCTTCTGCAATTCAAAGTGTAGATTTAAGAAGCTGCAAAAAGGAACTTTTGTTACATACATATATGATAATTAGTGGTGGGTAACGGAAATATTATGCATAAATCATGAATTACATGAAGTTGAAGTGCTGTTTATGCTTCCACATGGACCTTCAACAGGGTACGGGTACGGGTTTCCAGAAGAGCATAAGAGAAGTGAAAATAAGTGTCTTTTGACTAACGATACTCAAAAAGCGATTCCCAAGACTCAAGTCGATTGTTTTGTCCCTTCCCTAACTTTTTCATTACATTTCACATTTCAAATTCCACATATTTTCGTTGTGTTCCGGTCACTTCGTTGACAAGTAACCAAGATCCCTGCTTTGTTTTATGCATGGTCCAAGTTTTATTCTCAATTAGAATGGTTGCCTTGAATACAGGCCTGAGTAGTAGTTCGACTTTTATTTTAAGCAGTAGGTCTCGTTTATATGGCATTATTGCTGAAGAGGAACGTTAAACTTACATTAATCAAAACCGTCAAGTTCATGGGGTGCTGACGTTGGAACGATTTTGCAACAGTCAGGATTTAAATGTTATCACTTGAGAAAATTTTGCATCAAAACAATATATATATATATAAATCACAAATCAATTAACAAACGACGTTTCAAATTGACTGATTTTATTTTGTAATGCAGTTGTAGATATTATAATGTTAATCATTCAAGATATTCCATAGATCATCGTATTGTGTAAATTATCAATAATGATTATAGAAAAGCTTTTATTTCAGACTAAGCAAAAAATTAACCTGTGTAACACATTGAAAATAGTTTAAATTTCAGGTGTTTTTTGTACTTCGATTTTACTACTGCTTTTTCATTATTGATAGGAATTATGTTTTGTAATTTGTATTATTAAATATGAAAATTGTTCGTTTTAATAATTGTCAAATTATATCGTCAATGATATCGAAGTGTACTTTAAAAAAAAAAAAAAATCATAAGCTGTGCCATTCACTATTTTGAGAATCTACTATACGGTATATATTTAATTGTTTGGTAAAATCTCGGAGATACAAAGAATAATGAAAGCAATTTTAGGAGCCTGTTACATCATCCCTGTTTTTTATGTATACAAATGCTGCTATCCGTAGAAAGTTCCGTATTTTAACTACGAAATACAAACAGTTTTAATTAATCTATTTTCAGGATTGTGTTTCGTCGTTATTAGATGCTATGATAGAAGGTAGCATTAATGGTTTAGATGATGGACCTATTACTGGGGATAGTTCTCGTCTGCAGGGATTGTCGAGATCTGCGGCTTTGTTTACAGAAACAGAGCTATTTAACTTGGTAAGTACGCGAATCGTAAACTTTAAAAAATTCCCTTGTATACGTTATAATAAAAAAAAAAAAAAAAAAAAAAGTTTGCTAAGTCCAGATTGCGGATTGTCGCAGATTAGTTTTCGAATCCTAAACTTGAAAAATTGTCTTGTAAATAATGTAAGAAAATTAACATTTGTTAATGTAGTCGTTGCTCTCCTGTTATTTTTTTCTTCATATTTTGATATATGATGGAAATTTGATTGCATTAATATTTTAACTCTTCTGACCTACTCTAAACATACGTTACCTTGTTACGTTTAAGTAATTCTCGAAATGCATATTTCTTCAAAAACTTGCCTTGATACATTTTAAACAGTATTTGGAATTTAATCTATTAAAACTTCGTGTATTTCTTTCGTAGTAAAGCCACATGTTGTAGTGTAGTGTGTTACATGGTTAGAGTATTACGGGTTTAAGTGTAAAATGACTTAGTGTGTAACTGTTCGTGCCGAGATACCGATTAAATTGTCGGGAAAAGCTTAGTTGTTGTGTTGTAAACTGTCGTGTATTTGAGTTAGTTTCGAACGACATTGGCATACCGACTCTTGAAATAGAAGAAAGCTCTGTAAAACAGTTCTGTGGAAGCATGTATTTTGTTCCTAGGTGTGTGAATGCTATATCACTAATTACTGGGTCAGAACCTTGATTTAGCAGATTTACTAATAAGTAGTGTTCTCACGGCTACATTGTCCCGTGTTCCCCATGTAAGCATATTACTTTTGGAGTGGTAAAGCCTGATTATGTGCCCGTTTGCACACACCCAGATTCAAACGTGCTTTTATGTAAACTTGGATTTGGATAAAGACAAACCCCAAATAAACAGTCATAAATAATAGCTTTTGGGTATTTTCAAACCGCCTTGAAATATCAATAACTAGGAAGAGTATAAAGCATATCTCCTATGCTTCGTTTCCGTATTGTCCTTTTATTCGTAAAATTAGTTCACTGTTTGAGGAACATCGGGATGAAGTTCAACACTTCCCCAGGCCCACCCAATCCCCAGATCTCAACATAATTGAACATCTATGGTCCGTCTTGGAAACACGACTCCGGCGACGATTTCCATGTCTATCCTCTCTCACAGAACTGGCCGATGCCCTGCACGAGGAATGGTGTAAAATTCCACTTGCTACCATTCACGACCTCTATGCCTCCATCCCACGTCACATCAAGGCTGTTCTTAAGGCGAAAGGTGGCCCGACATCATATTAATCTGGTAAGTTGCAATTTCGGTCAGGTGTTTCCATTTTTCTGATCACCATCTGTATGTTCAAAAATTCATTTCAAATGGTTCACCTGTTCTCCAGTGGTGATAAAACAGACAACTTTGAATAATTTATATACAGTATGGCGCTAAATTCGTTGTACAAAAGCAGAGGAGTGATTCCTGAGAGTAAAACAAACAAAAAAGTTCCAATAAACATAGGGTGAAAACCCCATCGTTTGCGTGTTATAGGCTGCCGAAAACATGAAAAAATGAATTCTAAAGGTCCACAGCTCGAAAACTATGGGACCTACTGTAGGCGGGATAAGACTTCACTTAGGAACTAGTATGTGCTCTATCCAAAAATACATGTTTTAGAATCCTGAGGTGCTTCCACAACAATTTTTATAGAGGGAGGTTTATTGGAACTTTTTTGTTTGTTTTACTCTCAGGAATCACTCCTCTGCTTTTGTACAACTAATTTAGCTGCATACTGTATATATATATATATATATATATATATATATATATATATATATATATATATATATATTGAGTAATTGTCCTTTTCCCCTTCTCCCATTAAAAGCGGAACCTTGTGGCACGTGCCCAGTTGTATTGAGTAAGGAGTTTAAATAACAAATTTCATCTTCTCAACATGTCTCTAACCTTAATAAGAGACTTAGAGATATGACCATCTTATTGTAACAATTGCAGTCTTCACTCATTTTTCTTCCCTTTTATGGAAAATATCAAAAAACACTGAAAGACGTTTTAAATTATTTTAAATGAGGAATCCAAATTCCAAATTTCATGTTTCTAACCGTAATTGATTTCTAGATATGAATATTTTAATATAGAATTGCCATTCCTATTCTCCCTGCCCTTTCTATGCAGTATTTGGATAAATCCTTTGTTAGTGCTACCTAATGTCACAAATCCTATGTAGTGTCCAAATTTGAAATCTCTAGTTTGCCCTGGGCATTGTCCGTAACACCCATCAGGAATTGAACCCCAGGCATCCGGTTAGTAGGTTGTTTCTGGTAATCCAGGCTGGACAAGAAGATATATGTTGCAAGGAATTTATGTCTGGTTCCTCAAGTTAAGTTCCTGATCATCCAAAAAAAAAATAATAATAATAATAATAATAATAATAAATAAATAAATAAAATAAATAAATAAAAGTTATATATTGACTTAAAGTGCACTTAGCAGGGCTCCCATCTGTCCCATTTTCCTATTTTTTTCCTATATTTTGGAAATTTGTGTTTATTTGTCCTATATATGTCCTATATTTTAATCTTGTCCTATATTTTTCAGTGATTGAATTATTAAAAGTGCATGCCAAGAGCAGTTCTAGTGATAATTTAAATTGCTACATATTAGCAATATGCTTAAATGTGTCTTAGCATTATTTTTCTGAGGGACAGTCACCAATCCTCACTATTTTTTTTTATTTGCTTTTTCCTATCCCCCCATGTCCATTCTTTCTCTTTTCTTTTTTTGTTTCCTATGTGCTTTATTCTTCCCCATTGAAGCTTAGCTGAGAAACCTTGCCATGCTCCAGTTTCTTATAACGCAAGCTGTGTTAGCATTTTCTTTCAGCAGTGTGTGCAGCGGTATTGGTTAGGCATTGAGGTGTGTTGGTATTCACCAACATATTCCAACGCCTTCTAATATTACTGTACATAATACGCGACCTGAAAAACCTGGAAATAAAAGTGTGTCGTGGAAACGCTTTGGAAAAGTTATGAAAAGACAAATGGTGAAAATCCTGGGGATGTCTCGGAAATTATTTATGAACTGGAAATGTCCTGAAATTTATGTTATATAACAGTTGTTAGAATTGTGTGTGTATATATATAATTTGCAGAGCTATGATGAATGAAATGTTGTTACGTTATTTATTTCAGAGGGAAATACTTCGATCAAATAATTCAGTGTTTAATTAGATTCAGGTATTTTATTACAGAGAAATAAGTTATCAATCTTCTTTTTCCATTAGAAAAATATGAAGTAATGAAAAATAATGCCAAAATAAGGTTCATCTGTAAATAAAAGAACTAGAAGAATAGTAGAAGGTAGAGAAATAGTTAATATTTTTGCATGCATTAATTAAATTTACGTATTCAAAATTGTATATGAATAACGGCATGTTAAAAGTGTTAAATAAGAATTAACCATTTCTTTTTCTTCTGAGGTAGTGCGAATATGTTCTGAATTCTAAAGATATTGGACCTTTTTTTTTTTTTTTTTTTTTAACTATTTTGAATAACAAATAGTTGTCCATTTGGGGTGAAGGGTGGCCTTAAAATATATATATATATATATATATATATATATATTTTTTTTTTTTTTCTGTTCAGAGCATAATATTCCATTGTATAAACCAAACTGTCCTATATTTTTTCAATGTCCTGTTTGGGAGGCCTGACTTAGGAGTCGTTTATAACAAGGAAATATATATTACTTTGCAGTAGACTCTTGTTTTCGTTTGAAGATGTGGGATAGATCGAATTGTAATTAATGTATGACACTGAAGTGCTATATATATATATATATATATATATATATATATATAGATATAGATATATATATATATATATATATATATATATATATATATATATATATATATATATATATAATGTAAATAGCCTCATCTTGAGAATTTAGCTTAAAACATCCTGAAAAAGATCATTCGAGATTTTCACTCGAAATATAGACGAGAAGGTTGAGTATAAATTACTCATCACTGTAGGAACAGCGAAGTTAGTATTTTTATTGTAGAATTTATAATGTGTTCTGTACGTTCAGCGAATTGTTTATAGGTACTGGTCACCCACCTCTCTTACCTACAGGTGGGTGGTATATATATAGCTATATATATATATATATATATATATATATATATATATATATACTTTACCAACTGCATCTCAAAGATACACCTACAGTTTGAAAATTCGTATTACAAAACAAATGTAGAAAATCAGTTGGGTTTAAGTATTATACAGGTATGTTGGTCTTATGTTTCAATGTTGGTCTTTTCTTTCCTTCGAATAGGTGTCTTTCTTCCAAACTGTGTCGTCTGAAATTGGAGACAAATCTCTAGAGAAAAAGAATTTAGAAATGTTAATCTCTCAGTTACCACTTGCCAGTGCAGTCAATGGTCAACCTGGAAGTGGTCACAGGAATAGCACACAGTCATCCACGGGAACTAATTCACCACCAGGAACACCAAATGTAATTAACAAGCGAAACATACTAGGAAAAGGTAAGATAATTATTATTTCGAAAGAATAATATAGAAAACCGTGCTCGTTGAAAAGTGTGGTTTAGTACTTAGTTTGGCAGTTTTGAAATGTTAATACACGTGTGTGTTTAATAGCTTCGTGCTAATACCTTAATCTGTAGGATCTATTTTATAATGCATATTGAAGGAAAACCCTGAATAGATCCTGAAATTATTAAAGCAATTGGATATAATCATGGTTATGGTTGTCAGTACCTGGCAGCTCGTAAAACATCCCTTAATATGATATCGAAACAGATCAAGAAGCGAACCACAGTTGTGTGGACATCATTAGACCAGCAGCTAATTGTCTCTGGAACACCAGTAATAGTGGCTTCCAGCAAGTCAGGTAGTGCAGACAATGTACACCAGGTTTGTTCTCACTTCGTCTTGTCCTATGTTAACAAGTTTAGACACAAATATTGGACTTGTCAATCTTTTCATGACCCGACAATTCAATTCATGTAACAAGTATTAATAATAATAATAATAATAATAATAATAATAATAATAATAATAATAATAATAATAATAATAATAAAAACCTGCGAGCATTTTATCATCTTCGAAACAGCGTGGATCCAAACCATAGAATTTCTGTAGTGTTTAAGATATTTCATTATTCAAAAGTAGTTCGATGAGTGACAATTGATCGCCCAGCAATGTATTAATAGAAGTAACCCCATAGCATAACAGTGTTATCGTATTTCATTGTTGATATGATACATTCATGTAACTCGAAGGCTCAAAGATTTTCGTAAAGGACACCAGATTGTGTGTGTCTATCGAAGTTAAAATAATAATAAAATAATAATAAATCATCGCTCCATAGAACGCATTTCCATTGTCGGGTAGAATGTTATAACATCAGAAATACTTCGCTTGATTGGACGATGATAGTTTGGGGTTGTCATTTTCCGAAGAATTGAAGTTGGTGGGCTTTTCTGTTCAACACTGACGAAAACCGATGCTGCCTGAAACTCCTAATGAATGATGGCCGTTGGCAGTGTCTAATTTTTCTGATCTCACGTTATAATATTGTGTGTCGCTTACACGTGTATCTTTCCCACGATACCCATCCGTTTTGCGTCGGTTGAATATTGTCAGTTGTCTCCCTTCCCAACAAATTGCAGAGGTTAAATTTAACAACAATGCTAGTAACGAAATTCAGGAGTTGGTAGTGTTCGTCATTTTACCCTTAACTACATGTCTTGTCTTCTGAATCAGTATATTGCAACTCATAAGTAATATGTCGCTCAATTCTATTCTGTTTCACTGACACAAGGCATGCTCATTTGTGTGTATTATAATATTAACTTTGTCATCACGGTCAATTCTTACTAAAATATGTTACTAGAATCGTATTTCATATTTTCAAAACATTCGTAGATGCTTATTAGTTCTTTCATGCACGCACGAACTTATGCGATTTCTTAAATGTAGCAATGGCCCAAAATTATGCATCGTACAATTTCACAGATTTGCACTTCCAGTCTTACTTTTACGAAAGTAACTGCCGTTTTGCATATGACAGATACTGAATTACTGATGATTTACCAACGCTTTTTCCTCATCTCTTTTCCTTTTTCACAAAATTCCGGGTTCTTAAAGAAAAAGAAAGTACTGAAAACTAGCAACTTCACTTAAGTAATTATTGTTTTCGAAGCTTATAGGATTATTTATAAGATCGAATCATAAATAACTTCCGATGTAGCTAGGTAGAATCAATTGTTCGTATCCATAATGAGCCACCGGGAGAAACCGTTTTTGCTTCCACTAAATAGATAAGGTTTCAGTTAGTCTTTTGACAATTGTTTGTGTGGTGCACGTTACATTATACTGTTGTTCCTAACCCCTAAAATGGAGAGTGAAAAAGTGCATATTTGTCATCTGATGGTTTGGGAATTTAAACAAGGCCAAAAGTGCTAAGACGACAGCTGAAAAAATACGCACTGTATATGGTGAAGGATTAATAACAGATCGGGCAGTTAGAAATTGGTTTGCCAAATTCCGTGCTGAAGATACGACTTTAAAAGATGAACCGAGAGCGATACGTCTTCCGACCTTGACGATAACCTTTTAAGGACAATATTGGAGCAAAATCCACGTCAGTCAACAAAAGATACAGCAAAAAAGGTTGAATACATCACAGTCAGCTGTTGGCCACCATCTGGAGAAATTAGGGAAAGTCAGTAAGTTACGAGTGTAGGTTTCTCACAATCTCAGTGAACGAAATAAAGAAGATTGCATGTTAATTGCTACAAGTCTGCTTTCATGGGTAAAAATCGAGTTTTTTGTAGACAGGATTGTAACAGACTATGAAAATGAGTTACCTTCGCAAAAGACAGTGCCTTGATAAGGTTCAACCATCCCTACCAGATCCAAAAGCAAACATTCATGGAAAAAATATGTTATTGTGTGTATACTGGGATTGTCGAGGTTATAATTCATCACGGGTTGTTGAAGTTAAATTCAACGATAATTGCGGATACATAAGTTCAACAGCTGCAAAGAATGAAAGGGAAACTCTATGAAAAACGTCCTCCACTCGTCAATCGCAAAAACTTCATTCTTTTACACCACAATGTGCGGCCACATACAGCAAGGGTGACTGAAGAAGAATTCTTGAGTTTGGATGGTGTTCTACCACACTCACCTACGTCCCCGTACCTTGCTTTGACAGACTACCACCTTTTGTAAGGAGGGCGCGGTGGCTCAGTGGTAGAGCGTTCACCTCCGGTGCTTGGGGTCCCTGGATCGATCCCAGCTCGTGCCGTGCGGACTTTGTGGTGGACAAACACCGTGCTCGTGGGTTTTCTCGGGGTTCTCCCGTTTCCTCCCACTTTCTTCATTCCACCATTTCACTCATCTCTCATCATCACCGTCTCCTTTAGCCTAACCGGCATAACCATGGGACGTAAAACTTAAAGATTTCATTTTTTTTTCTTTTTTTTTTACCACCTTTTGTGTTTCTTACAAAACTTTTTGAATGGAGAAACCTTCAATTCTGAAGAGCAAGTCAGTCAGGCGATCGAAAACTTCTTCCAGTCCAATCCAATATTTTACAAGGAAGGAATTGATAAGCTGCCAGGCAGATAGGAGGTCATATGTAATAGTGGCGGATGTATAATAAATTAATATAACTTTATTATTTAATGAAAGCAAAATAAATGTCTGATTAAAATTGGAAGTTATTTATGACATCTTAATGCATGTATGTGAGGGTATCGGAAAGTTTTAGTTATTACCATGAACTAATAGAACTCTGCATAGTCTCCGTGCATAGTTACACATTTCTTCTACCATTTTGTACCTGTCGAAGACTGTCATTATAAAACTTTGCAGATTACATGGAAAACCATTGTTCCAACTCCATTATGACATCATCTGTGTTGTCAAAATAGTGACCCAAACGTGCTGACACCTTAGATACGTAATTCTTCCTAAATTATTTTCCATACACTGCCAAACCTGAATCTATTTTGCTGCATGATGTTATGGATTGTTATTTACCGAACTTCCATGACGACATCTTTGATTATGCTCACTGTGGTGGCGGCGTCCGTGAATGATGAATGTCCATGTCTTGGTTCATCTGTAAAAGACATACGATCATTTTGGGAATTCATCTTCCACCTTACGACAGTGCCATAGGATGAACGATCAGCACCATACACAAACTTCGTATCAGCATGAATTTACCGAACACTGTAATCTTTCAAATGCAGAAACTTATTTACGCAACGAGCTTTCATCTTCTCTGTCTTGCACCTTACAGACAACTAGCGCTCCTGTAAAGAACTTAAATGACATACATGAATAATTTTCACTAAATTCATACATATAGGTCTAATGTCTACACCAGCGTTTCCCAACCTTTTTCAACTTACGGCACACTACAGGTGTAACTTGAATTCTCGCGGCACATTTATGTACATATTATTATTATTATTATTTGTAAATATAAAATACCGTGGTAATTTATTTCTGTGATTACTGATCTCCCCACAGAGAAGAAAGCTCGATGACTGGTTTTCGGTAAATTATTATGCTTATTTTTCATTATAATTTAAAAATAGAAAATTGCAACGAGATATAAGACTCAGGTTTTTAAAAATATACTTTCTTTTTCGAAAACTGTATCCAACTTTTCACTAAGAAGGAAGATCACTAAATAACGAACGAACAAACAAATCTCTTTTACTTTTAAAACACATTTGTATGCATGTTTGCTTTGTCGAAAAGATTGAATGATATTACGAAACAGTCTGCAACAATAAAGAAGCAATAATGGTCATAACAATGATAACAAATATTTTTTTTTCAACATTAAAAATATACAGAAAAGTAACCGAGTATGAAAATTAAAATTGTAGATTCATAGTAGAGGTTCATAGTAATGTGAAATACAAATATACATTTTCCCCTATGTTTTGCAATTTGATTGCCATGAATTAATAATTTTATTTCGATTTCCTCGCGGCACACCGGTTGGGAAACGCTGATCTACACAGACCAAGTCACATCAAACAAAATCACTCTAGAACTTCGGTGGGGGGAGGGGGATAATTGAAATTTTACGGTACTCCCTTGTATGTTGTGACGTTTTATGTCTAGTTGTCCAGTGTGAAAACTTTGCCACTTGGTCGCGTTAGGTTCTAAGAAGAGTGGAGTAACGCCTACAATCATTAAATAAAGACTCGTAGCTTAAGAGGGTGGAGTGGCTTGTCAACGAAGTGTAGAGAGAAATGAAGAAAAGAAACAGAGTATTTGAGACAGCTCATTGTTTTCAATACTCCTTTGATGAACAGTTGTAGGCTTTTAAGTAACGCGTTTGTTTAATGACTAGAAAGAAAAACACATAGAAGTAAATAAAGCATCTAGTTATCAAAACTTAAATGTCTTACCAGTGTAGAACAGAAAAATTAATAAATCTCTCTTTCTCTCTCTTTCTCTCTCTCTCTTTCTCTTTCTCTCTCTCTCGCTATATATATATATATATATATATATATATATATATATATATATATATATATATATATATATATACAGGGTGTTTCAAAAAGACACGGCAAAAATTCAGGGGCAGATTCCTGATGGGTAGACAAGTAAAAAAGTTCATATGAACATATGTCCGGAAATGCATCGTTACAGAGCTATAGCCACTGACACCACCCGACGGTGTGAAATAGTCACCTTCTGTCCAGAACTGTTTCCCGACGTATTACCAGAGTGTCGTGTGTGAAAGAATATGCAACACAGGTTCGAACGAAATTAATTATGCCGATTGCGCGTTGAATGGTACAAGAATCAGAAAAAGAGCACTCGCCAATAATGCATAATAATTGGTATTTTTAATGTCCGTATTGGAAAGTGCAACACTAATACAAATGGCAGTGAGAAAAGCAAAACGACACAGGGATAATCATAAAGTCCAAAGAACCAGCATCAAACAAGAGTTACAACCACAAACAGTAAATTATGTGCATCACCAGCGCTACAAAATCGATACTGTAGTACCTTACAGTAAGTGCTGAAAATGTCTTTCTTCTGCCCGAATGCAAGCTGCAGCCCGTCGCCGCCTGAATGAACGAACGCGTGCCCAAGTACAAGGGGTGTTCCGTAGTCGCTGGCAAGCTGCTTCGATACGAATACCAAGCGTCTCCTCACTATCCACAGCAGATGCGTAGACCAATGGCTTTAAATGTCTCCACAGATCCCCTTTTTCCTGATTCTTGCACCATTCAACGCGCAATCGGCATAATTATTTTCGTTCGAACCTGTGTTGCATATTCTTTCACACACGACACTCTGGTAATACGTCGGGAAACAGTTCCGGACAGAAGGTGACTATTTCACACCGTCAGGTGGTGTCAGTGGCCATAGCTCTGTAACGATGCATTTCCGGACATATGTTCATATGAACTTTTTTACTTGTCTACCCATCAGGAATCTGCCCCTGAATTTTTGCCGTGTCTTTTTGAAACACCCTGTATATATATATATATATATAAACGTAAGTAACTATGTTTATGACTTGTTACCTCCTTGAACCACACCCGATCGATCTCTATCAAATTTTCAACATAGATGAGATTCGGGCCTGAGATGTATTTTTTCATTTCACCTTACGATATAACGGAAGGGAGGGGGAAATATTTAAAAATGATCAAAAATGATATTAGTGTCGAATTCGTAGTTTTCGGCTTCGCTGAAATGAACAGTGATACTTCCGATGCCGTTTAAATCCCAATTCAACCTCGCAACTCTTGGAGGGGGAGATAGATAAAAATGATCGAAAATGGCTGATGTCAGAGAGCGCTTCAGTAATAGTAAAAAGTGACTGATTAATGGAACTTATTACTAATTTTTCTTATTTTGCCTTTGGCGTGGGAGACCTGGGTTCGATTCCCGGCTGGAGCTTATGTGGTTCGAATTCCACGTTAATCAGTAGGTCCCATCTTGTATAGCTTGGCTGCTGAAAGGGACGTTAAACTCAAAATCAGCTTCACTCAGCTTTTCTTATTCTAACTAGGGATGGGCAAAACCGGTTTTTGTAAAAACCGGAAACCGTTTTCGGTCTTCTCCAAAACCGGTTCGATTTTCACCGAACACAAAACTGGAAACGGAATCGGTTTCCGGAGAACAAAACATTATTCTGGTCAGAAATAGAACCAGAACTGGAACCGGTTTCGTTGAAAAACTGAACCGGTTTTGGAGAAACCAAAAGCAGTTTCGGTGAAAACAGTTTTTTTTTGAAAATGTTCAAAAATCTTTCGGTTTTTCTGAAAACCGGTTTTTGTGCCCATAACTAGTTCTAACCCAGCGATTTGGGTAATTGACGCTAGTAAATAATAAAAATGTAAAAGAAGAAAATTGAGTGTCCCTGTCTACCATTTTGAATATATAAAAAGACCTTTAATATTTATTTTATATATTACTATGTAACTTACCTTTATTTTATTTTCCCGATTAACACTAACTTTTTTCATCCACTTTAGCACCACTTCTTTAGGGATTCCTTTATCTTAACTTCATTTTTGTATCTTGTTTCTTCCTTCAGCTTCCCCTTAGGTATGTGGTTAGCATGCGCGTCTTCAATGCAGAACAGCGGGTTCGGTTCTGAGTGGAAGCTCACGTAGATCGGACCATAGGTTAATCTCTAGGCCCATGTGTCATGTAGTCTTAGTGCTAAAAGGAATACTAAATACCAAATGAAACAACCAACCACATTATTCATTATTTAACGATTTTCTGCTTATTGTACTCTCCATTTGTGGCTTCCACTACGTGCAATATGGCTATCATTGATACTCGACCAGATATTTTTGTCTGTTTTTCGCTTATCTACTTCTGTGACAACGAGATGTTCAGTCGTGAAAGCTAAGTGCTGTTGTATAGTTTCTTCAGTAATCAACTGGGATAGGAATGTTGTTCAAAATGCAGAACGTAAGTAGCTAGGATTTCTCAAACAATTAGGCACGTATATACATATTTAATCATTTTATATTATGTAGAATATCGTGGAATTAACAGATATTTCTTATTTCAGTTGCCAAAAATAAAAATCGCTCAATGCTACTGAGTTCTTCCTCACAAGATTGCTTAGAAGATGGAGTAGATGATGATACAGCTAATTGTGGTCAGCTTTGCGAAGATGTTCTTATTATTCCATTCAGCACAAATCCTAGTGAGTGTGTAGGAATGATGTCCGAAAATAAGGTACGTATGTTTTGTTGTCTTCTGTATACTAATAGTGCCAGGTTATTTATTTAAAGGAAGTACCAGCTTGCAAGGTGTCCACAAGGATCCGACCACAGAATTGTGTATATATAAAGCGTTACATATCCTAATCACCTTAAAAGAAGGTCTTAGCAGCTTCTACATACCAAATTGAACGATCCGTCCATTTCAAAAATCAGATCTGGCGCGTCCTTGGGAGTTGTGGTCAGCTTAACTGTCGTGTTGCATATGATCTCATCCTTGGTATCAAAGCGGATACATTTAAGTTTACTTTTGATTTTCGGGAAAAGCCAGAAATTGTAAAGAGTCATTCAGAGAATAGTCTGCCCGATGAACGATGGAAATATTGTTTCTTGGCGCAATATGCCTGACCACTTGGCGCGCAGTGAACTGGAGTGCTATAGTGGTTCACATGCCAGTTGTGTGATGCCCACTGATTTTATTTATTTATTTATTTATTTATTTTATTTTTTTTTATTTTTATTTTTTTTTATTTTTTTTATAATTTGCATTACATACGCGATTGAGAATATCAGGATAGTAATTCTTCGTAACTGTTCGTCCTGATACTCATTCGTGATGCATGATTTCGCGGTACTAAAAGAAGAAAAATTAATATTAGCTTAATTTTACTCCATACTATTCGTACTGTTTTTTTGGGCTTTGGCGGGAGTAAATGTTTCAGTTGGGAAGACTTTGATTCTTTTTCTAGATAGTATTCGTACATTCAGATTTCATCACCTTTAACCACAGTATTGAGAAAATCAGGATCACTGTTATCCATCTTCAGCATGTCCAGTTCAGCTTTAACAGAAATTGTTTCTATTCATGCGAAATCAGTCTACAATCACACTGTGTATACTATCTTTCGTAAAATTGCATGCGTGGAACTTTTGCTGATATCAACAGGATCCGCTGGTTCCTTGCGATTCTCCATGACGAACTTTAATGGATCGTTTTCAAATGCCTGATAAATCGTCCCAATCGTTTTAACTTACGTATTGCCAAGTTCCTGATAAAACTTGATGCAGTACCGTTGTTCCACACGGTCTGTCATTTTGGTGTACAACGAACACAACCACAGCGTACAACAGTTTGGCGTTCTACTAGACACTGAAGCACGCAATAACCACCCCACTTAGCGGGCATACATTGTTCCATCCTATGATTGGTAATTTTTCATTTAAAAAAAAATAAATAAATAAGGTCGGATGTTTATCAGACAGTCCTTGTTTTATATTAAAACTAACTAACAATGTAACAACCTTTAATGGCCCAACACCTAACAGCCTTCTTGTACCATGCATGCCTTTGGGATGATGTGTGGCAGAACATGGATTCAATCGTCGGTAATGCTGGCTTTCTAAACTTGAGTGTGGTACTTCTTTCTTACAAGTAACTCCTCAATTATTCTCACGATGCTGAGTGAACGTCGCAAAGCCAATTTTATCTGGTGAATACTTCCTCTGACAAGACCCGGCACTGGCTTGATTTCTTTGATCTTACAAGAAGCAATATTCCGGTGCGGCTAGGGCGTTGGTTCTTGTAATTTTCAATTTCGAAAATATATAGAAAGTGACCTAATGGAACATCGAAAGTATTGCATCATGTCAGAAAGACAATGAATCAAGAGGCTGATTCCCAGTAAGTTTTGCTAGTAGCTTTCTACTGTGATACAGTGAGGAATTGTACAATAGCAATCCCAGAGCAATATTGAGTCAATAAATACACGCAATTAGATTCAAGAAAAATAGACTTTTAAGGGAAGATAATAATGATAGGCATTATCAAACTCACAGAATATATACCCTACTCCTCTCCTTGTGGATGGACTGTTCCGAAATGCGATTTACGTGACCTGTAGCAGTAGAAAACTCTAAACGACAACCGCCGCTTGTTGCTTTTTCTTCGCTGCCGACAGTGTATGCTGCAACCAGTTGCTCCATTTGTACACCGTTGTGCAGGTGCAGGTGAGGTCGTGATTGTTTCGTTGAAAAGCTGGAAACGTTCATCAAGTTAACCACTAATTTGACTGCAGGCCTCTTACATGGCTGCTTTCAGGATCTTGTCATTCAACACCCGTGGTCGTCCACCCCGGGATTCATTACAAAGACTCAGATTTTCAACCTGAACTTCTGAAACCAATCCCTGGCGATGCGTTCGTTCACTGCATCCTCTTGAACCTTCACTTGATGTATTCGATGACTTCGTGCGGTTGCTGACAGGCCCGCGTTAAAGTAATACAGAAACAACCGAAAACAAGCTGATTCGATACCTCCATTTCTCTTCGACACTTGACGAGCTGTGAAAGTCAATATTCAGACAAACCCCCACTGCTTTTCGACGCGTTAAGTTTCTTTGTTTTCTTCTGTGAGCGCTTCGTCAAATGGGATGTCAAAATCGTAAGAACTGTTTTTGGTTACCTTGTAATAAGTTTCATATCTGGATTTGCAAACTCACGGCTTTATAAGGTGATGTTTACTGTAGTGGAAAAGAACAGATTCTCGGGATACTCCCACCTTCCGCCTCTTCGCCATTTAGTTTTATTCGTAGCTTGAAAGATAATGCGTCAAAATTTAAGTTCAATTATTTATGCAATAAGTAACTTTAAGAGCATTTTAAGATTATAATTAATAACCATTTAGATGAACTTACTAATGCATATTTCGCTTTTTAAAAAAGAAACATAATAATCAAAACTTCAGTAGTAAGAGTCTGTATTTTATAAATAACAATACAGTTTCGACAGATAATTTGTGTTATTATCAACAATGCCAAAGAAACTTCCGTTACAATCTCATCCTTTTTGTAATGTAAATTTACATAGTTCTTATACTTATAAAATATAAACACTTACTTGGTAAGTTTTTGGTTATCACTGAATTATGCGTCCACTGATATCTTGAAATATAGCATAAATTTGGTATTGTTTTTATTTTGTATTACAGAGTAATATATTTTATGCGAAAATTTTAATCCATATTTTGTCGTTGTAGGTTTTGTCAATGGAGCAGCAGAGTAGACAGGGTAAAGTTCGGATGAATTTAGACAATTTGACAAGTCAGGATGAAGGAGAACCTATTATCAGTGGTGAAACGCAAGAAAAACGAACCAGGTTTTCGCTCTCACATGATGAGGGTTCAATAGGTTAGTATAATCGGTTGTTCTTTCTTGTTACGTGCTGACGTCATAATTGTGCATTAGGTCACGAGTTAAGTGTTCAAATGTTAAAATTTCAGGTGTTACTTTCATTAATATTAGTGAGCTCTACTTCAAGCAGGGGCCGCGGTGGCTCAGTGGTAGAGCGTTCACCCCTGGTGTGCGGGATCTCGGGTCCTCGCGCCAAGTGAACTTTGTGGTGGACAAACACTGTGTGCGTTGGTTTTCTCGGGTTTCCCCGTTTCCTTCTACTTTATTCATTCCACCATTTCATTCATTTCTCATCATCACCGCCTCCTGTAGCCTAGCCGGTAGAATCGTGGGACGTAAATATAAAAAATTTCGTTTCATTCAGTTTTACTTCAAGCGTAAGTTGCTACAGGTTATATCAGCACGTTAATTTACAGCTTGGATCATGTTAAAAGAAAATTCCAATTATTAACTTCCATTTGCCATAAGTGGAATGTTTCATAATGTTGACCAGCAATTCTTACTTTAAAAAAAAAAAAAAAAAAAAAAAAAAAAAAAAAAAAAACTTAAGATTTATCTCTGTTGTATAGTATCATATCTACTGTACGGATTCAGACAAGAAGTACAAATGAGAAAAATGTAGCATCATGGAATTATCTATATATTAAAATGCTAGGTTTATATGTTCGTCGTCAAGAAAAGTTTATATGTTTGTGCCCAGTTCTTTTGACAATGATATCTTGGAAACCACAATCTCTAGAAAGATGCCGTTTTCACTGATCAATTGCAAATGTTGTCTCAATTGTTCAGTTCTAATTGAATATTATATATATATAAAAAAAAAAAAAAAAAATGGCCGTTATTGTTTTATTACATTTTGAGGGATACACTGGAAGTATTGAAATCTTAAAAGGTAAAGCATCATATCCTACGAATTATACATTCCAGCGCCACACATCTGAATACCGAATTAGTATATCTTTGCTTCATTGTACGTTTTGCGAGATTACTCGAAACTAAGCGAAATGGATGTGGTGGATTTTACACCAGGCGCCTCATATGTCAGTCCCATAGATTATTATATCAGCATCAATATGTAAGGATTTCGGAAACAGTCCTGGACTTTGATAAAGATCTAACTAACCACTGTCTTGACCATTTGCGGTTGTTGTAGCAGATCGTCTCTCATTTGAAGTGACAATCCGATACAGGAAACTTACCCACGGTTATCTGTTACAGAGAACTGCGCACCTCAAATGGTGATTCTTTTTGGTCGGTGTCAGCGAGTCCAACATTTTCACCTTACATATTGCAGGGAGCCGCGAAACGAGAGTAGTAGGTACATTTCCTAACTCATCTGCAGTGACGAACGCTTATCTGAGGATCCGCTGTCACGCTGTTCCTGAAGAGCCCCTTCCGCATATGTCCGTTAGTACCTACAAGGTTCATTTTGCAATACTATGTCACCGGAACGAAACGAAACGAAATGTGACAGACCAACAGCGAGTGATGTAATTCTTTGCCATTCTTAGTCCAAATACTCAGTTAATGTTTTCTGCCACTTGCTGTACAGAATGTTCCGGTTTGAATTCATAAAGAAAAATAATTCACAATTGAGTATTCTCTATAGTGCATTTTCATACGACACTGTTCAACAGCACACGGCCTTATTATTGGCTGGGTACCCAGCCTGTTTGCTGGACGTGTATAGAATTTGTCTCGTTAGACGCGTGACCTTCCCACTAGACATCATAGCACGAACGCTTTTCACCAGCCTAGTAAGAAAAAGAAATTTTTCAGTTTCTGCAAAAATACAAATATAAGATTTTTTTACAATTTCGTAGACATCAGGCGAGAAACTTCCAACCAAAGAAACGCGATTTCTTGAAAGCTAAAATTAAGGAACTTGAAGATAATAGTAAAAATAAAAAGTTTCGGGACATGTATAAGGGGATCAACGAATTTAAGAAAGGCCATCAACCTCGTGCTTATATATTAAAGAAAGCTGACGGAACAGTTATCACTGATACGGATAACATCTTAAATAGATGGAAAGGTTTCAAGGTTTCTTTAACAATTTGCTGAACACGCAGCCAAAAACTAATGTGCGTGGAGAAAAGGATATATATATATATATATATATACCGCAGAACCGTATTCCAGAACCCAACCGAATAGAAGTAGAAATCGCTATAAAGAAATTAAAGAAACACAAATCTCCGGGTGTAGACGAAATTCCGGCTGAGTTAATTTTAGCTGGAGGCGAAAAATTGTGGAACAAGATACACAAACTCATTCTCCTTATCTGGAACAAGGAAGAATTCCCACAACAGTGGAAAGAATCAATCATTGTTTCAATTGACAAGAAACGCGACAAAACTGACTGTAATAACTATCGAGGCATTTCTCTTCTGTCAACATCCTATAAAATCCTTTCAAATATTCTATTAGCAAGATTGACCCATACGCAGATGAAATTATTGGAGATTATCATTGCGGATTTAGACGAAATCGATCAACTATCGACGAAATATTTACCATTCGCCAAATACTCGAAAAGAAGTGGGAATACAATACCCCGGTACATCAACTATTTATTGATTTTAGAAAGGCTTACGACTCGGTTAGGAAAGAAACATTATACAACGTTCTTACAGAACTTGGAATACCGAGAAAGCTAATTAGATTAATTAAGATACATGCATGTTTAAATGAATCCCAGAGCAAAGTCCGGGTAGGAATTTTTTTGTCCACGAGCTTTCACATCGAAAACGGCCTGAAACAATGAGATGTGTTGTCGCCATTACTATTTAACTTTGTTCTCGAATACGCTATAAGGAAAATCAAAGATAGCAACCAGGGCCTAGAATTGAACGGTATTCATCGAGTTATGGCATATGCTGATGATGTAAATTTAATAGGGGATGACAGGAGAACAATAGAAAGAAATGCAGAGATCTTATTAAACGCTTGCAGGGACATGGGTTTAGAAGTAAATGCAGAGAAAACTAAATACATGGAAGTGCGTCGGGACCGTAATACGGCAAATTGGATGCTTTAAAATACTAAATAATACTTTTGATAAAGTAGATACTTTCAAATATTTAGGATCAATACTAACAGACGAAAATCATATTCAAGAAGAAATTAAATGTCGACTAAAAGCAGGGAATTCGTGTTATTATTCAGTTCAAAATCTCTTGCCGTCGCGAATTCTATCGAGGAATTTGAAGCTTAAAATATATAAAACGATAATCATGCCTGTTGTTCTGTATGGTTGTGAAACATGGGCGCTTACACGGAAGGAAGAACATAGATTGAAAGTATTCGAGAACAAGATCCTGAGACGAATATTCGGACCCAAGAAAAACGTGGATGGGGAATGGTGGAAACTTCATAATGAGGAACTACATTATACGATTTATACAATTTATACGATTTACCAAACATTGTCATCAAGTCTAGGAGGCTTAGGTGGGTAGGTCATGTAGCTAGGATGGAAGAAAGTAAAAACGCTTTCAAAGTCTTGGCTGGAAGACCAATCGGAAAACGACCATTAGGAAGACCTCGGCGCAGGTGGGAGGACAATATTAAGATGGATCTCGCAGAGATAGGAATCCAAAGTAGAAACTGAATCCAGTTGGCTAAGGATAGAAGTCAGTGTAGAGTTTTTGTGAACGCGGCATTGAACCTTCGGGTTCCATAAGCCATATAGTTAGTTAGTTAGTTAGCAAATAAATATATTTCCCCTACTCTCCCTATATTCTGATAACTGTAGTCGAAAGTATAGAATTTAAATAAATAGCATAATAGGAAATATATATATATATATATAATAAATTTTAGGTGATTTTTTTTTAAATTCTTCAGATACATCCCGCTGTACGTGCACAGTTAATTTATTTTCACATTCCACGTGTTCCTTTATTTATTTCATGTTCTTCTTTTCGTCGTGTAGGTAATACAAGTGATAACTTAGAAGCTGTTTCAGAAGCTGCCTCTAATCATAGTGTAGCATCGTCTTTGGAGCTTGAAAACGAAGATCAAAATGATAATCTATCCGATATGGTGTCTGCAAATGTATCTGGAAGAGGTACTCCAAATATATCAGGTAATTCAGATTAGAACATTTCTTCGCTGACCTAAAAGAAAGAAAAGCTTTATTGCCTACTGTGACTCATCTATTTTTAACTATATAATGGTTTTCAACGGGATACAGTCTGCTACTTATAACGATATCACTGGTTCTTTATCCTTAATATTGAGCCATTAAAACATCTTTATTTATCTGTTTTCACACTTTGTTTAATAATCATAAACGAGAAATGCACTTTTTCTTCAAGATGTCTACCTCGTTTTTTAACTGATTGAATCTATTTATTTTCGGTTGTCCTGACAACGACATCCAAAATCATATTATTTAAAAACATTTGAATATCTTTTTTTATATTGACATTATAACTAACTTATTTCTTTCTCTTTTTCTTCTTCTAATAGTAGAATCAGCCTAGTACATATTTAAAATACTTTACGGCCCAAGATTACAAGAAAATAATGATTTACAAGTAAAAATATACAACGTACTGTTGTAACCTGTTTCTACTCCATTTAGCCGCAAAATTAGAAGTATAGCAGCCTGTTTTTCTTCTGAATATTGATTGCTGTTTATATGATATTCGTGTCCACTTGCAGTTTTTATGTGTTCCTGTTAAAACCAGTTGATGATGTATACAAATTCTATATTTTTGTACGAAATTTCCTGAAAATCTTGATGGTTAATATTATAGCAAAACATTTCTAAAGTATTTACAAAAATACTGCTTCATTGTCAGCATATCGTTCAACATTACTCAGTTGCCATATTATAAACGTTACATTTTCGAAGACTGCGTTGTTAAATCTTACGCTTCCATTCATTTTATAATTGCGAAATCCTATGTACAAAGTAACCAAAGAAGTGTTTGCTGTTCTAGAGCAGTGATAAAGAGCAATACAGTGGACCGTACGTACCTTAAGGTTACGAAGTAATCTCCATGAACATCCAACACCTTTTGCCAACGTTCCTGCAGGTGCACAATACCCCGGTGATAAAACTCGGCGGTCCTGGATACAAAGAAGTCAGTGAGTGCGTTCTGCAGGTTTCCCTCATTTGCGAAGGATCTTCCACAGTGGTTGTCGAGGGAATGAAACAGGGGTAATTGTTCGTGCAAGGTCCAGTGAATATGGTGCATTGCATAGTGTCTCCCAGCCAAGTTCCTGAAGCTCCCGCGTTCTCTTTGCCACAAGTGGCTTGGCATTGTCGTTCAGGAACAGCACACCCTTGCGATTCGCCAATACCGGCTCTTTCTGCTGTAATGCACAGTGCATTCTTTGCAACTGCTGAGAGTAGAGGTCAGCCAGCAGTGATGGCCTGATCAGGTGGAATTAGCTCCTAATGCACCACTTGCCGACTGTTCCATCATACAGAAAACATAACCTTTCCTGGGTGCAGAGTTGGTAATGAGGTGTGAGGAACAGGGTCACGTGAAGACAACCAATGTCTGATACGCTTGGAAGTGTCATAGAGGACCCACTTTTCGTTGCCAGTGAGAAGCGATCAAAGATGGGTGTGTTCAGGTGCCAAGTGAGCAAGGATAGATAAGCTGTCTTTCGTTGTTCCTTGTTGGCTGCCGACAATATGTTGGGTACCCACTTGTTTAACTTGTATGATTGCGTTTTCACATGATGGTGCAGTCTAACTGTTTCAGCGCAAACATGGAACATTTCTGCAAGTTCATCACACGTTAGACCACTGTCCTCCTCGATGGCTGCCTTCAGGTCCTCGTCATCCAACACATGTGGTCGTCTACAGCGAGGTCCATCTGAAAGGCTCACATCTTCCGAACGGAATTTCTGGAACCAATGCCTCGCGGTGCGTTCGTTCACGGCATTCTTCTCAAATGCCTGACATACACGCCAACTTGATTCGGCATCTGACAGGCCCACTTTAAAGTCATACAACAAACACACGCGAACAAGCTGCTTCGATGCCTCCATTTCTCTTCGACACTGGACGAGCTATGATTGCTGTATGTGCGTAACGTGCCTGTGTTACTGAAAGTCAATGGTCAGACTAACTCCCGATCGCTTGGCAGGCACGTGCGTTTCCTCTCTGGGCACATGATTAATGGGACATCAAAAACCGCAAGAACTTTCTTTATTACCTTGTACATTTCAATGAAAAGGATAAAAATTCTCGATTATTATGAATTTTTATTTTTGCTAAGAAAGTTGTTCATTATGCGATTCCATTGTTTGTTTAAATTATCGTTTTACAGATTTACCACTTATATGATACGTTTCAGTAATAAATAGATTGTTACAAATTTCGTCATATGTAAACTTCAACATTTTACTTTCTTCATTACTAAAATTGAAAACTATAATATTTTTACTCTGTCTTTAATGCAAATACGATATTCGTATTTTATTTTTTCACAGATATTAAGTAGTATTTAAACCTAAATATTCTTCTAAAATGAGCCGATCAGAGTGTGAAATATACGTTCAGGCAGATTTCTATAACAACGTTATTTGCCGGAAAACAAATCTTCTGTAACATTCTCGTATTTACCGCGTTTTAACATCGTTACTAAGATAGTATTAGAATTAGGGGAAAGTGGGATTAAAAACGAAAAGATAGTGTATAATTTGTGTACGTAGCAATAGGATTTATGCTTAAGCGCTTTCGTGTCCTTATTTTTCCCTCCCAAACTCTACTCCTTTTTCCATATTTTAATATTGAAACTTCAGGAACTCGTGTTTACTTATTATAACTTATTCTGAATGTATTGCGTAGAAATCGGTATGATTACAACTTTTAAACAGTACATAACATGTTACTGTCTATTCTTCTGTGCCGTCCTCAAAACATGTTGCTCGTTGACAGTGGCACGGTGGCTTAATGATAGAGATTTTACCTCTAGAGTCCAAGGTTTAATCCCAGCTATGTGAACTGGTGTTGGACAACTCGTATCTAAGAGTTTCCTTGGAGTTCTATTGCTTCAGAAAAATAAAAATATGGCATTATGTGCTGATAAAGTATCAGCAGTTAAACGTGCCTTATGTGATCATTAGAGCCCGTAACGGGTTGGAAACGTTGAAATTTATTATTAGTGTATCGTTTAGTAAGAATCATAGAATCAGTATATTTATTTTATGGAGAAAAGTTTATCCTTTAGGCCATCACGACAGCGTATGTAAGTCTTACTTTAGCTCTTGCTATTATCTTAAAAATAGATAAATAAAATAAAACATTTAGCTAGTAATTGACTAGTCGTAGTGTATGTAGAAAAAAGAAAGAAGAAAAAGAAACACATTCAAACCTCTGAATAACAACTACCGATGGGAAAATAAGGGGTCTCCGTTGCAGAGAGGTTACGTAAATTTAGGTTACTTACAGCTCATGCAGTTACTATATGCAGTTTAGAATAAATATATTAGGTATAAATGCAAATATAAGATAGTAGCGAAATACTATACTCAGTTCTCGAATCACTAGGAGGGTACGGAGTTCCGATTTCAATTATTTTTTTTTTTTCTTTTAATAATACGTGTGTAAACAGAGATTACACACACTGATTGATCAACTCAAAAAGTTTTTTCTAACATATAAATGTTCAGTATGCGATCCAGAAAAGTACTGTAATAATACGAACATTTTTGCCAGGAAAACGTAATCAGTCCGTATTATGAAAGTGTCCGCTAAGGGAGGTTTCACTGTATATTTTTTTTAATACCAAATTCTCTATGCGTATAAATACAATGAAATTTAAGCAGTGAAAGTTCAGAGTTAATAACACATTGTTAAGGTATGTAGGTTAGTATTTATGAAGCAAAATTCACATTGTATGTTTTTGTTATTTTCTGTCTCCTAGGACGTGACACACCATCATCTCAAATAACCGAGGGTGAAGAGGGAGTTCTGAGAGCTGTTGGGGAGCCTCGTCAGCCATTGGATCTTCCGGCACCAACTAGAAAGCAAAGTAGAACAGACATTGATGACAAGTTTGGCAAATTCGAAATCAAAAAATTAATTGAAGGTGAGTGTTTTCCGAATATTGAGAGCGTTTTTTTTTCGTAACTGCGTTACCAGATGTAACTATTGGTAAGGTTTGTTTATGAAATTGCAGAAATGTAAAGTATAGTCGTCCATAAAAGTGTTTACGTGCACTGTTGTTTATAACATCGGCGTACATTTTCGTCAACGAAATGGAACATAATATGAACGTAATATATATATATATATATATATATATATATAGATAGATAGATAGATAGATAGATATAAACTACATGAACTGACTGACATAAAATAAAGAGGTACTTCCGGTTAACGTGGAAAGTTGAAATTTGGCATGATTGTAGCGTTTCGGGATTAATCAACAGAAAAATTGCCAAAAGTGAATATTTTTAGTTTTTAAGAGATCTAAAGGTGGGATGAAGAAATTCCCATGTTATTTAAATGGGCGTTTTCTGGAGGTACGAAATCTTATTTTTTAGGTAGTTGAAATAGGAAAAGAAACTTGAAATTCGGAAAAATTGTTGGTTTAAGAGGTGCGAGACCGTGGACCGAGCGAAGGCTGGGGTCTGCGGGGTAGAGCCCCCAGCTAGCCGAAGGCTAGTCCTAACTATATATAAAACTACATGAACTGACATAAAGTACTCCAGGTTCTTCCGATTTACGTGGAAAGTTGAAATTTGATATGATTGTAGCTTTCCAGGAATAAACCACAAGAAAATTGCCAAAAGTGAGTGTTTTTAATTTTTAGTGGTCTAAGGGGGGGGGGGGGGTAAAGAAATGCCCAATGTTATTTAAATGGCCGTTTTTCTGGACCTATAATCTAATGTTTTAGGTACTTGGAATTAGAATAAAAATTTGAAATTTGGTATGTTTGTATGTTTTCGTTAGGATTACCTAAGTAAATCACTAAAAATAAAAGTTTCCAACATTAGAACGGTTTTATAAGGAACTGAAAAATCTTCCCAATGTTATTTATATGGAACACCTTTTACACTCCAAAATTATTGGACACTTTCTGTAGGGCTACAATGATTAAATTTGACATAATTGTAACTTTTCAGGACTAACCGACAAGAAAATTGCTTAAAGTGAGTATTTTTTTGTTTTTAAGGGGTCTAAAGGAGGGATGAAGAAATTCCCATTTTATTTAAATGGGCGTTTTCTTAGGTTAACTCTTAACGTGTCAACGCTGTCACCTGACTCTTAAAACCATTACCGTATCAGGTCTTAACGTTGCTTAGTAATGTCTTTTACATCAGTGTGTCTCTTACATGTTTTCCTTCCCAATTGGAAAGCGATTACAACAGTTTATTTCTTCTGTGCAAATAAATGAGAATATGAATAAATTGAAATGATTAGGACAAATATTCTGATTGAATTAGATCATCACATAATAAAGCCGCTGTTTCTGAAGCGACAAACGTCCTGGTTTCTTAACGCATGAAATTAGTCACGTGAATGAAATTTATTTTAATCTCTTTCTTCCTACAGGTGACGAAACGGTGTCAATGGTGAGTGATACCTGGAGTACCGACGTCCTGGCAAGTGATAGTGAAACTGTAGAACAATCGGAGAGAACGTTCTCACAAACTGAAGATACTTCTTCACGGACACTGCCGGATGCATCTCAGGTATTGATAGACCGCATTGCACTGCACGGCACCCTGAATGAATACTTTGATGAAGAGTTCAGGATTTTCTTAAAGGAGCATGCGTCTGCATTTGGCAGGTTGATTGAATTTCAAAGAAATAATGTGAGCATTTTATTTTAGGTATCAGGTAGTAAACCAGAAACATGTGGACTTCCTGTTGTCACCTGTTCCAACTTGGTAAATTTGACAGTGTATATAGCTTATATGCATGCACTATGCGGTGTTACTCCTAAAGTATTTATTCTTAACTAACTTACCTTTCGTTTTTTCTGTAGTGAAGAGCTTTAATAATTCAACTCTGTGCTTAAGAAAATTATCATTTTTAGACTATAATATCGATCATACAATACATCATATTAGACAAAAGTTCTTACATTGAGATGTTTCATTGTGTTTGATTCATAGTAACATACCGTTGTTAGATATCTGTGGTGGATTTCTTCCAAATGACAGGAAAACAGATCAGGACGGTGCGGTAAAATACAAAATAAGTTGTTGAACCACCCTCATTCCGCAGGTTGACAATTGCATCGTGTAAGTTATATTCGTAGTACGGACTGCACGTAGCATTGAAATCTTCTATAAACTTTTGAGAAAAATATCACCCAGTTCAAAGCCTAATTATACTGATCCGAATAATTAATAATAATAACAGGGTGCAAAATTTCAAAGTCAGACGCACTTGCCAATCCAAAACGATGGTCGCCAGTATCTCACACATACAAATTATGAGAGATCCCTTCCCCTCGGTCTTTGGTTTGACAAAGTAATTACGTCAGGACATAAAATTCTGAAACCAGACAATTTGATTCAGGATAATAATTTTCATTTGGACAATTCACATACATGTTAAAAAATATATTATCTTAAGACTTCACATTCAATGTTTTCTCTCATTCAGTGACAATTATTTTCGTGCGAAACAGAACCGCGCAGTCCTGCGAGTTTAGGCAGAAACCTTTTTTACTGAATACTGGTCGCTAGCTCCAAACTTCTAGTCGTCAGTGGCGACCGGAAAGTTTGCGCCCTGGTAATAATAAAATGTACGAGATGAAATGCGCTTGTCAGGAGGTCGATACGACAATCTAGCTTGGAACAAACTCACTGCAGCATATCCGGCATTATCAAGTTTACAGCTTTAGTGATACGTTTCTGCAGATCATCTAAGGTTGCGACTAGTCGAACTACAAACTTGGTCGTATCCCCAAAAGAAAAAAGTCACGAACAGATTTTTTTTTTTTTTTTCTTCCTTCCTGTGGGGACCACTTGCATAATGTCTGATCACTTTCCTCAGTGCCGCCAGATCTGTTTGGCAGATATGCATTCTCAATTTCGCTGGCAGCAAGATGTCAGTATGACGGTGCCTCTTGGTGGTAAAGGTAATCACAGCCCTCAGTAGCGTTTTGGAATCAACCAGTTGATTGGCATTGCAGGTAACTTTGGCCAGCAGCAGTTGGTCTCAGATGGATCGATCCCGGTATGATACATGATAAAACATGCATTTTTGGAGAGTCATGTTCAACCTTTAGGATGACATACGAATTCTTGCTCCGTTATACCCTTACGTTGAGCCTCTTGACATTTTCACTTGAATGGTAGACCCCTCATCAATGAAAATAATCTGTGACAGAGGTTATCTCATTTTTCATTCTAACAAAATTCAAGTTTCATTGTTTCATGGGTGTAACTTATGGGTCAATTGCAATTATAGCTGTGCTGTGCAGAACACTTTACCGTGCTTTACAAGATGTGTAAATCTCAGTTAACTTTGCTCGTTGACTTCGTAGGTCTACTCAAAAAGGCTTCTGTAACACGAGCAATAACTTCATGCGAGACAATAGTCTGCCTGAATGCCCCTTTCTCAATAAAATAATCGTCTCACTTCAAAATGAGCTTGTTAAGACATTAAGTTCGCGTTTGAAAGCATGTTAGCAAATTACAATACCCACAGCGTCGTTGCTGTGAGATGGACTACCATAGATTTATTTGCTATTGTTGGGAGAAAAGTTTGTTTGAGTTCATGTATGTGCAGTTACCATACTTATAAATAGAGGGGTGCGCGGATATAAAATATCGCATCCGCATTCGTACCACATCCGCAGCACCTATCCGCACCCGCAACCGCAATATCTCTATCCTCATCCGCAGATAATGAGTTAGCAAATATATACAACTTAATATTCTATAATAGTCATGGTTTCGAAAATATTTTTAAACACATTTCAAATAGCCGTCTCTTGTACTATTCTGACTCAAACAAAACATTACATTATAACAGTTTCCTCGTGATCAAATACCAACTACGCTAAAATAAAATTCAATATAAACCGTGCAGATACAAATTAGAAATTAATGAACGATCTGTAGGATTTTGGGTAGTGTTTAGCTTCCTGATCTCTTAGGCTGGAAAAAATTGATTTGAACACATTTCTGCATTTTCAAGGCCAATAGTCTGAAAATTTTTAGCTTTATCAGAGGGGCGTTAGTGGCAATTCGTATTTTTCTTTTCTTTTTACAGTAAATTGCATTACTTAAGGAGTAGCGAAGGGACCTGTCGTTTTGTTCTGTTTAGGTCAGAGATGTCATTCACTTACAAAACGGCTGCTAAAAATATTGAAAAGAGCAATGAAAGGACAACTCTCTCATGTCATTTCTTGTCCTTTTGCTGTCATTGAGTCATAAGCTTCAAACACACTTATTTTGATTTTAGTTATTTTTCAACAGGCTTAAATACTTTTAATTCAAAACAAACGTTTCTTAATGCCCTTTCCACTATCATCATAAATTTCATAGTGTTTTTTTTTTTAGGTAGGGAAAAGATGTAGGAAACCATATCCGCAACTTTATCCGCTATCCGCACAGAACAGAAATATATATCCGCAGATACCCATTTTGATGCGGATATCCGCATCCGCGCAGACCCCTACCTATAAATATACAATCAGTTGAGGTTTTATTGTGTTTTGAGGCCTTAGTGCAACACCGATGTTATGAAGTTTACCCTATTAACTTGGGTTTCGGACCACGAACGGGCGTCAACCCAGTGCACAGACTACCATGCAAGATCAACCCTCACACTATATCGCTTTCAAGGGAGCTTGATCACAGGACTACGTCCATGGCTCCTATTCCAATGAATGAAGTGAAATTTGTAGCATTACGTCCCACTGATATGCGCTTTAGGATAAGGAGATGAACGGTTAATAAAAGTGAAACGGTTTTTTACCATGAAATAATTGGTTTAAAAAAAATGGAAGAAAACGGAAGAACCCCGAGATCACGGAAACGATGTTGTCCACTGCTAACTTTTGCCTTTTATCGAGCGTTCTGTTACCTCCGCCCCTCCTCTCCAGTGCTCCAATAAGGTTCATTTTATGACTCCTTGAAATCAAGGAATGTTTTTGTGCCCATTGTGTATATCTACGTATAACCAAGCTACGGTGTCTGAAAATAAACGTGTGTTCTGTGCGGAATGATAGAAATTCTGACTGCTTTGAAAATTTTGACATCTACATCCAGAAGTGCAAATGTAAATAACAAGTGATAATTGAGTGAACATTCAAATATCTTTATCATAATTACACTGTAGAGAAAAAACTGAAATGGATATTTGCAACGAGGATGAGCAATAATTGCAACTGATTTTGCAAGTAAGACTAGTCGCATCCTGTCACTTTACAACAGAATCGTTTTCCACCCATGTTTCCTTATGCTTTTATTTAATTCATTTAAATTTATGTAAGCAAGCACATTTAATAATACCCTTTATTTAAAAGTAAATAAATTTTTAAAAACTTATAAACTGGGACATTAAAAGAAAGGAGAGAAAGGTTAGAGTGCATTAAAAGAAAGGGTGAAAAAAGACATCTCTGGCGCATGCTGTTGAATAATAATAATAATAATAAAAAAAAATCTGATGTAACCAAAAATGTGTCTCGTTTTATTTAGCTGTATTGGGTCTAAATAAAACATGGTGCATTTTTGAGCTAGTCCGTTTTCTTTACTAAAACTGGACACTTTTATTAAATAAATTCGAAAATTTCTTAAATTGATGGCAGATCAAAGACAAACATATCAACTCAGTTAAAAAACAGGGGGGCGCGGTGGCTTAGTGGTAGAGCGTTCACCTCCGGTGCTTGGGGTCTCTGGTTCGATCCCAGCTCGCGCCGTGTGGACTTTGTGGTAAACAAACACCGTGCTCGTGGGTTTTCTCGGGGTTCGTCCGTTTCCTCCCACTTTCTTCATTTCATCTCTCATCATCACCGTCTCCTTTAGCCTAACGGCATAACCGTGGGACGTAAAACTTAGATTTCATTTGATTTTTTCAATTAAAAACCAACCATTAAATGGAACTTTTTTTTAAAGGTAGCATCCAAAGGAGGATGACCTATAAAAGCGAATGATTATGAAAAAAATTGTGAAAGGAGAATATGAAAAGAAACGGGAGAATCTCGAGGAAATCCCTGAACACGATGTTATCCACCATTAATTTCATATCGCCTTGGATCGAACCAGGAGTGAACTCTCTTATCACAAGCCACCGTGTCCCTCCTCTCGTACAGTTTTCGGCACTATGCAGAGAATCACGTGAAAGAAATCTAGATTAAAATTGATTGACTCGTTTCGAAATTGTACTTAAAAGTGCGAGGTGGTAGGATGTGTATACTCACTTTTATTGATGACAACAATACGAGAGACGTTTAAATAGTTATAACCGGCATTTCTGTTTTTCTGTGAAAACAACATCCGAATCAATTACTGTTCTTCTTCAAGGTAGGATGGTCTAGGATCTCTCAACCAAGTTTGGTTATAGCTGTGACCGTTGTCATGACCGTATGAGGTCACACGTCATGCAGGATGATGACGCCATCCGTCACTGTCTGTTGCTGTTTTCTTCTCAAAGCCTCTTGGATTTGGGTCCGGAGGAGGTCGCTGTAGTACACTGCATTGATTGTGGCCCCGCGTGCCAGGAAATCAGTGCATATCACCCCGTCTTTGTCCCAGAACACTTCATCGTCACCATCAACATCACTTTGCCAGCGGACGCTTGTTCCTTGAATTTTTTCGGCGGCGGCAAGTCTGGATGCCTGCACTTCATGCTGGAGCATTTTGACTCCGGTGATGCACCCAGCTCTCATCGCAAGTGATTATCTTTGCAAGGAAGCTCTCGCCTTCTCTCTGAAATTGCTACAGATGCTGAGAGGAGATGTTTTCCCTATATTGCTTCTGGTCGAATGTTAGCATTTTGGGATCCATCTGGCTGTGATTTTCCGAAAGTCCAGGTGTTCGTGGATGATCGTTTCCACACTTCCCACGCTAGTGTTTATTCTCGCACTCAAAATCCCTCACACTGATGGCGTCAGTTACTCAAAATGAGCTGCTCCACCCCAATGACTGCAATAACTCAGCGTGTAGTACAAGCCATGTTGAGAACGGATTCTCTTCCTACCCTGAATTTTGAATACCACTCGTACATTTGCGACTAAGAGAGAATTTCTCCGCCATATTGCAAACTTAATCTTCTGCAGATTTCAGCAGGTTTCACGCCTTCATTCAGGAGGAACTTGGTGATCCAGCGGTGCATCACTAGGGCCGCCAGCTCCATACTGCCATGCTTGTTGCTATCCTCCATCGCCGCTCTCTGAGACTGTATCTACTCAAATACCCGTTGTTGCAGAAAAGTGTCAGGACTACCCTATCACAGGATGGGACACGGACGCCAAGCTGCACACAGTAACACCTGGAAAAAAAAAATTCCGATTATAAATTGAACATTCCTCGTAATTTCATATAATGAACCAAACTTAGTTTAATCCTGTTCAGGATGAATTTTCCTTATATGTAACTTGGTAAAATGAAGAAAGATTTATCCTTCTTTGTTGCTTTCAAATTTTTTAGGTATGTAGCAATAGTCGTACATGCTACCGCCTTAGGTGTATTTATTTATTTCCTTATCACGTGTTAGGACCATACTTTTGAATTTTTTGTGATTTGTATTAAATTTCAGTTAGGCTAATTAAATTGTGTCATCGTAGTTAGATAACTTAAATCTTCTTGCAATAGCAATCTACAGTTCCACCGTTCATTACAGTCTTAGTATACTTCAGTTTCACATAACTACAAGATATAAACAACTATTATCATTAGTGTCTTCGCTAGACAAGCAAAAGCTTATTTATTTATTTATTTATTTATTTATTTATTTATTGTGTAACCTTGTAATTCAGTTTTCTTGGAGACGAAGTAATGTGATGTGGAGGGTTGGTTTTGCTTGATGGTCTATGCATAACCTCAGTGTATTCATAAAACGCAAAACACAAAAAACTCAAATTTATTCCTTGTAATCTCGTAAACGGTCACTAGTTGCGATTACTCAGTTTGTGTTATTTCAAATCTTGAAAGTACCACATCTAGGGCCTGTTCCATAAAAATACTAGTGAAGGGCAGAAGATGTCATCCCTCATACGTAACGAGCTATCGTGGCGATAGATGCCGAAAGTCCAGAAATCTAATCCTAAAATTAACTTTCGTTATTCATTATTGTCCTAGTGTTTTCCTTTCTGTCTTCAAAATATTTTACAATTTGTAAAATACACTTGCAGAACTTGTAAGCTTTATAAACAGATACCTGGACAAGCATGATCATATGATACAGAGCTTTTGCATTTATTTTGTATTACAAAGTCTGTGGAACTGGGAAGGTTGATTTTCTATGGGCATGGATGGTGGGGGAAGGTGTCAAGTATACGAAGCTACCCATTCCAGTTGCCTACGAGCTTTTGTAGTGTGTGGATCGCACCCGGTGTAAGCAGTTGGTTTGTAGTGTCGAAACGAATGTAGGTCTCAGACGATTTGCAGATAATGAAAGTGTGTTCTAAATTGGCTTCAAAGGTTTTGTCCGGACAACAGAAGCCAAACAATGTGTTTATTTCTTACGAACTGTTGGAAGATGTGGAGCTTGAGGCTGATTTTGTGGATAATGTGACAACTGGTTATAAGTTTCTAGCAAAGCACAACGTGGTAACGATGCCTTATCTTCCTAACGGTCCAGGTCTGGTCCCGACCGACGTCCCTTGAATGAAACGAAGCCTGAAAGAACACCATTATGGAATGGTGGAAACAGTGCAAGTGGCTTCGACACAATGCGTGGAGAATATTTTGGCTACAAATTCCCAGAGGGTGTATCAAACATGGCACAAATGCTAGCAACGGTGTATTGACGCAAGATTTTATTTTGAAGAATTTTAATCCATTATACATACACCTGCAGTGACGTCTTTCGTGAATGTAGTCGCGATGCATTTTAGATCGACCCTTTATTCGTACCCGTCTTTTTATTAAGCATTTTCCTATCAGTTGAAAAATGTCTGCCGGAAATAGACGAATATTCTTATCTTTAAAGCAAATACTGTAAGGGATATCAAGATAAGATTTGTTATATTACATTCTCAGCACGCTGCCACAATAGAGTCTATCATATTAATTTGGTTTTATACAAACATTGTGAGAGAGGCTTTATGGTATACTTTTGGTCTACTCTACTTCAATTATATCATCGTCATTTCATTTGCTTCTTATCATTGATGGTGTGAGATATTTCGTACACTATTCCGATTATACCCTCGTGCTACGTTTCCTTTTACGCTGTGTAAACTTAAGTTTCCATTAATAGCAAGCATGTGATTAGCCACTGTCAAAATACGATTTTCTGAGACATAGATTCTGTGTGCTTATTTTTTGTGTACTTACAACTTGCCTATGTACTATTGTAGCAATGAAAGTGAATACAGTATATATTGCTTTTTGCATGGTTTTCTATCAATTACGTACGTAATGAACATCTTACTAATGGAAAATTTTTTGCTAAGTAGATTGTGAAACTTATTTTTACAAGTGTCACAGTAATATAATTAAGGCGAAAAGTTCATACATGTACTCACGTATACAGCCCAGCCAATGAGCTGTATAATGTGTAGTCGGTGTATCGGTCGTCATGTAAATTATTTTTATTACTCCAAATCGTAATTCAAGTAGTTCCACATCAAATATGCTCTGCTTCCAGCAGGAATAAATCAAGAACTACGCCCGCTAACCAGTCGGCTTTGTATCCAGAGTCTGTGGAAAGTATTAATTAGTTGTTGAAGTATAGCCTCTCTTTTCAGCACCGAAGCTATATGAGACATGGTGCTACAGTTTAAGGTGGAATCCAAACCAATGTAATGTGTTCAAATTTTAATTCTCTTCCACCGGTAATCGAACCCGGTGCCACTTGCACTAAAACTTACAAGTAAAGGCGCACACGCTAGCTACTAGAACAGCGGAAAGGCTAAAAAGTGTTGAGGAAAAATATAAGTAACTTTCCGTAAAACTCAGTCCTACCACTAGTCTAGAGATTAACACGTGTGCCGTTGGTGCACGTGGTCCCGGGTTCGATCCACGTAGGGAGAGCATAAAAAAATTAATTTCACAATTATTAATTTGCATTGATCATCTGTGTCCTTTAGCCTTAAGGGCTGCCTAATCGTGCAGCATTAAAAATAAAAATTTCATTTTTTCTGTAAACTCGAAACTTCTTGAGAACACTATTATTTTAAGGTGATAGCATAGTTACATTTAAATGTGACACTTGTATTCGTTTATATAGTAGAGTATTTTTTTAATACTTGAGAATTGTTGAAATGGTTCCTATTAGTTTTCACTTTAATATAACCTATTTTTGTTGTTGAATCTTTAAGGCCTTTCGTAATTAGATGTTTTTGTATATTTATGATCTAGTGTTTTTCGTTAAGTTGCTTTTATAGGAATATAATGTATTTCAATTTTAAGTATTTGGTCTAGGAATTAATTCGTGCGAGTGGACAAGAGATGGCGCAACGAACGGAGCGTCCCACAGTTCCGTGTATCCACACATGTGTTGCAAACCCCTGTCATCGCGTATCGTTCGTAGTATAGGGCAGTGGATTAAAGCGTCAACAACACCAGTTTGTAGTTAAGTGAACATGGCGCAATTTGTGCCTGATAAAGTGTTTTTGCGGGGTGTCCTGCTGCATTACTTTAACATGCAGAAAAGTGCGACTGAAAGTCATCGTATTTTGGTGGAAGTGTATGGTGACCATGCTCTAGCTGAGCGAACGTGTCAGAAGTGGTTTGCACGGTTTAGAAGTGGTGATTTCGGCTTGGCAGACCAAGAGCGAGCTGGACAGCCAAAAAAATTTCAAGACGAAGAATTGACAGCATTGCTCGAGCAGGATTCGTGTCAAACGCAGGAACAACTTGCAGCAGCATTAGGCGTTGATCAAACAATAGTCTCCAAACGCTTGAAAGCCATGGGAATGATTCAAAAGATGTCACATTGGGTTCCACATGAATTGAAAGACAGAGACGTTGAAAGACGAAAAACCATTTGCAAATTGCTGCTTCAACGACAGAGCAGAAAGGGGTTTCTGCATCGAATTATTACGGGTGATGAGAAGTGGATCCATTACGAGAACCCTAAACGAAAAAAGGCCTGGGTGAAACCAGGTGAACCAGGTCCATCACAACCAAAACGAGATATTCACTGTGCAAAGGTTATGCTGTGCATATGGTGGCATATGAAAGGTGTGGTGTACTATGAGCTGCTGCAACCGGGTGAAACTATGAATGGAGAACGTTATCGACGACAATTAATGCGTTTGAAGCAAGCTCTGGCCAGAACACGACCAGAATGGGAGAACAGACATGATAAACTTATTGTTCAACATGATAACGCTCGCCCACATGTCGCAAAACCGGTCAAAACCTATTTAGAAAATGTCGGATGGGAAGTTTTACCCCACCCGCCGTATTCACCAGACGTTGCTCCTTCGGACTACTACTTGTTCGATTGCACGAACAACGATTTGATTGGACAGCGGTTTACTTCTTCAGAAGATATCGAAACTGGGTCTCGGACTGGATCGCTTCCAAGGATGAGGACTTCTTTCGCCACGGAATCCGTACATTGCCTGACAGATGGGCGAAAGTGGTGGCTAGCGATGGACAATATTTTTCTTAAGGTATTTATGTATTTTGTGTTTGTACTACAGCTTCAATGTGTGCGTACCAACCGCACGAATTAATTCCTAGACCAAATAGAAAGCATTTAAAACTGATTATAACTTTTAATGAATACAGTAAAAAGTACCTTTTTTCTGAATGATTTTGTTCAGTTGGTTGTAGTAATTCGTTTCAGTGTGGTTTTCCAACAAATATCTACTTTTTCCGAACAATAGGCTATTTTTAGCTGCATTGTGCGGCACTCTTCTGAACCAAATAGTAAGATGGGTTGGAAATGTAGATTAATCAGGGTGTCTATCGGTCACGAAAGTCACGAATGTCACGAAATCAGAAAACGGTCATGAAAGTCACGAAATTTAGCTTTTGGGTCACGATTTTTTTTAACTGTACAAATGTAAGTACAGATTGGAAAATTTCGTTCTATAAAACGCCAAAATTCACCACCATCGGCTTTAGACGCTACCAAATCGCAAGCAAAGTACGTTCCTATCGCATGGATGAAAATTCGGCCTAATTCGCACCCAAATTTGCTCTTGAAAATGTTAGGAAATTTTATGATTTGGTGAAGAAAAGGTCACGAAAAAGTTACGAAATTTCATTTTGGAATTTTAGTAGACACCCTGTTAATGTTTTGTTTATTAAATGTAAAAAATTAGAAAAGAACATCTGGGTTTTTAGAATTAATTATAGTTTATTAACACGTGACAATTCTTATTGTTTGTTTATTTCATATTCAACAAACAAATGAAAGTTACATTGTACTGAATTGAGTGTAATTGATATTGAGGATCAAAGGTGTTCGTTTTCTACATTTAATTATCCTAAATTCCCACCCCACCTTAGTATTTGGCTCTAACGAAGGCAGCACGTAGCTGCTGAAAATCCAGCCTACCGTTTGAAAAGACAGGATACTTGTAAACATTTGATTAGGTATTAAAAAGTGTATTCATCACTTTGTAGTACTAGTGTGTCACCTCTTTTCATAAGTGTTGCTATTTACCCAATACCTATATCCGGAATTGTTTTGAGTTACATAGTAATCGTGTGGAAAGAAATACCAATGTCTTTACTTTCATTTCATTTTCAGCACCTGCTTGATGTATCGGAAACTGCATCTGAGGCTTGGAGCACAGATGTTTTGGCGTCTGATTCAGAACGTCTAGGCGAAGTAGATACAGATGATACAGGAAGTGTTGCAAGGTATGAACAAATTATATTGCGTTCATGATACTTGTTATATTGTTATTGTTCAACAACATTCTTAACTATTTTCGCTTTATATTTCACAACGAAAATTTTATAGCAAATAGGGCGTTCATGTGTTGCGATTTCTGGTTCGATTCTGTCACGGGAGCTTGTGATAGACGGTATTATGTCGGTTTTTTTTTCTCTCTCAGAGTTCTGCTTCTACCTGCTATCATCATTCAACAACTTATATACAAGTGACACATGTCTATATTGTAATCAAAGCAGCGTAGGTTTTCTGCAAACTGTTGGACTAAATTCTTTACTATAATTGTAAATAAATAAATCCAAACCATTAAATTGGTCGTTTTTTCTTTTTGTGTCGTTAACTTTATTCTAGGATGTATGTCGTTCATTGCGTTAGACAAAAATTGCAATTGTTCATTTTTATAAATAGTAATACATCAACGATATATTATATTCTCATTACGTTATGTCTATGATGTATAACGAATTTAAAAATAAACTATAATTGCAATTTTTGGCTGATACAAGCAACAATATAATCTAAAGTTAAAGTAGCAGTAAAAACAACTCCCAGTTATTCATTCATTTATGTAGTTTGTTTTTATTTATTCACAGAGAGAATTAATTTTGTACAAAAGTTTTCAGGAAACCTATGGTTATTAAAATAATAGCGGTCACCACCTGGAGTTGAAAACACGTCAAATATCTGGGTTGAAACGGTCGGGTGGTGACCGCAGCGCCAGACTTGTGTAGTGCATTCAGTCAATAGAAGTGCAGTTCGGCAAATTTCTTTCAAGTTCCCATCCTGATTTGTACAACTGCATTCCTTTCTCCCTCCATCCCTTTTTTGAACGCATTTATGGCGGGTTGCAACTTCTTAACACCCACTGTGTCTGTTCTTTCTTCCCAGTATTATGGGTAATATAAAACAGATATCAGAGGACCGCGGTGGCTCAGTGGTAGAGCGTTCACCTTTGGTGTATGGGGTCCCGGGTTCAAACCCTGTTAAGGGGGGCGCGGTGGCTCAGTAGTAGAGCGTTCACTTCCGGTGCTTGAGGTCTCTGGTTCGATCCCAGCTCGCGCCGTGTGGACTTTGTGGTGGACAAACATCGTGCTCGTGGGTTTTCTAGGGGTTCTCCCGTTTCCTCCCACTTCTTTCATTCCATCATTTCATTCATTTCTCATCTTCACCGTTTCCTTTAGTCTAACCGGCATAAGCGTGGGGCGTAAAACTTAAAGATTTCATTTCATTTTTTTTCAAACCGTGCTAACGCCAAGTGAACTTTGTGGTGGAGAAACACCGTGTGCGTGGGTTTCCTCGGGGTTCTCGTTTCCTCCCACTTTCTTCATTCCACAATTTCACTCATTTCTCATCATCACCGTCTCCTTTAACCTAACCGGCATAACCATGGGACGTAAAACTCAAAACAGATGTCAGAAATGAAGGTTCTGGTAGGCTATTTAGTTATAAGGAATGTTTTACACCTCGGACGATGACTTATTTATGGCACAAGCCATCACACGGCGGCATTCTTTATATACAAATTGAACTTCGATTGAAGAAACGAACTCTAGTGTTTTTAAAGGCAAACTCCATACTACGTAAGAGCAGTAAAACAGCAGTGTGCAGTAAACTGAGCAGATTGTGATAGTGTAAAATGGACGACCTCTGATTTCCAAAGAGGGTAAAATTTGGCTGTCGGTTATGTGAGGTGAGCGTGATGAAAGTGGTAAATGTGTTGGAAGTTGCAAAGGAGAGTCCAAGATGACGGCTTACAAAACTCATGGCAAAAACATGTCACCGAAGAGGAACAGTGATTGGAAGAAAACCTTCAGTAACAAGTCCCGCCGAGCATTTAAGCGAATTGTCACTCAGAACCGTTGTGCGACTGCTGTTCGAGTGACAGAAGAATTGAAGCACCATCTCGCACAGTCGGCCACGAGTTATTACATAGACATACGGGGGCCGCGGTTGCTCAGTAGTAGATCGTTCACTTCTGGTGCTTGGGGTCCCGGGTTGGATCCCAGCCCCCGCTAAGTGAACCTTGTGGTGGACCAACACCGTATACATGGGTTTTCTTGGGGTTCTTCCGTTTCCTTCCACTTTCTTCATTCCACCATTTCATTCGTTACTCATCATCACCGTCTCCTTTAGCCTAACCGGCATAACCGTGGGACGTCAAACTCAAGGATTTCATTTCATGGGCATACGGGATCGGGTTGCACAGGCGAAACCGCTGATAAAGAATCATAACGCTTTAGCACGACGCCAATCCTGCCGCGAAAATACAATATGGACCACTGATGATTAGAAATGTATTATATTGTCGGATGAGACATTGTTCACCTTATTTCTAATCACGGATCATGTTTATGTGTGACGGACACCCAAAAGAATGTACAATTCGCAGTCTCTGCCCGAGCTTGAAACACGACGGCGGCTCTGTCGCCGTAGACCGCAATATCATGGTTTTCAGTGGGTCCTGTGGTGACGCTTACCGCGCGTTAATCCCCGCAATTTTGTCGCCATTTTGGGGACCATGTTCATCTTATAGTCCAGATGTTGTTTCCGGGCAATGACGCCATATTTTAGGATAATAATGCGCCCATCCATACAGCTAAAGCTGTTGCGAGGTTGTTTGAATAACATTGGGACAAAGTTGAACATCTGTGGTCGTTTTGGTGAAATAATGCGTTGCAGATTTCCGCCTCCGTCTTCTCTGACGAAACTGAGTGGTGCATTGCACGCGAAAGGGTGTAATATTCCATTTACTACCATTCACGACTTGTATGATTCCATACCACGTTCGCATCAGATCTGTTCTGAGGTGTGAGGGCAAAGCACGAAGCACAGTGTGACAAATGACGATTCTAGCGGGACGAAATTGTTGAGAAGCTAGTTTTCGAAACAAATATGCTTGAAATGTGACTGGTGGGCTATTTCTTGGTCATAGAGTATAAACCAGTAAGTAATTGACATCAGGGGCGTCATGTGACGTACGGGGGGGGGGGGGGGCAGTTGTCAACCTGAAACAGAATCCTATTCGAATAAACGGGTTTTGGTAATACAAATATACGAACTACATTTGTGAATACCAATATATTAGCATACACAATTAGAATGTAAAACGTTAAAAATTTACCAAACACATGTAAAGGTACATGTAAATATTTGGAAGAATTGCAGCTAATGTTGTAAAGGGTTATCATTTCTTAACAAATTAAGAGGATACAGAATTAGAAGATTACCTTAGCCTATGTCGTGTGACTTTTGCACCCTCTCCCTATGTTCTGAGCACACGTTAATAAAATATGTTCAAAAGAATTGAAAATGATATACATTTAAGTATATAATAATGTTTGCTTTACACTGCCCCTTAGTTATCGTCCCCCTGACAAAATGTAAACTGACACTCCTTATGGACATTTATTAGAATATGAAACAAAATTCTATACATAATGAATTAACATAAATATAAATAACTGCAACATTGACATCTCAATTATTGTGGCAGTTTTGTTCTACGTTGTACAAAACAACATATAATGTATTCGAAGCAAGGAATATAAAGAAAAACACTAAAATGGCTGTTAGGAAGTAATGAGAAACAAAGTATATTTATAGGCCCTCAGAATCACATTCATCATCATCTAAGGAAGCGTCATCTGTATTCAAAGCAGGCAATAAAAGTAACGAAAGAACTTAACGTGGTATATTCTTTCGAGGCTTGCGTCTTAAACTGGCAATTAACGGATCAGAGGATATCAAGAGTCTATGAAGAGATCTGTGTTGCCATCCACACATGAGTTTTTTCGTGTGAAGTTCTCCCGGTACTTTCTATAGTTTTTGTTCCTTGTTTCTTGTGCTTCTTCCGAAAGTTGGTCAATCGGAAGCATACAAGAGGCAATAACAATTTTTCCATGCCTCAAAATCTTATGCACGTATTTGGTATGTAATACCATGCATAATCTCATAAGTACATATATGTAGTTGTTGCTGCACACTGCTTAAAAGCACCTACGTTGATGGGAAAACCACAATTGATGCATTCTAAAATTACATGAAAATGTTCGAAGAGTTCAACATTAACACCTGTAATGTCAGCACAGTTCAGCATTCTGAAAAACCTTCACGCTGTATTATCATCATTGGTATTTCCTTCGTGTTGTTAGCCAGTAGGCATATCAACCAAAAGGCCCATCTCATTTCGAGATGTTTCTTGAATACTTTTCCTACTGGCTAATCTATTTTTCATTTCGGGACATTACTCGCCACACTTTTACATCTAATCTATATGCAATGTGCAGTATGCATTCCATAAACCTCGTAACATAATGTATTGTTCAGTTGAAAGAGTTGCATCAACAATGAGTGCCAGAGCTTGATCTGCAGATATACTCTTCTTTTTATTTTCCTCATTAGACACTGAACTACGAATCTACGAGGTAACGCTTCTGATAGTTCTTTCACTATGGTCTCAGAATCCTTTTTGCCCTCTTCGCGAAGCTTCATTTCCGCAGCAGTAGATACCTGCTCCAAGCTATTTGATGCGACGAAGTCTCAGAGCTTCCTTTCCTTGGTTTTCTCGCAACACTCACTGAATGTCTTGGATGGCCTTCTAGACGTAGCAGATGGTTTGTCAGTGGATGGAGAAGGTAGTAGCTTTCGAACAGTGTCTGGTAAACTTACGTTTCCACATAACCGGTCTGCATTTGATGTAAGGAATCGTCTACGATGACGATGAGATTTGTCCTACCTGTACTCAGCTTTCTGACATAGGCTTCTTACAAATACCTTTCAATTCTTTTCAGCATAGTCAGAAAGGTGTTCCACGCTGACTATTTTCGAAACAAGTTCATGCACCTCAAAACGCTCAGTTTTCCGATGACGCGACCAAACATCAAATATTACTTACCGGGAGATTAAGGACGCCATCCTGAGAATAAAATCTAATCATTAGAAGCGCAAACATGCGCAGAATTTCTCTTCATATTATTTTAGTACACATCCTAGTGCATGGACTAAAATCAGTCTGACATCTGTATACGACTGTATAAGAGACTTCCAATCTACACTGTATTAATGATAATGTTAAATAAGATATGATGACATTGTTACAGGTCAGGTGTTATTACTGAGGGTTCACAGATGCAAGACACTGCTAGACGTACATATGAAACTTAGTTCAAAAACACACAGCAATGTCACTCCAAACACACTGCTTAGTTTCTGACTGTCATTTTCAATGCACACATCATGAGTTACTTTGGTCGACTTTGGGGCCTTTATGCGACTTCCCTGTCGCAGATAATCACAATTCTTATTGATTTTCTTCTTCATAGGATCCTTGTCTTTCAATCTACTAAATATCACATTTTTCCACGGACTTCAATTTTTCCAATGAAATCCCCCTGGATTGATCAAATAACACACTGTGCAAAGGGTGGTCCAACGGCATATTATCCTGGCAGATTGTACTTTGTTTTAGGTGTTACTATTAAATTGATAAGTATCTGTACATAGGAGTCATCTGTTCACTCACTTTGATTAAGGGCTGCGGTGGCTCAGTGGTAGAGCGTTCACCTCTGGTGCATGGGGTCCTTGGTTCGATCCTAGGTCGCGCCGGTAAACTTTGGTGGACAAACATCATGTGTGTGGGTTTTCTCAGGGTTCACCCGTTTCCTCCCACTTTCTTCATTCTACTGTTTCATTTATTTCTCATCATCATTGTCTCCTGTAGCCTCGCTGGCGTAATGTCGCACGTAAAACTTAAAGATGTCTTTTCATTTTTTTCACTTCGAGTAATTGTGAAAGTATGAAATACAAGGGTTTGATTTTTAGTAATAGCAACAACGATATATCTTGAGAAGTAGAGTACTTACAAAATTCGAAGTTTTACAGGCCCTCGATGTAATCACCAGCATTGTGAATCACGCGTTCCTAGGGATATGATGCCGTTGGCAGTGCCTAATCTCTGGATAGTGCGGATGGAGCGATCAGTCGCCGAGAGGAGATCATCAACTGTACGGAAGCGTGTCCCATGAAGTGGTTCCTTTATCTTCGAGGAGAGGTCGTAGTCGCAGGGACTTAAATCTGGAGAATACGGGTGGTGATACAGCACTTCCCAGCCCCAGCGATGCAACAAATCAGTGACCGCATCTGCTGAATGTGCCCTTGCATTGTCATGCAGAATGATGGATGGGTTCGTCAGGAAGTGGCGTCGTTTTCGTCTTACAGCTGCTTGCAGATTGTTTTGCAAAAGATTGCAGTAGTACTCTACACTAGCGGTGTGTCCTTGGGGGACGGTATGGTTTATAACTACACCATCCTAGTCGTATGCAATGATGAGCATAGCTTTCACATTGATTGAGGTATTCCGAACTGTTGTTTTTCTCGATGACCCAGGATGACGTCACTCGTTTGATTGCCGTTTCAGCTGTGGTTCATACGCTCTGGGCCAGCTCTCATCAATAGCAATGATTCGCCGTAAGAAGGCCTCACCTTCACGTTGTTACCGCTCCAAGTGTGTTCGAGCAGTATCATATCGCAGCCACTTATTGTTCAGTCAGATCATATAAAGCCCACCGTGAGGCAATTTTACGCAATCCCATTTTCTTCAGAATTTTCAGCGCAGTCGAGTGCGCCAGTCCTGTATCGTTGGCGAATTGACGAATCGTGAAGTTCCGATCCGCTAGCACTAACGCGTTCACGTTCTGCACATCATCACTTACAGGAGGATGGCCGGAGCGAGGCATATCTGTGACATTTTATCGTCCGTCATTAAAGGCTTTGACCCACCTTGCTACTGTACGATATGGTAATGCACTTGCACCGCAAACATCTTACAATACTTCGTAGCACTGTTTTGCATTCCTACCTCTAGCGCATTCAATTTTCAACCAGTCCCTCTGATCTTGCGTCGTAAATATGACCGTATTCCGCGGGCACTCACTCAGCGTGACTGTAGTTCACGAGCACTCTCTCAGAACTGCCTTATAACTGCTGGCGCTCGCGCGTGGAGGAGAGGACAGGAAAGTTCATGTGCTCTGAGGGAGGGTCGACATCTAACCTACCGCTGGTATGAATTATGAGGATTGCTTTGTTCCCGAGTATACGTATAGCAGTGTTGCCATTACTAAAAATCCAACCCTTGTATTTTCTTCAAGAAAGCTCTTGTTATTCTAATGGGAAGACGCTAAGGGATGACTGCATATGTAATAGATAAAGGAAAGAAAAATACGAATAACTGAATAAAATATTTTTACCTCAGGATCTGGTTATAAGCGAATAAACGTTAAATCATTTCTACATTCTCTGATGTCTCTACATCGGTAATCCATCATGTAGTCATACCAGCCTCTTCAAAAATTTCTTTGTATGATGTCCTAGAAGAGTTAAAGGAATATGAATCATAAGAAAACAATTATAGTTTAGGTTTACACAGACTTCCGAGACCCTGATGATCACTCTTTGCACTTAAGCCCTTCCTTTTTCCTTGAAGATTTGACTGCACATGCACCTACTAATTTTGAGAACTGTGAAGTGCCAGTTAAATATATATGAATAGTAGTTTATATAAAATATTATGAAAGACGGTAGTTGACTTTCCGTAAAAACGTTGAACTAAATTCACAATCAATAGAATTCCACTATTCATATTTTACCAAAGACTTCTTAAGAGTATATGGGGGAAAATGATGTCCGTGCATAGTGATTTGAAAATGCTTTAATTTAACAAGCTCAAACTTTATAACTAATTGAAGTAATACTTCTTTCAATAAAACTTGACTCGCAACGCCACCTCTCTTGTTTCCAGCAATCTGTACTATGTTGCGCTGTGTTGCCAAACATTTGACAAACGGGTACCACTCGAAAACAATTTTTATGTTTCTGTGTATATAAAGAAGAAAGAAAAACGTTTATTTTTAATTTGTATAGAAAATTTTGGTTCGAAAATTATTCTGTGTACAAAGGAAGGACTTTGTTTGCTAAGCTCGTTAATTTCTAAGGTTGAAAGTAATATCATTCCATCTGTGGCCTAAATTTTCTGTATTCAGATCAAGGGAGGTTCTTCAGTTCTTATAAGGATCCAAATACATATTAGTGTTAGAAGTGCAAGATGAAGTACCTCTATACGATCTATCTGGTGCCATGTCATGCAAATGTGTGGACAAGCCCGAAGTTGGAATACTCGCTCTTAGAGAGTTCCTCACGTATGCAGGCTTGTGTAAATGGACGAGTGATACACAGCGAATCTGTTTGTGTGACACCGTGGTCCACAGTGCACATAGATTCAATAAAGTAGAATATAGACTTCGGCAGGAATAACTTCTCCACAGAACATTCGGAACTTGCCCTTGGCTTCTTGAAGAATATGGCATAGCAAAAATGTTATATTATGCTTAACAGATCATGAGTGATGTGGTGAAGTGTTGACCAGATTCAGATGCAGCTCTGTGTCTTAACTAGCCAACTATTTAGTTTTGTTCCGTATCTGTGAAAGCATGTAGATATGCTGTTATTATGTTACCCCATTTGTTAATACAAATCTATTCTAGGATCCAACGGTAACAAATGTAAGGATAACTATAATGGAATAGAAAAGTGAAAGCGTGAAATTCTGCTTTCTTTGGTCTTTATGGTTGACAACGGAGTATGGACTGAAGTAGTTATACTAGAAAATAAAAAAAAAATACTTGTAATTTCATTTGAATTGCAGGTCTGATGATACGGCAAGGTCAGAAATCGAAGTAGAAGCACGAGGAGAACCGGAAGGAGGCGAGGAAACTCCACCTCAATGTGCACGTAAGTGTTCGTTCGTTCTTCATTAACTTAAATGAATGGAGGACATCAACTATGCAAATGTAACTGTACGGTATATGTAAATAAACAAGAGGACGATATTTTAGATGCCTAGGCACTAGGACTGTTTAGACCGAAGAAATCACGAACCAGGCATGGGAAACAAATTACTGGCCATAATAGAGTAACACACAACATTTAAAAAGAAGCAAACTGCTAAATTTTCGCGTGATGTGTCATCAACCTAGGAGGAAGAAGTAGGAAGAAAAGCACAATTTATGTGAAACATATATGCTTTCTTCGAAGTTTCCCAATAAGGTCTATTTCTGGAACCTAAATCAGTAAGGAAAAAGCGGTAAAATCACAATATCTTTAAAAGAAGAATTACTTTTATTATTATTATTATTATTATTATTATTATTATTATTATTATTATTATTTAAAAAACATGGTGTGTGCTTCGTTTGAGCCTTCTCAGTATGACTTGTTGCGTAGAGTGGAAACCAATCAGGGGCAAGAGATCGGTCCTTCTCAGCTTAAAGAACATGTTCCAGGATAAATTCCGTTGAAAGATTTTTTATTATATATATATATATAACTTAAAGCTTACTGTTATTGATTGAGGATTATATTGATAGAGATGATGATGTTGGAAACCTCCGACTTAGATATCTTTCGCTCGGTTCCACATTGCATGACACCACTAGGAACATAATCAGTCTCAGGCTTAACTGTGTGTGTATCTGCTGACAAAAATGTCCATATTGTATAGTAGTATTACTTGAAATATTGGAAAAAAATTAGTATATGCAAGTATCGTATTTCAGAGGATTATTCACTTTTAATTTTCATGCCTTAAGGTCTTTTATGTGTATTTGATGAGTAGTAAAGTGAATGGCAGTATATCATGTTGCTAGTTATTTAGAATAATCACAATTACGAGAAGATTCTGTGTAGCGTTCGGAAATGTTTCGCCCACGTTAAAAAAAAAAAAGTAAAAGTTACAATAAATGTATTTAGTTTGATATGCCTCGGTACTGTCAATGATATAATATTATAAAACCCAAAATGGCGGAATGTGGCACACTATGAAATGGTGAGGCCAAGTTGTGCGTTCTTTTGTTCTAGAAGGAAGGGTTGCCAACTCAGTTTTCGTGAACAAGTCTGCAGAAAAGAGTCAAGAGCTTGAAAGTGTAAGAATTTTTCAGGAAACAGAACCTAAAGTAAAGGGTTAAGTTCCTAAGCGTGCTAGTTAGTGTACTGTCTGAAAGTAATTTAAACTAATTTTTCTTGACGTAGAAAGAAGATAATGCGATATTAGTTACCGAAAACAGTGTTCAAATTGATAATAAAACCGAAGTTATTGGCAGTTGTTGTACTAAAATACTAATATAACCTAAGAAAATTTCACTTTCTTCTGGCAGCTTTGAGTGGTATAATGTTTCGACCAATTAGAGAAGAACCTCAAGGAAGATCTGAATCTGTGGATAATCCTCCAGTAGCAATCCCAGCACCCATTGAACCATCACGATTCTTTCCCGACAGAAAAATTGATTTTGAAAGACCGACACTGGATTTACCAGATATTAATACAAGTCTCCATGGCACAGATGATCACATTGATTATATGAAAATGGGTAAGTTTTTCAGGTTAACCTTTCTGCGATAGTCACATAATGATATAACGTCTCTCTCGTTAATTTCAACTTGTTCTATCCGTAGTCATGAATATCCGTATAAGGGATAATCGCGATTACTTTTTGCAGATTAGTGTTTAAGTGTGAATTTTGGAAGAATTACACCACCAATCTAAAGAATGAAAGTTGTGTGGCGATCAGTTTAAGGACAGGAGAGAGAGAGAAAGAAAGAAAATTTATATTTAGTTCTCTTATTATTTATTAACATTTTCATCGCTGACATGGTTGGTGACTGCCAGACTCTCCTTGCTGAGATAATTTCACAATTAATGAAAATTTTATATTACAACATACCATGCAAAATCACATTCAAAACATACATCCTATACATAGAAGTCAGTTTTCTTCTGTAGTGGCCGTTCACCGCAACCCAACTGTGGCTGTAATGATTATACTAAATTTTGCGGTCGTCACAATTTGTAAAATAATGTAAAGCAAATGTTGAATCGAGTTTTGCTTCAGAAATAATTTGTCTCAGTCTAATTTTGGAGAGTAAATTGTCTAATACAGCGTTTCCCAACCGGTGTGCCGCGAGGAAATTGAAACAAAATTATTAATCCTATAGCAATCAAATTGCAAGACATAGGGAAAAATGTATATTTGTATTTCACATTACTATGAACCTCTACTATGAATCTACAGTTTTAAGTATCATACTTGACTTACTTTTCTGTACATTTTTAACGTTGAAAAAAGTATTTGTTATCATTGTTATGATCATTATTGCTTCTTTATTGTTGCAGACAATTTCGTAACTCGAAATTTTAAAATATCATTCAATCCTTTCGACAAAGCAAACGCGCATACAAATTACCTACATTTGTGTTTTAAAAGTAAGAGATTTGCTTGTTCGTTCATTATTTAGTGATCTTCCTTCTTTGTAAAAGGTTGGATACAGTCTTCGAAAAAGGAATTGTATTTTTTAGAAACCTGAGTCCTGTATTTCATTGCAGTTGTTGTCAAGTTTTAAATTAGAATGGAAAATATGCATAATGATTTATCACGGTGGAAAACCAGTGATCGAGCTTTCTTCTCTGTGAGGAGATCAATAATCACAGAGAAAAAAATACCACTGTATTTTATATTTACAAATAATAATAATAATAATAATATCTATATGAGTGTGCCGCAAGAATTCAAGTTACACCTGTAGTGTGCCGCAAGTTGAAAAACGTTGGGAAACGCTGGTCTAATGTGTTCTTTGTGATGGCGCTGTTAAGGTACTCTCTTTCTTTCTAAGGTTGTAGGGATGACTCTACAATTTCTATTGCTTTTATTAAAATACCCAAGAGTGAATGATTTAGTTAATTTTATGTATTGCCATTGTGCTTATAAATGCTTGAGCATAACAAGATTCAAATACCTATTTTACGTTTTAGCACCAGATGGTGAAGAGTCTAACTTAATTCATGTAATATCCAAACCACCAGAAGAAATGAAACGTGTAGCCGTAGTCCAACCTGATGAAGTGAATTGCATATCAGTACCTGAACTAAATGAATGCCCTCAAGGAGCTACAAAATCTTCATTAACTGTTGATTCAGAAGTCAAACAGGTGAGTGCAGGTCAACAAAAAACTTGGTATTAGTTATTCTCCTTTCGTACATTTAATGATGTTTGTCTTTCAAACCTACTAGTCACTCCATATGTAGTGGCAGGAGGTTCCTCCGCTTAGCCGAGTGAATATTAGACGCAGAACGTGCGGGAAAGACATTCAAAGTAAGTTCTTGTGAAATTTGTGGGAGATGAATTCGTTTGTAGGACGGAAAACTACTTAACTGCAATGACACAAGCCTATACCTATCATTTTACAGGATTCATTATGGAGTTACTAATGTGGAAAGGGTGCATTTCGCGAGAATGATTTATTTACTTATTTTTACCAGGTACGCTTATTGTGATTGATTGAATTTGAATGTTTCCAGTAACGTAAACATAATTCTTGATTTATAATTTATGGCTTATTTTAGTTCGCTTTTTTAATTATCGTTCAGTTCGGACAAAAGGCTTCTCTTTTTCAAGGTAGTATTGAAACTTTCGCGCCTAATTATGCCATATCTTAACGGTGCTAAATTAGATTTCTTTGGAATTAAATGTAAAATTCTCTTACGTTCAGACGTGTGCCATCTTATATGGATGAAGAAAACAAAATTTCTAGTTCGTGTTATTTCCTTCTTGCCACAGTACCTAGTAGAGAGGTTAGATATATGATAAGTTTCCAGTTAATAGATTATAATGAAAATCCCTAATTTTATTATTATCTCGTTGAAGGGTTCGTTATTTCTTGGTAGCAGAATAGATTAATGGCAGATATTTGAAACAAAATACAATTCTCTAACTGAGCTATTTCCAGCGTCATGCTTTGTTATACCATAAGTTTGTTCCTTACATTCTCAATAATCCAAACAAAGAGGAACTTCCGAAGGTTCTGCTGCTGCTTTAGCTCCTAACTCAGAAAACTCGTTGTTGCGACTTCGAACTCACTGCATGTGGATTCCAATTCTCACCACTTCCTCTTTCCACTCCGATAGGTCATCTTTAAGTTTGGGAAAGTCGAAATGTTGTTAATTGATTTCTTGTATTCGAAAATGGTACATGTATTTCATTTCGTGACAAGTTGTTAGAATTCCCCGAAATTTAAGTTTTCCCACCGTTGCCCGTAAATGGCTTTACACAAAGCCGACTTACAGGGGTTAGACAAAAAGATCTAAAAACACTTCATACAGGACACATAAATTTGACCCTCCACTGTACAACACGTGTTGCGGTTGCCGATCGTTTTTTTGTTTTCAATGTGTCATGTGGACCTTTCTCTTCCGTCAGCAGTAACCAGTTCATTCGTGAGTGTCGTGGTGTGAATAGTGGTGCGGTAAAATGGGCGACCTGACAGACTTCCAAAGAGGCATGATCGCTGGTGCCCGTCTGGTTGGAGCTTCAGTGGCAACAATGGCAAACATTGTAGGGGTATCGAAAGGCACTGTGTCCAATGTCACGAGGGCATACACAATTCATGGGCAAACGACGTGTGCAAAGCACAACAGTGCTCGAAAGACAACCCTTTCAGATGGGACCGGAGGACATTAAAACGGATTGTAGCAGCTAAAAAGAAGACCACTGCAATGAAGATTACGTCTGAACTCAATTCCGGTCTACAGAACCAGATTTCATCGAAAACAGTGCGACGGGATCTTCATAAAATGAAAAATTCATGGCAGGGCCGCTATCACCAAACCCTTGGTCACAGCAGTAAATGCGAAGAGACATATCCAGTGGTGCAAGGACCACAAGGCATGGACTCATGAGCAGTGGAAACACGTAATGTGGTCCGATGAATCGACCTTCACCTTGTTTCCAACAACCGGTCGTGTTTACATATGGAGAACACCGTCGCAGGCCTATGATACAGACTGTCTGCTCCCAACTGTAAAGCATGGGGATGGTTCTGTTACAGTATGGGCAGTGATATGGTTTTCTGCAGATCCCATCATAGCCCTGCATGGAATGATGAATGCTAAGGCGTATGAGGCCATTTTGGGGGACCAGGTTCTACCCATGGCCCAAATATTGTTCCTTGATGGTGATGGCATCTACCAAGATGATTTGGCACCCTGTCACGCTGCAAAAACGGTGAAATCATGGTTTGAGTAGCATGATCAGGAGCTATCACACCTCCCCTGGGTCCCACAATCACCAGATCTGAACATCATTAAGCCATTGTGGTCTGAGTTAGAAAGGCGTGTTCGGTCCCTCCACGAGCATCCCTTAAGGAACTGGAGCATGTTTTGGAGGAACAATGGTACCGAATTCCACACACCACGATTCAGGTGCTGTATACGTCCATTCCACGTCGGATCGAAGCTATTTTGGACGCAAAAAGAGGCCCCACACCATACTAGGTATGATTTTCAGACTTTTGCAAACGTTTTAGATTTTTTTGTCCAACCTTTGTATATCTAAATTACCTTCTTGCATACCAAAATAGCAGATTTACTGTATGTCACCATATCACCGAAATCATTAGGAAATTTAAAGAATGAAAAGAAAAAGAAAAAAAAACTTTTATTTGATTGTTCAGCCCCCCCCCCCCCCGCCCTTGCACTTCTTCGTGGCTGTAGGGATAACATATGCGCCTGTGGCATGGGAGACTCGGATACGATTCTTGGCGGGGGCTCATATGGTTGAGATCCCACGTTAAGCTGTAGACCCACGTCTCATATAGCCGCGCTGCTAAAAGGGACGCTAAACTCGAATAAAATATATTTATTATTATTATTATTATTATTATTATTCAGTCTCTTAGAGTATGCACATGATGATAGGTAGGTTGTAACAGCTATGAAATTCCAGTGGAAACACTACTGTATGTTTCATTGAAATTGGTTTTTATAGTTTTTGAATTAAATTAATACATACATACGTACACCACCCTTTTAATAATTCTATATAATGGTATAGTTGAAGTGTAATGAAATATATAATTATAAGTATAAAATAGAAGAAACGTTCTCTGGTTGGGTGTTGATTTCTTTCTGTGTGTTGTTTAGGGTGTGGAAGATGAAGTAGATGGCGAAGCAGGACCTCCAGTTGCCCGTCTAAGCTCTGCAAGTCTTGCATCATCGAGCAGTAGTGGTAGTAGCGATCCTAGACTGAAACCAAGTAATGCTTCTACAGGTAATTAGATAATGAGAAATTTCTTTATTCGTAAAATAGTATAAAAGTGCATTATGTGATTCAAAATTATTTTCATAACTATATGACTGTTGTTATTTTCATTGCTATATACTTACACCACATAATGGTGTTGTTTTTAGAAAATTGATTCATGAAATACAAACAAAATCGTTACAGTTGTTTTTGAGAAAATTACTTTTTTTATTTTTTAGCCTTAAGTAAACTACCCTTATTTTTAAGTGTAGGAAGTGTGTTTTTTAATCCTGGAGGATCACATAAAAACCTTAAGTTTAAAATTTGGTTGAGATACGTTGAACGGTATGGCCTCTGGGCGAGTGTATATCAGGACGAAAAGACGGACAGATGCCGAAAAATCACTTTTGTTATCTATGGGCCGTGAAACGTAGATCACTTTTTGTTATCTATGGAATCCGTTCAAATCCGAATTCGATTTTTTTTCACAATCACTAAACTTCCTTCTCTCGTTTCGTCGCTCGAATTTTTTTTTTTTTTTTTTAAGTAAATAAAGTAAAACTTCTTACTATTATATACATTTAATATCGTGCGAGATACAAGTCTTCCCAAGAATGCTATATTTTATATTTTTAAAACATTTCTACTTTATTTAAAAAATAACATGAGTTTTGTACGAATAACAAGTATAGCTAACATGTGAAACACTACTCATGTGAAAAGCGGTTCAACGGTATTCGTTGAACAGTATTAGAATTGATTTAAAACTATGAAAAGTACTGAGGGACGCTGTCACATATATAAGGTAACAATTTATCGATCACCAATTTTTACGTCGAGTGTTAGCAGTGAAAGATTGACCTCTGCCCTCAAACTAAGGTATATCATTTTGAGCATTAACTGCAGTGGAATGTTTCTATGTATCCCTTTGCCATAATCCACTGCAGAGTGACTTTTTAAACGCACTGTCCCCTGACATAGGGTGACTTTGTTATTGTCAGAGCTACAACAAAATGTAAGAGGGGAAACCGTCTCCAAATACGACGTTTACAATCTAAAGTGAACGATTTTTTTTTTTTTTTTTTTTAATCGGATGAGCCGTTTGGGCTGTACACTCTTTATGCGCCCAATGTTAAATGAAAATGAAACGTGACATTTACCTGGATCCACAACATAAGAGAATGAAGTTACTGTCTGCTATGCTAACGTGTCGATGGCAAACGCCCGTTTCAAACATTCCCTCATTCACCATACTCTTACAAAATTTGTCCACCTTCTGTCGCGTTCTTCCCTCCTCAGCCAAATGGCAACGTTGTATTTTCATTTAACATTGGGCGCATAAAGAGTATATAGCCCAAACGACTCGTCCGATTTAAAAAATTTCTGCACTTTACAGGGTGCCTATTGGTCACGAAACTCATGAAAAAGTCACAAATCAGAAAACGGTCATGAAAGTCAAGAAAAAGTCACGAAATTTACGTCACAATTTTTTTTATTGCACAAATATAAGTAAAGACTAAAAAATTTTGTTCTATAAAACGTCAAAATTCACCGCCAAAAATGCCTATGGTCAGCTTTAGACGCTACCAAATCGCAAGCAAAGCACGGTTCTATCGCATGCATGAAAATTCGGCCTAATTGGCACCCAAATTCGCTCTTGAAATTGTCCTTCAGCTGGCATGATTCAGCAGTGACGATGCAAATGGCATCGCATCACCGAAACCACCTACGCATCTAACCAGTTTATTCAACTGTGAGGAGACACCAAGTTTTTATCACTCCAGGGAACAGCCTTTGAAAGTAGAGATAACATAGATAAGTGCTAAAGAATATAGATACTGTTGTTAGTTCTTGAATGTTTCGAAATTTTGTGGTTTGGTAAAGAAAAGGTCACGAAGTTTCATGGTGGAATTTTAGTAGACACCCTGCTTTAGATTGAAAACATTATATTTGGAGACGATTTCCCCTCGTACATTTTGTTGTAACTTTGATAATAACAGAATTACCGTATTACAGGGGACTTTTGAGACACCCTGTATCGATAATCCAGTTCCCATTAGTAGCTCATTTCATATAATACTGGTTTTCTTCTAGCTACGGTTGTGTCAGATGGATCCACTATACCTGAAAATGCTATTCCTGATGGTACTGTATGCACAGGAAAGCCTATAAGTACATCTGCTTCAACTGGAGCTATTCCTAAAAGTATAAGTTTTGACAAAACAGCAGAAAGAGGTGATAAGGTAAGATGATTCATAGTATTTAGTACTTTTATTTTGTATTTATATAAAGAAGGAAGTCTTGTGTTGTTCGTTAATTAATTGTTACTAAAATTATTGCAGTAATTATACATAGAAACGAAGAGTAAAAAGATTTAGGATGGAAGATGTACCCTTCATTATTATCTTTCATGTTTAATAACTGTATATTTAGAGAAACATCTTGTAACGATATTACACTCAAACAAATGTAAAAAACTAATTGTGAAAATTATATGCGTCGTGTATGTCATCAACATTAGCTAATCTTGAATATCAGTTCAGCCCCAATCTTGAGTTCCAATACAGAATTAGCAAGCATCTTACAAAATAACTAGGCTCACTTGATTTATACGTTTGCTGGCGTCATTTGTAACAACTAAAGTAGTATTAAATACTGTTTAGTACGCCAAACTTCACTTACATACATCTTTTCAAATCATCAAAACTAATAGGCAAATTCATGTCAATTGTCAGCTGCAATTTGCTCTGATGAATCATTTTATGTTATCTTACCGTAAGCGAATTAGTTGAGTCATTCATTAATTTTTCGAACGGTATGTTTCCAGTTTCAGAATTAACGCTTACAAGAGGAGCCAGCAAAATTTCTCAATGAACTCAAGCAATTTACATTAAATACTTCCTGATCTGCCTTATGGCTATATTGTTAACGTACTCACCTTCGGCGCGGGAAACATGGATTTGATTCCTGGTGGGAACATATATGGTTCGGATTCCATGTTAAGCTGTAATCCATGTCTCATATACTCTCAGTACTACGGGGTGCTAAACTGCAAATCAATCTTGCAGCGAATACTTATGTCAGTTTTATAGGTTGGATCGAAAGTTCTTACACAGGAAAGACGGCTTGATTGGGGTCCACATTGCCCATATATGATGATTAGGGACCGGCGCAACCTCAGAAACAAGAGTGGCCACCACGGGTGCTATGTTAAAGTCCGCTATCTTAAAAATCACTTCATGTTTTTTTTAAAAATGCAGTTTTTTCGCAGGAGTGCAATTCTACTAAAACAGTTTTATCCTATCATTAATTATTCACTTATTATGGCCTCTTTCTCCCCTCACAACATATATTCGAAAGGTGGCCCCACAGGTAGAAATCAAGAGGCGTAGGATTCGGAGAGTATGGGGCCACTTCATCGGTCCCCGATGCCCAATCTACCTCTCAGGACACTGTTAATCCAAATAGTTTCGCAACCACTCCCCCCCTGACTTATACCCAACGTTTTTCCAGGAGGATGAAGTCTCTCTCCTTTATGGACGTGGTGTGCAGAACTACCTAGATTAGCAATTTTCTGGGGAGTGGATCGGGCGTCAGGGACACGTAGTGTGGTTATTACGCTCTTCAAATCTCACCCTCTTGACTTCTACCTGTGAGGCTACCTTATGGCCATGGTGTACTCCGTCAACATCCGAAATTTGCAGCATTTGTTGCAGTGAATTGAGGATGCCTGTGCTGCAGTACGTCGAGAGACATTGCTAACAATGCATGAAAAGTAGACTTGTAGCACATAACACTGTTGCACAGAGAATATGTTGTCATTTCCAGTATATGTTGTGAGGGAAAAGCAGGTCATAATTAGTGAACGGCTAATGATAGGACAAACTGTTAGCGGCATTGCACTCCTGTAAAAACACTCCATATAAAACATGCGTCGAATGCCAACCTTCCTATTAAAAAAAAAAAAAAAAAAAAAAAAATAGTAATCAAGATGGCGGACTCTAAAGTGGCACTACCTCCACTACCTCTCGTTAGTGTAGTGGCTAGCGCGTGTGCCTTCGGTCCACGTGGTTCCGGGTTCAATTCCTGGTGGGAAAAGACAAAAAGTTTAATTACATAATCATATACTTTCATTAATCATCCGTCTTTAGCGTAAAAAACCTGAGCGTGGGACATCAAACTAAAATTTCATTTTCGAACATGGCGTTCGTGATGGTCACTTGTTTTTTAAATGTAGAGGCTGTCCCCACCCCTCAATATCATCTATGGGTAATATGGACTCCAATCGAACGGCCTTTCCTGTGTCAGGATTCTCACTTGACTTTCAGCCCGCCCTGTATAATTATTAATAACACATTCAAAAGCTCAGAATTGTAAAGCTTTAACTTACGGTTTCTTGTTTCAGTTCAAAACATGCAAGTATTTTTGTACTATATTTGTAGTTCAATTAATACTTTCCTGTTTATTTATTTATTTACAATGATTAAAAATAAAATGTGTCCCAATTTTTATACTCACTCGTTCCAATAATTTTACAACTTATTAATTTCGGTAGTATAGGGGCTGCTATCTTCTACAGAGAATTGTGTTGGCTATTGAGATTAACAAGCTGAAGTGTAAACATTGGAAGAAACAACAGAATATCTTTTATCAGACTTAAATATTTGAGCACAGTTAAGTATATTCTGTATAGTTTAAAACGACACGTATTGCATACCATAATGAATTTTTAATTACAGGATTTGTTGGATGATGATCAAAAGCACAAGAGGAGTTTCTTTAGAAATTTTAAGTTGCCATTCAAGAATCGAAGCAGAAAGTCTCCGAGAGGCACCCAAGATGATATGTCAAGGGGGTATGTTGATAGTTCTAGTTTGGTTTCTGAGACAGATTGATACTTTTTTAGTCTTAATTGTTCATCATCATAGGTATTCTGCCTTTATTGGCAGGTCACTTGCCGCAGCTGAGAAGCTTCCATGCTCCACGGTCCTCCGCTAACCTTTTCGTCTTCGCGTATGATCTTTCTGTTTTAATATCATCCATTAATTGTAGTCTCCTTCGCCCCCTACCTCTCTTTCCCGCCACCATACCCTCTAGGACGTCCCTCATGATACAATCTCTTCTTAGGCAATGTCCCAACCAGTTTTTCTTCCTCTTCCTAATAATATGTAAAAGTCTTAATTGTTATTAAAATATAATTTGACAACTTGCATGCATTATTATATTCTGGATACCCATACATTTTATTTTCTGTTGTGTAAAGATTAGTAGGTATTACGGGTTTTGGTAAACGATTCCTCTTACTGAGGTATTTTAAGAAATCCCTGACTATTTTAGTCCGATCGTGTACATCCGTTATTGTTTTGAAATGATATGTACTCTTAACAATCAAAATTTTACCTGTAAGCTCTGTATTTTATAAATAACCGTACAGTTTCGACTAAGAATTTCCATCATCATCAAAGGTGTTGAAGGAACATTCCAATGTATAAAAATCGTTTATCGATTTGTATGTGTGAAAAAATGAAAAATTAGGTCCATAGAAGAAAAAATTATAAATAATATATTTTCGAAATAAAAACTGATCACTGTAATACTAAACTTATCCAACTGCAGTTCCATCCCTAAAAGACTAAATCCGATGTATCCATTTATGTTGCTTTGTGGCTGTTTATATAAAATACGGATAATTAATCAGAAAATACTAGCAGCAGTCTTCTTTAAAAAAAAAAAAAAAAAAAAAAATGCTCTGGATCATGTTTCAAACATTCAACAACAAAAGAACTTCAGAGCCATGCAACTGACAGTCGTGGATCTATAGAAAATATAGGGCAGGGGTAGCCAATGCATGAACCGCGATCTACTAGCTGATCGGCAAGTCGTAAGATTTAGCCCGCGGTGTCTATGTCTCTGTCTGTATTAATCACTATTAATGTTTCACGATTCCCTCTAGTGGACTGTTGAATACACAAGTAGACCACCAGTGATTTCAGAAATGAAAACTATCTTTCAAAGGTAAAAAGATTGGCCACACCTTATATAGAGTAAGGAGAAATCGGTTGATTCCTCTCATTTCTAATATATTACTTGCTCTCATTTCTTGCCCTCTGTGAGCCGAAAGTGTGGAAATCTCAAGAACCGTATATATGGGCTAGTGGCTAGCGCGTTCGCCATTGGTCCGCAAGGTCCCGGATTCTATTTTTTATGGAGAGATGCAACGCAGTGTAGTAGCTTTCAGATCGTGGTTTAGGTCTCATCGTATATAATTCTAGGGTGCTTCAAAAAGAACTTTACGTCTTTGTAAATTCATATAAATTTATTCAGAATACTTACAGAACTGGTTTTGTTGTTATTAGCGAAGTTGATCAAATTTTGATTCATGTAGTGCATAGTACCACTATAACCGCTAGCGACAGTTAAAACAAAAGATGTTCGCGTGTGTTTGATGATATCGTAGAGCAGGGGAGGCAAAGCTTCTATAAAACGAACCCGGTGTGCTTCTAGTGAACTGGGCATTGCACATGTGACTTTTTGACGTTTTGAAAAAACGCTTTTCGTCTCAGACTGTACAGAGCAAGAATGTATACCGCAGTGAAAGAAGTTACGCTTGATGTACTGCAGGTTTGGCAGGAAATTGACTTCCTATAGTAAGCAGAATCACTAATGAAGTTATATTAAACTGTACTAACTATAAGGTGTAAAGAAAGAAAAAAATCTAATGTTTCGAAATGACACCTAAACCAACTATGTGAACAAATAAATTTATATGAATTTACAAAGTTGTAAAGTTCATTTTGAATCATTATATATATAGGGTGTTTCAAAACAACACCGACAACGTTTGGGAGGTGATTCCTGACGCCAAGACAAGACAAAAAGTATAGACCAACCTGGGTGCACAAATTCTTCCTTTCGGAGTTATAGGCTACCGAAAACATGAAAAAATGAATTCATAGAGGTCCATAGCACAAAAATTATGGGATCTACCGTAGTCGGGTCAAGACTTCACTTAAGAACTAGTATGTGCTCTAACTAAATATCCAAGTTTCAGAATCCTGCGTCACTTCCGCAACACTTTTTATAGAGGTAGTTGCTGAGTACTTCAAATTATATGCCAGTAGCCAAACTCCCTCCATAAAAATTGTTGCGTGAGTACTTTAGGATTCTGAACCATGCATTTCTGGATAGGGCACGTATTAGTTACTATGTGAAGTCTTGACCCGACTACGATAGATCCCATAGTTTTGGAGCTATGGACCTTCAAAGTTTTTTTTTTTTTCTTCGATAGCCTATAACTCCGAAAGGAGGCATTTGTGCACTCAGGTTGGTCTATACTTTTTTGTCTCATCTTGGTGTCAGGAATATATATATATATATATATATATATATATATATATATATATATATATATATATATATATATATATATATATTTTGTTGATGACCTAAAGTAGAATGAACTAAAAGTCAGACAAGTAGATGTGTTCTTTTGGAAAAGTTTTACCACGCATCGCCCAATTTATTAACGAATTTATATAAGTAAAAATCACTTTTTCCTTTTCAGCTTCGATGCTGGGCTTGGAGGAGATGGTGACGTTGGCCATTTACGACTTCGAAGAGGTTTATCAGAAGATGGTGGTAGACCTGTCCAAAACGGTAAGAACAATCGTATAAAGCAATTGTTAATTTATGTTCTCTCTTATTATAATGTATTGAAGTATGATACAATTCGGTTATGATAATTTTGGGACTTTAAAAGTCAAATGTCTATTTAATATGTTTGTTTACATATATATATATTCCAATTGTGCTCATAATTCCATGTACGCTGTATTCACTGTCTTAGTGTGCTTTACGAAAAGAATCTAAAATGCAGAAAGAAAAAGATAATTTATATAATAGGAGAAACATTTATAAATACAATAGAAGACTTTTTCTCATATAATAGAAGGCATTGAAAAATCACAACACAGAGTTTATCCTTATTGATTTCATGTGAAAGGAAACTTAATATTATAAATCTATATTAAACTTAACGGTGAAACACGGTGAAACAATTTATTTGATTGTAATATATCGAGAAAAATTATGTTACAATTAAAACTATATAACAATGATTCTTTAACAGTTCCCTAGTTTATTGCAACTCTGTGAAGGCAGTCACTTGCTTTGTCAGGCCAAGTCATAAAATATTATTTATAATAATTTTAAAAATGCACGGATAGCACATCAAAAGTTTCATTGATATATTTGTAAACGTCTTCGTGAAAATTACGTGAAATGTATAAACTCTTGTAGTTGTTAGCGAGAAGGTTCAGCCTGTTCAAATGGTCCGGCCAAGATTACCAAGCGGAACTTTTTCTCTTATCACATGAAACTAAAATTAAACATCGTGATAGCATACGAAGTACTAGAGCCCAGATATGGCACATGTCCTGTTGGGTGATATGTAATCTGCATATCTTTCCCACGCAATTAATTCTAACTTTTTAGACCAGTTAGCTACAATTTATTTTAGGTAACTTTCCAATTGTCTTATAACGTTTGGGTGAACATAAAAAATACTGTTAATCATTTGGTTATACAATCACATTATAATGTGTGAAAAAATAAATTTATAGTCAAAGTTATCAAAAAGAATGAGGTGATGAGTTACTACCCATCTCCCCAAAATTCCTTCACAGTTGTCTTTTTCTCCCAGATGACCACGGCTGGGCTCCTCTAAGAACCATAATGAACTACAACAATGTTTGGTCGGCTTAACAACAAAAGTTATTGCGTTTAATGTGCAATGTGAAAGGAAATTTATGAGAGTATAAAGGAAACCATATAGATATGACGAAGTGCAACATAAATTATAGGGTAAAAGAACATACCTCCAGTAGCGTAATAGCTTCCAGTAAAATGTGATACTCCTTCACAATTTCTTCCCTCAAAATCTAAAACGAGTGAAGTTATGGAGTAGTTGTTGTTATAATTATATTATATTACATTATATTATTATTATTATTATTATTATTATTATTATTATTATTTTATTATTATTATTATTATTATTATTATTATTATTAGGCCCCGCGTAGCGTAGTCGCTAATCCTCTCGCCTTCGGTGCGAGCGGTCCCGGGTTTGATTCCCGGTGGGGGCACTCGGTCGAAAAAGTTTATAAAACCTTTTTCAGGCCAGCCATCCTGAATGAGTTTTTTTTTTTTTTTTTTTTTTTTTTTTTTTTTTTTTTTTTTTTTGGATAGTGTGCTCGCCGAGGAACGTCATCCCTCAAACGTGACGGGCTAACATGGCCATAGATGCCGAAACTCCATAAATCTAAATCCTAAAATCCTAAATCCTATTATTATGAAGCTTTGAGATCAGCCGGTCCTCTTTAAATAACAGAAATATGTAGTCAGTTTGTTTATTTTTATCCAAGTTACTGACAAGAGAAAGTGGATTTCTGCTGATGATCGTTTCGAGTGGTTCTGAACATGTTCATCAATCAATATTGAAAAGTCAAAACTTTACACAAATGTAAACAAACAGAAAGAATACCTGTAAAACCCATTTCAAGGTCTGATGAAACCTTGGAGGCGTTCTGTTTTGCTTTCTTTCTTCTTGCTGTAAAAGAGTAATACCAATAGGTGCTATATGTTGCAAACGTCACTTGGACACCATTGTCCCCAGCGTCACACACAGCTGAGTTTGTCTACTGTATTGTTTTCGATCTTCTTTCGAAAAACAATGCAAATTCACAAAATCTTCAAATTTGTGGTGCACATAGGCTGATATGCATCTTAATTGCTTTATGCAAACCAGTACTTATTATTAAAATGAAATATGGTTGTTTCCTTGAAAAGTGAAGTAAATTACTGATATAATAACCAGTTACGTTACTGCGGAAATGGATGATCGGTGCTTAGCAATGAAGTGGCAGTAATTGTTATCATCTACAATAATTTATTAACATAATTAAGATTTAAAAATGTACAAACTATTTTGCATTGTAAATAATAAACAATGAAAAGTGGAAAGAACATATTCTAGCACAGTGGTACTCCAACCTACGATTATTTTTTTTAAAGTTTAGTTGAGCGTTTTACGATTATGATTCGAAGATAAGGGATATGATGATGATAATGAACGGAATGATGGAATGAGGAAAGTAAGAGGAAACCAACGCACACGATATTTGTCCTCCATAAAGTCTATTTGGCAAGAGCTGGGATCGAACCAGAGATTCCTTATACCAAAGGTGGACGCTCCCCTCATCACGACCTACAAATGTTCTCTCTTTCAGGTAATCCAAGTTTTGACAGAATAATATTTATAAAAGTGCATCCATTTGCGAAAAAATACTCTAACGAGAGTTTTTTTTTTTTTTTTTTTTTTTTTTTTTTTTTTTTTGTGAGAGTGTTTAATTAGTTATATTGTATGCCTAAGCGTTCCTTAAAACAACGACCAGTCTTATTTCTTTTTTCACACTTTCACATACAATGGAACAATAAAATTGCCGGATTGAAATCCTGCAATCAGAGGAAGCGGCCCATCTCAGCACATGTCTGTTCAGTAACTGAAGCAAGTTTCAATTTGCTTGTATACCCTGCGCCTGAAACAGAGAGTTGATATCAGATTTTGTGCAAAGACTTCATGATAGGGGATACCTCGCCAGATTTCCTCAAAACCATTGTTACTGGAGTTGAGACGTGGTGTTTCAAGTGCAATCCTCTTACCAACGGGAGCCATCGGCTTGTATCACTCCAGGGAAATCAAGATCAACCAAATTCGCAGGCGGAAGTCACATTTCAAGTTTTCGTTGATTGACTTTGTTAATTCACCACGAATCCGTTCCAGGCTTGTCAATTGTAGCTTCTGTTTAGAGCTCATGAAGCAACTCCTATAGTGAGTGACCCGTGTCCACGGCAATTGTAAAATATCGTCTACGACTTGCATTCTTAGAGTTGTAATATTTACAGGCTGCTTTTGGCCTTAAAACTAGTCCACTGTGATTGACCACTCACCATATTCACTACCTTTAGCTCCAGCGGACTGCTTACTTGTTGTCTAAGTTGAAAGAGCACCTTCGTGGATTTACTTAGCGTACTCTCTTTCGGCGCGAGAGACTCGTATTCGATTCCCAGCAGGAGTTCATTTGATTCGGACACTACGTTAAGCTGTAGGTCCACGTCTCATAGTCTCTCTGCTAAAAGGGACGCTAAACTCTAATTCAACCGAAGTTTAAACTCTACCTTAATGGCAACACGTTGAGGACGTGGAGGTCATCAAGACTACCGTGATCTGGAAATTGATAGGCATTCAAGAAGGTGACTTCTCCAACAACTTCCATTTACTATGCCAGCAAACATGACTGAGTGCAGGTAATATTTTTTAATTTTTGAAGTCAGTCCAGGAACTTGAGTGCCACACTATGATTTTTTGTTAATGAAAATAGTATTGAATGGACAAAGATAATTGGATTTTAGTTGGATTCTATTAATTTGTCTTTTTCATTAGTATTTATGTAAGCAAAGCTAACATTCTTGCCCATCTAAAAATGTTAATTGATTTTTATAATGCTTTTGGAATGTTGAACCACGAATGGCATGTCGATTTTTTTATATGAGAAAACTCCATTCATAGATCCAAGATTTTCATGCTGTGAGTATCTTTCTGGAGTGAATATATTTCGTGGTAACTGTGTATTGTTAAAGGGACTGAAGAAAATCGTGGAAAAGCTTGAGACAAAATGGCTGGTTTTGATATTCGAACCCGACACTTCCCAATCCGAAACAAGAACGCTAATCGTTCGTCTATATCCACTTGCTGAAGCCATATTTGGCATTAAATAGTGCCATATTTGCGTCAGGTTGTGAAAAAAGAAAGAAAATGTTCGAAAGAGACAATATCGACTAAGTCTACACACTAGCATTGACTTCATTTGGTTAATGATACTTATGTTACAAACATTTCTTTTGTTTAGATACAACGGATGACATCCTAGCTAAGTATAGAAGAAAGCCCAACGCTGGTGATTCCACGGTTTCTTCAGAAAGCACAGTCCAACAGCTCAAAGTTAAAGAGGAGGAGGATGAAAGGCTCGTTATAGATCCTCTAAATGTTGAGGCTTCCTATGCTTTTGCTGACGCGAAACGCAAATTACGATTGGTATTAAGCACTGCGGATCTTCAACATACACCGTGGACAACAAATAGTTACGCAAGAATGGTAAGCTTCATCAGGATAAAATATTATTAGTGTGTTCAGCACATTTATGGTTGTCTGGGTTTGGAGGGAACGTAGATTTTTATTTTTCAATTCCTTTTTCTTTATATAACTTTTTTTTTTTTTTCTGCACATTGTATTACTTCGCTCCCCGAATACCAATACCAACTCAATTGTCCTATTAACTTTATTTCTCCACTGAATTCCATCTGTCTACAGTCTAGTCACATTATTACACGACTCTGCATTCCATTTTCAGTTAATATTTCCTTTTCCCCTTATTTTCTTCCTTCGCTATCTCCTGAAGCTTTTAGGGCAAGTGTTTATAATGTACTTTTTTACTGTATGTGATTGTTTTTATTTTTCTGTGTATTTATAGTTCGTCTAATTCAGTTCATCGTATATTTATGTTTCAATAAGCATGTAAATTTGTGTTATGTAATAAATAATATGTGAGATTTAATGAAAAGTCTTTATAAGTATGAGTTCCTTCGTGGCTAAGCGGTTAGCGTACGCGTCTTTGGCGTGGGAGACCCGGGTTCGATTCCCGGCGGGAGCTCATGTGGTTCAGATTCCACGTAAGTATGTTGAGAGTTATATATAGCCTGAGTCTATAGTAGTTTGGTATATATTACTGAGAACCAAAAAGGAACGAAAATGAAAGTATTTCGAGGGAAGAATTACAAGAACTATATGAGATCAAACGAAAAACTTTGTCATGAAGAAAATACTGTTATGCTGTTTTACTCACAGAAATAGCTCACTTCGGTAACAAATTATGATCATAGTTGTATCGCATTTTGCGATGCAATTTTTCATTTACATTGCATTTCTTTGATTTTGTGTCGCAAATTGCGATGCGATACCATTTGGCTATAAATTTTCGAATCTAATAAAAATAAGTAAATTAATTAATAAAAGACAGCGAACACCACACTCAGCTTTTTCGCTTTCATTTCTTAAATCATATCATGCTGCTTTTATTACTGAATTATACACACACACACACACTTATATATATATAATGAAAATGAACAAAATCACCTGAGTTGCTTTTGAATCAGTTGTCCGAAGAAGACTTACCTCCAATATTGAACTTGCGCTTCCACTTTTTTCCAAGAAAATGACTTGAGTATCATATAAGGCTAATGAATTTTTAAGTTATGCATTGCATAAACAAAATCATTACAGCCATTTTTGAAAAATCCACTTTTTTTTTTTTTACTTTTACTCTCCAGTAAACTGTCTTTACTTTGGGAGATAGAAAGACGTTTCTTTCCCTCTTCCCTGAAAAATACTATGAAACCTGGTTCAGATACGTTGAACGATATGACCTCTAGGTGAGTGTACAGGCATTGAGACGAACAAACCCAAAAATCAGTTTTCAGAGACGCCATGTAGGGGCTAGGAAACATACATTAGGATGAAATTAAAAAAAAAAAAAAAAAAAAAAATTAAATTAAAATTTTATTTGTGATAGTGCGGAAAAGTTGCATTTCGATATGAAAAACAGAAAAAATAAAACTTTAGGGTAAATCGAAGCATACTTTGAGGCGCCGCAAATACGATAAAGTTTCACAAATTTTACATTTCTTATTTCATTTCAGTCTCTTTCACTCTTTTTTTTTTTTTTTTTTTTTTTATTTGCACTATAAAAACATTGGTTATACTTGTTATTTCTTTTTATTGAAGAAACAAAGGAGTAATAAGGAATAACAATTCTATCTTCGAATGCAGTAATTTTTCGTTTAAAATATGTATTTTTTGCACACTTTTGGGTTGCGATTTAATTTTTTTTTTTAACTTAACCGTAAATTTAAATCCCTTCATCTTCCCCTCCCGTGAAGCTTGTTTCATGAAAAAATAAACAAATAACAAGTACAATAAAGATTTTTATAGTGCAAATATAAGAATTAAAAGGGATGAAATAGTACAAGAAATTTTCAATTTATGAAACAATATCGTACTTGCGTCACCTCAAAGCATGCTCCGATTACCCTAAAATTTTATTTTTGCTTTTTTTCACATCAAAAGGTAACTTTTCTGCACGATTAGAAATAAAATTTTAAAATTCGTTTTTTTTCGTTCCACCCTATTATACTACTTTTTTAAAGAAAAGCAGCTTTAAATAAGAGCTTTTTAAATTAATGGTCAAGATTAAGGTTTTACTTATTGTATTATTTCTAAGGAGATTGTTATCTGCAGCAATTAACTGGTACTAAATAATAATAAAAATTATTATTATTATTATTGTTATTATTATTATTATTATTATTATTATTATTGTTTCAGAGAGAAGTGTGGGCCCAAAAGGAGAATGAACTGGTATCATTTCTCCAGCTTCAGCTGGCTGAAGCGATTAATTTACAAGACAGGTCTCTTATAGCTCATCTGCATGAAACATTGAGATGTATTCGCCTCTTCGATGATGAAGGGTAAGGAACATTTTATTGCATGTAATACACGAAAACTGATTATTAAAAAGGTATAACAACTTACTCTTAAAAATAATCACAATAATAACGGACATTAAATTAGTATCATGAGCACCGCTAGAAATGTTCGCGTGGGTGGGATGGACAACAATAAAATATCAGGGTGTCTATCGGTCACGAAATCAGAAAACGGTCATGAAAGTCAAGAAAAAGTCACGAAATTTAGCTTTTGAGTCACGATTTTTTTTTTAATCTGTACAAATATAAGTATAAACTGGAAAATTTTGTTGTATAAAAGATCAAAATTCACCACCAAAAATGTCTATGGTCTGCTTTAGACGCTACCAAATCGCAAGCAAAGCACGCTTCTATCGCATGCATGAAAATTCGGCCCAATTCACACCCAAATTCGCTCTTGAAAATGTTACTAAATTTTGTGGTTTGGGACAGAAAAGGTCATGAAAAAGTCACGAAATTTAATTTTAGAATTTTAGTAGACACCCTGAATATGTTGTCAACACTGTAGGCATTTTCACTTGTGGATGTTGTAAGGTACCTAATTTATATGTACTGTTTTCCTTTGTTATGTTTACGACAACATATAATCTAGACTTTTCATTCTTATAAGTTGGTAAATGATGTACTTTTTACACAATACATTTCAGGCCATAACTAACCTTGATTTCGATCGTTATCAAAATTGTGCTTACCGTCTTCTGCAGTTAAAATTGAAGTCGGTTTCTTATATACAGTATATAATTGTGCGATATAATGTTGAATCAAATATGTAAATGCTAAAATCTTTCTTTCTCTCCAAAGGTGTAGAAAGCTCTTCAGATCGTTGAAAGAAGATTATAAAAAACGATCGCCGTATATTGCCTATTTAGTTCGTTGTAGACAGGGTTTATTGTCGACGATTTCTCATTTGGAAAGGTAATTATTACCACTTTTTTTACTTATTTATTTACTAAAGTTCCATATTTTGGTGCCATAACCTTTATATTATGTTCTTGTATATCATAACATCAGACTATTCATATCTGTCTCGCTAACAGTCACCTACTTAGACATTTACACTATCTTATATTGAATATTTAGGTGAGATAGTGCTAGTACTAATATAAAGGTTAATTATTCATTTTCGAATGTCGAAGCCACTAAATTCATAATGTGCAAAGTTATCATTACAACATACCTTCAACTCTGTATATTCAATAATCTCGTAATTCAGGACTGCTCTTTAGACTAATGGACAAAGTGTATTTTTACTATTAAATCTCGTAAATCATTCACTGTACTAATTTTAAATTTTATGAATACCATGTTTTACACATACTCCATCTTACAACAGAATGTAAACAAGCTATGATAACCAGATTAGAGAATACTACATTGTAAACTCATTTCCCGAGCACCCGTTGGAAGGATCTCTGTTTCATGTCGTCCGTACTTTGACTCATGATCACGTAACCAACCAACCATTCAAAACTTATCAACTGCACACAGCATGTAGTTATATTAGAAAATAATAAACGATGTTCCAATATTTTACGTCTCTTTGTAGCTCTCTTTTTAATTTTGTGTTTCAGAACATCTTTAGTATTGTCAAATTAATAAGAGAGACTTGCTTATAAATTTTAATAAGTTGACTATAATGTGGCATTATATGCCGTAAAACTGACGTAATAGAATGACTATGTTTCATAAAATTATGAAATTACTTTTAAATTTTATGAATGGAAAACCAACAAAATTGTTGTTTAAAAACGTGTTTTATACCAAAAATCTATATTAAAATCAAAGAAGTGTAAAAACTTCAGATGTAAAGTAGCATTATAAAACCAAAGCATATGTAATTCAGATCTCACGTTAAGCTGTAGGTCTATATCTCGTGCAGCCTCAGTGCTGAAAAGGGAATTTAAGTTCAAATAAATGAGAGCCTGTACATCAGTCATGTTATTTTTATTTATTTATTGTAATCTGCAAAGTAGTAAAAGTAAACGTAAAGAGCTATGCAACACTGACGTATCACATAGTAAAACCAGAATGAACATCTACTTCTGTTCTGTGAAATGGTTGAAAGATGTGTCAGTTTTATGTATTTTTTTAAATTGAGTCGTTGGCAAGCCCATGTTTATCTCAGTGTTGTACATTAGTCATTGGAAGATGGCAATACGACAATGAACTTTTACAATTTTCCATAGTGTATATGTCTGCTTTCGTCATCCATGCAGAAATTTTATTTTTAAGCTACCAACCTGCCCGTTCTTCGCACAGGAAGAATAATATTTATGCAAAATGTTTCAAAGTAAAGAAATGCCTGAAATCTGTAACGACGAGCAATGACTTTAGCATTGCCCCTTCAAATATATAAACGGTTGCTCCTATTGATTCTCGGGGCAGCTGACTTTTTTTTTTTTCTTTCTTTTTTCAGAATGAATAAGGTTAATGTAAAAGAATTTAATAATATGTAAGGTATGCAACCTGGATGACAGGAAAAACGATTGAGTTGCCTTCTCATAGAAGCTCTGGTTTCACTATATAATTTTTGCGTATAAATTTTGATCTTCCTGGAGTCGAAAATCGAAAAACGACTTCGTATGCGATTAAATCTATTGAAGATCTGCATGTATATGAAATTTGGTGAATCTAGGTGACTCCTTTGTATGTGAAAATCTTATGAGAGACAGACACATGATATTTTATATATTATTATAGATAATGATTGTTATTTCAGTGGATTAGTGTCAGAATTATAATGGGTCCGGAAAAATTTTTTTGGGAAAAATGAAAAGACTAGGAAATAATCAGAAGTATTATAATTACTTATCGACCGTACGGAACATTTTTGATATTTCAAATTATTTATCTAGTAATGTTCCTCAGTCAGTTTTTCTTCCAACATTACCAGTGTAACACTCAGACATTCATCCACAGGAGCATACAATGGCTTAACTGTTTTCACAACGCAATCTTCATATCGTTCTTTTGTGTCTCGACGCAACCTGTAATATATTAGGAAAGCTACGTGACTTTAATATCGATAAATTTTATTCTTAAATTCCCACTCTTGAGAAAGAAAAGTACAATGTAAAGATCGTGTTGTGAAGAAAAGACTTAAGTCGTTGTATGTCCCTAAGGATGAGTGTTCGGGTGTTATGCTCGAAATATTGGAAGAAGAATTAACTGAGGAACAACACCAATAAGTGAATTGAAAAGAGAAGCACCGTATAAGGTCCTTTACAACTACAAAAATGTCTGGTCTTAATAGATTTTTGTCTAGAAAATGTTGCAACTTTGAAAATTACGTCACAGTCTATTTTTTTCCTTTTGAAGAGTGTAATTTTCATTGCAGGTTAATAGAACGAGTGAAATGTGATCATCAAGTGTGTAGTAAGTTCCTCGTTGCTGTGTGTGTGCGGATATTCCTTGAAAAACGGGAGCAATTGCTTGTTCAATTCACGAGTGAGTTCCAGCATTTAACAGTAGCTGATGAAAAGACAGATCTTCTAGATAATTTTTTACAAAAAATGAACGCAGAAATGGAGCGAGATTCTACGTGGCAAGGTATATTTTCCATTTCCATTATTCTTGGCAGAGTCAAATTAATACTGACACCAGGATTTGTACACGTTTTGAAAATATACTGGCAATGTCATAGAATTTCTCCGACTGACTTGCAAATGTTGCTTTATAAATCGTGGGTCATAAGTTGTTTGACACTATTCGGTTATTCATTTCTCAGTTGACCAGAGTAACAGTAGCTAAATTAAGTTCTCAATTGCCTAGAGTAGCAATAGCTCAATTTAGTTCTCATTGGCTAGAGTAACAGTAGCGGAATTCAGTTGTCAGTTAACTAGAGTAGCTGTAGCTGACTGACTTAAGCAATACATATGTGTGATACGTGAATAATACGTTGCAAGAAAATATATTATAAAGGATCTAGACCTTATTGTATTTGTATTTGAGTAACTTTACAATAAATAGAAAGTCATCAGCAGATAAGTGTGTTTGTAGTTTAAAAACTGGTGGTTACATGACCACAATTACCAAGATGTGGTAAGTTATTGAGGTTTTTCTAGGGAATAAAGAAAACAATTTTTTTTTTCCCAAAAAAAAATACAGATAAAAGTTTCCTATACAGCTAAGCACATCCAATTAACGATGTTTTTTTATGCTTAAAAAATATAATTTGTGCATTGAAAATCATAAGGGACACTTTGAACACTTGACTTACATAACCTAACTTAATGTTATGATACAGCTTGTAATAATCTCATTGTTTTGCACTTGATAAATCATTCATTTTAAATGCATTTTGTCAAGTGACTTAAGAGGCTTCATCCCGGCGAAATTAAAATACCGCTAACTTTACAGTAATTATGTGATATCTTCAAATAAATCGAAATTACATGAATCTTCGAATAAAAGATAATCGAAATGTGGAACAAGAGCGCCTTATACAATATCATTTTACATGAGGTACCGTTATCACGACTCACTTATTTGCTTTCGATTTCGAGCCATTCTGAAAATCGGCATTTATTTTCGCGTTTCTAAACGGCTAAAAATAGAAAGCCACTAGGTGACTTGTGATAACGGCATCTCACGCAAAATAATATTGTCTAGGGCGCTCTTGTTCCTCATTTCAATTATCTTTTATCTATTTGAAGATATCACACAATTACTGTAAAATTAGCGGTATTTTAATTTCGTAGGGATGAGGCCTGTTATGTCCTGTATTATATAAAAAGTAAGTTTTATAAACATTTTCTTATAACATGTTGAAACACTGTAAACGATGTGGAATACAAATATTTTTGGTGTGTTAAATCGATTCCCATTGCCCTCTTCTGTTGTTTTACTCATTTACATTCCATCATCTCGCAGGAAATAGTACTCATCAACATTGAACCATGAATGTAACTGAATGTTGCTCTGTTCTCATTATTGTTTGCTATACGTGTTTAGCGTAGGAAGTGATTTGTTTTTCTTCGCTCAAAAATAGATGAAGTTTCCGAAGACAATTATTTGTTTACCGTCTTTTGTATCTGTTTTGAAGTTTCAATAGAATAGAAATAGCAGGTGTATTTTAACAAATGTAAAGCAAATATGTGAAAAGGAACACATGTAGGGAAATACGACAGGCTACATTTTAAATAATAATAATATAACCACTACCATTTGAACTCGTATGTAGTGTGCTAGGATGGTGTGTTATAAAAATTGTAATGTTTAAACGATCCTAGAAAAAAAGTGGTTTTACATACGAATTTTGTTATATTTCAAAGGCAAAAGAGGAAAATACACTTTAGATCAGTCTTTCCATTGGTAAGATTCCTTTTACCTGCTTTCGTAATTATTGATGTCAGAACCATTAGTTACAATGTTTTGGTAAGGTAGCTGTTTTTATGTTTCGAAGGTTGAAATTAACGTATTAATCACTACATACTTCAGTAAACATTCATTTGATAATTCTTCTTTACATGAGGGTAAGACACCGATTTATATCTGAATGTATATGCATTTTTTAACATCAGGAACGTTAACATGGATTCTTCAATTATCCTTGTCGTGGCCTTTGACATACGGGGATAAATGAAAGAAAGACGACTCAGAGTAAAGTTGCTAGAGCGCGGCGTGGCGGAATTCCAAAATAAAACAGGTGACCAACTCTTGAAAATAATTAATAATACATGTCTTACGGGAAGTTTCAGGTTTCACAAAAATGAGATCAAGTTAATTTGTTTTAGTTTTAACGCGCCAGAGAGAATTTTATGAATTTAAACTTCCGTTTTGTAGCTTTAAACTGAGTAGGTAACACGTCTATCTATCAACTGAGCACCCCGGATTCTATTCCTAGTAGAGGCGGCAAATTATTCTCGTTCCAATACAGCTCTGAGATTCGCCCAGGTGTTTTTTTAATAAAGGAGGATACCTCGGGAAGTAAGGAGCCGGAGTATGGTCCTGACTACATCCCCTCCATGAGTGTCGAAGTCAGGAAAATATGGAGCCTTTACCTCCCTTTGGTCTTCAACATCTGTCCTGAAAGTGTCTGTCTTTTGGGGGCGGAGGGAGACAAAATAGCATGAGCTCTCGGTGGAAACTGGGTTGATCCAGGCCACATAACCTGCCAATACTTGTCTGACATGGCGAGACACAGGCAACAAATTCATAGAACAGGATCGGGTAATATCTATCTATCTACCTATATATATATATATATATATATATATATATATATATACACTTTGGAAGCATTGACATATGGTTGTTGTCAAAGTCAATATTAACACCCAGAAAAACTAACTTGTGCGCCGGCGTTAGTTGAGACTTAGCAAAGTTGATTTTTAAAGGCAAAAATTTGAGATTATGTATGGCCTGAAGCAAAACAGAGGGCTTTCCTAATAACAAAATGTCAAATAACAAAAAAGGAAACATTAGAAGGTAGATGGGTTCTGAGTTCGTTTTTCACTGCTGATTGCACCTGCTACATTTACTTTTATGGATTTAAATGTTTATTTCCAATAGAAATTTAAATTGTAGATACATCTTAAGAGTCGCACTCTTGTTGTTAAACGTAAAATGTTTCCAGATGACACTTTAGAAGAAAGATGTGTGTTAGGAAGGATTCGTTTACATTCTCTCATTACTTTTATTTCAGTGGCAAGTGAAGCTCAGCTTGAGCAAGCGAACGCAGCTGTGGAGAGAGCTGTTATGAGCCGTGTATATATGCATGCTCTTTATCCCAATGGGGACGGAGATATTTCAAGAGACCAGTAAGTATTATTAAAAGTGTTTATGAGCATCAGTTATCTAATTACGCAAAGCAAAATAAAATAATGTATTGATGTAAAACACTTGTAGAGTAGAATTGTAAATAAGAACAATGATACTGACCTTGCTTTTTCTGCAGCGTGTCTTTCGGGTTTCAATTATTTATTGGTTGTTAAATTTTCACTGTAATACTGGTAGCACCTATTTTATACAGAAGGGCCTCAGTCTACTCTTCAAAAGTGATTGAAGATTGTTAGTGCGGATTCGAACTAACAGGTCAACTATCGATCATCTATTTACACAAATGCAAACAACTGAAGAATTATATAGCACTGACCTGCATAGGCTAGTTAGCGATTTTAAACAAGCATTCAATAACTAATACGTAAAAGAACATACGAGGCACTGTGTAGAGCTAGAGTCCCCGAGAAATTCTCTAGGCTGGTAAAAATTACTATGGAGGAAGTAGCTGTTAAAGTGCTCTTATCAAAACTGGAGTTCAGCAGGGCGGTACGTTATTAACTCTAGTATTGAAGATAGTATTATAAGACGTAATAGGAATACGGAATCGTCCTAGCATTCTACCTCATAAATCAGTACAATACTGCATATGCGATTGACGTCGCAGTCTGTCAAGAACCGCATCACACCCAGAAACTACATTTGCGAAAGTACTAGATGAAACCTCAAAGATTGGACTAAAAAAAGACAAGGTACATCCGTCTTTCCGGATCGGAAGCTAGACGAACACCGCAAGTTCGTGTTATTAACGAATATAGAGTCAAAGGACTTACAGACTTTACATATCTAGGTAGGAATATTAACAAACACAAAACACTAAATAAGACAGAGAATTCTAGTAGGGAACAAGTGCCTCTACAAATAGAAAACTCTTTAAATCAAAATTAAAAACGCGTCAAACAAAAGTAAAGCTCTACAGAACACTAATAAGTCCACTAGTGACATATAGTGGAGAAACATGGAGACTAATCAAGGATGACCAGGAAGGTTTCGATTTTTTTTTTCTTTCTTTCTGAAGATATGCGGTCCAATTAACAATTAATGATTGTACCTATAGAATCCGCTACAACCACCAGTTAGAAAGAGCTAATCGGTGATGAGAACATTGTTAGGTTTATCAGAGCACAACGAGTAAGATGATTAGGGCATATGGAAAGAATGGACCAGGCAATGACACCTAAAGCCATACTAACATAAAACATGATGGGGAAGAAAGCTCGGAAAGATAGAAAAGAAAATGGCTCCAAACAATGGAGAAACGTTATCAAGGAGGCCAGGTCCCATGAGCTGTAGTGCCAAGGAAGAAGATTAGTAGCAATTTCAAAACTTAAGAGCTCAGGAAAAGGGTTAATGTGGAGAAGAAACGTGCATTATTTAAATGTAGTTCAATACTGTAACCACAAAACACATTATATTAATATTTGTGTTACTGTTTAAGGCTTCACAAGAAGTTGTCAACCATAATGTGTTACGGTGCACAATTTATACTTAAATTGTGAATTATAAATTTCAACAAAATATTCATGCGCCATATAATGAATGCATCGTCTTGATAAATGTTAAGCGGTCATGCTTTCTATACTTTTTTTTCTATCTTGTTTCTTACTTTTAGTCTTGAAAGTGTTACAGTATGTCGGTGATGATTCAGAAATCAATTGAAACTTTGAAAATACATTGTAAGGAGAATCAAGATGAGATCTCAAAATAAAGGCATATTTCATTAGAAACAATAGATACAAAGAGAGAAGTATCTAGATAAATTGATGGTTTTTCTAATGCGTTGATGAGCAAATAGAAAGACCCACAGAGATTGATGATTGATTGATTTTTGAGTTTTACGTCCCGTTCAGTAGCGAGCCTATATGAGACGTGGACCTACTGATTAACGTGGAATCCGAACCACATGAGCTCCCGCCGGGAATCGAACCCGGGTTTCCCGCGCCAGAGGCGCGCATGCTAACCGCTTAGCCACGAAGGAGCTCAAGACCCACAAGAGAAGTGAAAAGATAAGATGTTCCAGGAAGAATCAAAATATTGAAAATTTTTGTGCTGTTATGTTCAGACTTTCCTCCCATCCCATTTGTAATGTACTCGTAGTTTCCTACTCCTTTAATAACATTACGATTTAAAATTAATAAAAAGTACAACTGCAATTGATGCCCTATTTTCCATAGCGCAAAATTACTTTTGGAAGACCATATAATGAATTCTGTAATCCTAAAGACACAAAATAAGTCCCTTTTTAATTTAAAAGAGGCTTATTGGTTGGATGTCTGCATGAACAAGTGAATCAAAGAACAAGCCTGCATTGAGCACTTGTAATGTATGTGGAGCACGTATAGTAGGTATTGTGTAAATGCGTGCTATATGAAAAGTCTTCAATAGAAGTATACAAAGACTTGTCTTCCATTGAGTACATGCTTTATTTTATATCCCAGGGTAATGGAAATTACATTTAAAACTACAATTTTTTTTCTATCCATATTTTAATAGCAAGCCAAAGAGGAATATGTTGTACATCAGAGCAGATTACATGGTAATAATACGTGAGCAGATCACGAGCGTCACATTCCAAAATCTGTCAGCAGCCACTTCAAGCAAAAAGTTTAAAGTTGGTCAGACAAACCACTGGCACTGACCACAACGGACACCGGACCCACATATAAGCAGTAGAGTTAAACTGCTTTATATATATATATATGTAAAGTTATCCTAATCATTGGGAGTTATTCTGTGAATAAAGTTTTATTATTAGACTAGTAAGAATGGGGAGATTACTTTACATAAGCATCACCAGTTGGTATCGTTCCACTGCAAAAATTATACACACGAAGGAAATAAAATTGTTTGCAATGTTAACATAAATTTGACCCAAAGTGGGAAAATACTTTAGAACAGTAAGTAGTCGTTACATTAAGATATCCACATTCTATATCTATTCCAACATAGTGGAGTTGAGTCACTAATAGAATAAACCTTTTAAAAAACTTAGGAGATTATTGCTCCAAAATAAATAAATTTTCACTCTGGCAAGACATCAAACATGTGGCTCACATCTCAAGTGACGGCAGTGGTCAGTGGCTTGTATGAGCAGAACTTTATGTGTGGTGGCGGCTATGAGTAAGGTCTCTTCAAAATGTGGTTGTAGTGACCGCTGGTGTCTTATGACAAGTGGCATGTGCCATGTGGCAGCCGTTGTCCTAGACACAATAATACGTCATAGAATTAAAAACTAGTCTCTGATTTAGTTCTAACCATATACAAAATACGTATGACACCCTCTGTATATTCCAATTCTCCTTCGAATTCAGATATATATTTTAAAATGCCACCTAAAATTCGTGTAATTAAACAATTGTGAAAGGTAGAAGTTATGGGACAGGAAAATATACTTGAAAAATGTCCCACAATTAGCCATTCCATTCCACGTAATGGTGACGGCTTAAAAATAAAATAATTTTCTTTGTGACATGTTTTTTTACTTGAAATGTGTCAGTATGAACATTCACTGCTTTATGTGTTGTGAAGTTTGACGTTTATTTTCAACACCAGAACTATAGGAGACATGGACGTACAGTTTACTGAGAATCCGAAGCACACTTACTTCCATTGGGAATCAAGCTTGGATCTTTCAGGATATGAATTTTCTCTGTTGGTAATCGTGCCTGACATTAAGTGACATTTAAATAAAAATCACTTTCGTCTCCATATCTCAATGGGCATTTTGAATATACTATTTTAGGTACATAATAGTTCATTTTTGATATCTAAATCCAAATTTATCAGATTTAATCCTCCTTCGTACGCTGCCAGAATGAATTGTCTCTATACCTGTAAATTCACTTTAAATATAATAAAATAACATAGTTTTTTACACCTTATATATTTTTCTTAGTTTGAAATTTTATATATATATATATATATATATATAAAATTTTATTTTATATAAATAATATACACCCTAGTGTGCAAAGCTTAAAGGACAAAGTAAAAACTGTTATTTCGTTGTGAATATCGTACGTTTCATATATTAAAATAGTTGATACCTGTAAAACTTGTAAGAAAAATTAAGAACGAACGAATGAAAAACCTATCTTTACCATTGAACGTGAGCCTTTGGAGACAAATACTTATTTCACACAGATTGTGAAAGTTACACTGAATAAGGGATGTGATTACCACGAAGTACTGTAAGATCTCACAACGTTATCCATACTGAGGTAATTGGTGAGACCTGAGAACAGCCAATTCCGTTCTTTGCGACGAGAGCCACATTTAGGTCACATAGATCTCTAAGTTGGAAAGACGTTCTACTATCCATGTGCTAAGGTATCCCATACGCGTTCGAACTGCAATTGGCTGTTCGATCTGAGCAGTAACTTCATCGACACCAAAGGTGAGCGGGGAAGTTCAATGTGAAAAGCCATTATTGTCCATGAAAGTGAATTCAGGATCAACAGTACCCTGAAAATGCCGCATGAATACTCCTCCATGAAGATCTGTGTAACTCTGAGTGGTCAGATAACCAGCCGTAATGGAGAGATCTGTATAGGCATCGATAATAATTCTGCCTTATATCAACAAACTATTATGGCAAGTAATCTCCTTTCTGATGTTTCACAAATGGCTTTTACATGTTCAACATTCGCTAGATGAGAACATGTCAGGAATCGGTCTGTACTCCGTAAATAATACATCAGTCACTTGCCCTGGCCGTAGTCACAAAGTTGATAATGTCACTCTAGACGGCAGGCTCTTTACGCTGGGAACATTGGCACATGAACTGCAGACTTTCATGCAAAAAGAGATTTACGCGAAACCTTCGAAATACAGTAGATTTTGACATAGTCCGTCCTGTCGCTGTAGTGAACTCTTAAGTCAATTAGCGGCTTAGTGTGACGCCTAGTTGTTACGGCTTAGATATCAATTATCTTCTGGATTTGCGCCCTTTGCACGATCTTGTCTAGGACTTCGCGTCGTATCACCTACCCGTTGAAGTTATTACATAAGCTTAACACAACAGTTTTCGGGATTTTCACGACTCTGAAAACTTCTGTCTGTATCTGGTCTTCTCCATAGGACCAATCGTTCTTTGTTTCAAAGAAAGGTCTCGATATAGTCTTTGAGGCATGACAATGGTATGCGAACAGCAATAACAAATAACATACTCCCAGTTGAACTGTGGCTTGCATACAATGCAGACGAAAAGACATTTTGTGACATACATCATCTTCGTAAATCCATCCACTGTGCATTATCTGTGTGTTCTTTTTTTGTGTTCCTGTTTAATTACATCCTTCCAGTTGTTGTGGCATTTACAAGTCACTCATTAACCTTTGTCCTTTTAATTTTGCACACGTGAGTAAATAAATACTTAACCTATATTCTCTATATGTAGAAGTATTGTCTTCAGTAGTTCGGCTGGAAAGCGTCAGCCTTGCTCACGAAGAAATGAGATATTTAAACATTGTGAAGAGAGAAAAGTGAAAACTGAAGATATTAAATAATTGCACTAAAATATATATGAAATCCGAAGCTGCTGTTCTTTAAATGTCTATGGTCGATGAAGATGATTGTTAAATATTCAGTGTTGCCAAATATTGTACTCATTTCAGTGTACACATTGCACTTATTCAATAAAGGTATCTATATATTTTATCTGATTTTGACCTTGGCCAGTTTTTCTTTTTCTTTAAATATATAAAAATGTATTATAAAAGTTCCGTTTCGTGTTATTTTCTGAAGAACGTATAGAATCCTAGCCTATGTAAACGCGTAGAAAGATTAGATATTTTCTTGTCATTTTTTGGGGTATCTTCAGTTTGTTTTGCATCCTCAGTGCTTATAATGGAGATATGGTTAAATACTTTTCCTGTTGGTTTACAGCACCAGCACAATTGCGTAAGTGTCCTTAATTACATTTATTTTAATTTATGTAGTTAATTACTTCTAATCGGCAGGGCCTATGAAATTGAAGTTCCATTATTGTTACCAATACATATTAAAATTGCTTTGTTACTTAAATTATTATGTCTAAGTGTATTATCTTTTATGAATAATCAGTATTATGTAGACATGTAAAAAATGTATATTATTTACTAGCTCAAATTTCCTGAGAGGAATAGGTGTATTGAAAATATTTCAAAGTTATTTATTTAAAAATACACCCCAAAGGTGTTTTTGCAGAATTATCGTAATCTGAACGTTTCGATAAAAAGTTTCACCTTCTTCAGCACATCTCTTTCAGTTGTGAAACTACATCTCGTTGATAATCTTGTACCTAATATCAGGTTGTCTAAAAGTATTGAGACTTTATAGGTCAAAATTGAGAATACGTTTGTTGTAATTTGAAAATAACATTATGAAATCACATGTACACCATTTTGTTTTATGATCTTTTTTCATTTTTCCGACACCACCATAATCCTGTTCTATGGTTTCTGGTCAAACAATTATGGCACGTGTTTTCACAGACCGCTTTTGAAACGAGCTGTACACAGTTCAGGGAGTGCTGCAGAGACCGAAACAAATGATAATCTGACGGTGCCAGGTCCGTGCTATATGGTGGATGCATTACTCTCCCAGCCAAGTTCTCTCAATTTCTGATGGGTCATTAAAAATGTATGCGGTCTGGCGTTCTCAGCATGGTATATGACCCGCTTTCTGTTAACCAGTTCCGGCCGATACTTTTGAATTGCTAGGTGCAGTGGAGCTAATGTCGACAGTACGGTCCGAGTCTGTCGTTCTGCCCGGCTCGTGATGCATGATGACTTTTTAAACCAAACGCACAGTATAATCTTCCTGAACGTCAGTGTGGTCTTTGCCACAGTTTGTGGAATTTATCGCTTCGACTACAATCTTTTTCGCACATTGTTGTTGTAGGTTATGCACTTTTCATCACTCGAGATAAACCGTTTCAGAAATAGCTCGAGTTCGGTATGTTTCGGTACATGGAAATTCGATCGAGTAAGTATCTTTGAGTCAAATCATGTGCCACACAAACGTAGAGCTTCTTTTTGTAGCGAGCATGCTCTAAATCAGTGGTCGCCAAACATATGAAGCTTTTGAGCTACCGTACCGTTTTTAAATCCTACTGTGAGCTATCAACCAAAAGAACTACCACCTTTTATTTATTTATTTATTTATTTTTAATATATCTTACATTTGTTTATTGCCTATAAACTTACATTTCTAGTAAATATGAAATCAAAACTATCCAAGTTAGCAAATGTCTAATATACACACGAAAAACATAACGTGCACAACCGCACGCGTATACAATAGTTAGCAAATGTCTAATATACACATGAAAAACAATGTGCACAACCCCACGCGTATACAATAGTTAGCAAATATCTAATATACACATGAAAAACAATGTGCACAACCCCACGCGTATACAATAGTTAGCAAATGTCTAATATACACATGAAAAACAATGTGCACAACCCCACGCGTATACAATAGTTAGCAAATGTCTAATATACACATGGAAAACAACGTGTACAACCCCCGCGTATACAATCAACTGTGTGATGGAGGCTAACAATGGCAGTTGCGCGAGAGAAACAAGCAGTTGTGTCGTCAGCGCCCCCTGTCGTTAGCAGCAGTTCAGTGGAGGAATCAAGGTTAGCCAACCGGAGCGTTAACGCGATCTACCGAAAATGTCGCCGCGAGCTACTAGTAACTCGCGATCGGTTTGGCGATCACTGCTCTAAATAGTTTAGCATTGTTTGTTGATGGATGTTTTGGTCATTGGTAATGTCATGACTCGTACATGCCGGTCTTGCGCGATTTTTGTAAGAATATCATCCACTTTTACTGCGATTATTCGCCCACTACGAGGAGTCGTGGACATAACAACCTGTTTGCTGTTGCTTTTCATAACGTACGTTGCCCATATAGAACACAAATACCTTCAGAGGTCTGCGTAGCATATGTTTCTTTATCGAAATAAAATTGTAAAATGCATCAAAATTCGGTGGATAGTTCATTCATCTTCAACACAATACCTTACGTAAATTTCAACATCTAGCTTCAACTGTCAGCTGTCAGATGACATTGGGCCTGACCCACTGCGACTCATATTAATGCTGTTTCGTCCTCAAATGACTCAATACTTTTTAGATTAACTGATACTTTCCTTACTTCCAGTAGTTCTCCATAGTATTTCTCTTCGTAAATTTTCTTCTTCATGAGCAATAACCAGTGTCTTATGTAGCTGATTAATAATTAAGGAAACATTGCTTTCCAGTCTCATTTGCCTCGTCTATTTTATTTCACTCCACTAATAACACAGTTGGTGGAAGAAAATTGTTAACACTACATTAATTGAATCTCTTCAACACTTCTCAAAAATCACTCTGAAATATACTCTCTTTGTAATCACAATGTTCCTTTACATTAGTAACGTGTCGAGTCTTGAAGAAAAAATTACATTGGGGTAAGTACTTTTAATGACAATTGAGTATGCGTCTTATTAAATCAAGTAGCTATTTGATAGGTATATTTGGACCCCCGGTTCCTCCTTGAGATACATATTTAAACTACAATGAAATTATAAAAACCAGCTCCACCCTAGTGCTAAAGACGTTCTGAAAAATTCATTTCCAATAGTGTAGCAATTATTCTTGGTGAAAAATTAAACACCCTTAGGATATGCGTTTCAGACTGTAACGTTGAAAACCGAAGTCGACCCAAGTGCTAATTGATTCAAAACTTAATTTTAAACGGTTCAACAGTTCCCTTATTTTTAACACTTTAGGTATATAGAATATGAAATTGAGTTATCCTTTCAAACAAGCATAATTTTCGAAAACGCAAAGAAGCATAATTTTAGACATTTGTTCAGTTATTTTTTAATTGAAGAGTTTATATACCAAGTTTAATCTCCCTAACTTGAGAGACCCGTAAAATACTTTATTTTTCACATAAATGTTGAACTTGGCCCTCTCTCTTGTTACAGTTAACTAAAAGTATGCCAAGCAAACGGTATAGATTTGTATAGAGGGTGTGAAATGAAAGTGGGAAGAAAGGGAGAACCCAAGAAAACCAACGCGCATGGTGTTTGTCCACCACAAAGCCAACTTGGCACGATCATGAATTGAACCTGGGGCCCACGCACGGGGATGAGCGCTCTATTACTAAGCCACCACAGCCCGGTTTTATAAGACTAGCCTTTGGTCAGCTGCGAACTCCGCCCCCAGACTCCCGCGTTTGCTCGACCTACGGCCTCACACCTCTTAAACCCACAATTATACCGAATTTCGTGTTTCTTTTTCTATTTTAACCACCTAAAAGGTAAAATTTTGTATTCTCAAGAAAACGCCTATTTAAATAACATGGGAGATTTCTACATCTCCACTCTAGACATCCTAAAAATTAAAAATATTCACTTTTGTCTATTTTCCTTTGGGTTAGTTCCGGAAGGATACAATCATACCAATTTTCATCATTCCAATCCTGGCCGAAATGCCTAAACATTTTGGGGTGTAAAAGATGTCTCATATAAATAACATGGGGAAGATTTTTCAGTTTCCCATAAAACCACTCTAAAGTTAGAAATTTTAAGTGTTTTTGTTAAATAATCGTATAGAAAACATTCAAGCACACCGGATTTCAAGTTTTTATTCCAAGTACCTAAAGCATAAGAATATAAGTATTTTAAAAAATGGGGAATTTCCTCACCTTCCCTTTAGACGACCTAAAAATTAAAAAAATCACTTTCGTTTAATTTTCCTGTAGGTTAGTCCGGAAAAGCTACAGTCGTGCCGAATTTCAAATTTCTACGTCAATCGGTACCCGTTATTTTATATCTGTGAATTCATGTAGTTTTATATATAGAGTAATATTTCTTCCAATATGTATTTTTCTCCGATATTTCAAATATACTGTTCGGTCATTTTCATCAAGTCCACAAAGCTTAACTCGTTATTTTTATATAGACTTCATATTATTCCTGTATTTCAATAGTAGAATAACAAAAAAGTATTACACAGTATATTTATCTATACTTCTAATTTTAGTAGTAGCTAGTGCACTAGTTCTAAAAAGTTACTAACATAAATTGTTAATTATATTTAAGTACGTAGTGGGACAGATAGATTAAACTACAAGTATAGATAAATATACTGTGTTATACCTTTTGTTACTATTGTTGAAATACGAGAACAATGTAAGGACTTTACATAAAATGACGACTTGTGGCCCCGATGAAAAATGCTCGCTTCATAAAAATAGCAGAGGAAGTCTTGAAAAAGAAATGAAACAAATTTCGTAGATCGGTCTAAAAGTTTACGGAGAACTCATCAAATGTCCGTGTGGAGAAGAAAACTTGAGCTAGGTGGAACAAGAAATCAGTAAAGTTTTGGGAATATTAGAGGGGAGAGAACCTTGTTGCAGTTACTTAAAAAGAAAGAACAATTCTCCTTACCTAAAACATCCAGTAATTCGCAATACTTGCGTACGATTTTGGAATAATACTGACTCCTTTCTCAGTGCTAAGTTTCGCTGCTAAACAAATGACATGATCTAGAAACCTTTTATCCTGCTAATTGTGTCAACCAATAAAGAGGAAAAATCATCCTCAAATCCTTTATAAAATCGATGGATATATAATTTTCTGTGCACTTTAAATACCCAAGACACTTGGCTAACGGCGCATCCTGTTCCGCAATAAGAAGTTGTGTTTAATTCTGTTTAAAAATTGGAAAATGTAATATACATATATTCTATATTCTTAAAACACAACAATGTACTACTAAAGAATCCTGTGAACTGTACAGTTTTTTACATATCATTGTTAGTGTGATTAATTTTCTTGCTATGCGTTTACTTCCACTAGTGAATGTCTTGTGTATTTAAAATGCACGAAAGATATAAAATCAATTTTAAAAAAATCCTCCAAAATTTGTTTCTTTGTTGTTCTTACTCCTCTGTGATTCTGTGATAAAGTATATATATATACTTTATCACAGAATTTGAGGAGTAAGAACAACAAAGAAACAAATTTTGGAGGATTTTTTTTTAATTGATTTCCTGCCAATTCCTAAGTATCTTCTAAAAAAAAAAAAAAAAAAAAAAAAATCACTGAGTACTTTCAGTTCAAATAGTGTGTATAAACATTGGAGCTTGTGTTGTTACCGTTATTCATGTTATTTGTCCAGTCAAAAAAAAAAAAAAAAAAGTAAATGCTTGATTTGTCAGTATCGTTGTGTTTGCTTTATGATGCGGCATTTTTTTATTTCTGTTTTTTTTTCAGAGTTCTTCATGAACATATGAAAAAACTTGCTAAGGTTATAACTCCTAACCACAAGGATCTACGTGTACCAAAGGTAAGATTTTTTAAAAAGTAAGTTAACTTAATTTGCACTCTGTTTTTCAGAATATTATAAAATATGGGGTGTTTCACTTATCCTCGGGCCGTATAAAAATCAAACTGTTTTTCATAATGTAATGTAATTTGATAGGAACAGCTTGATGTATTAAAAGCAGGGAACGTCATAACAAGTGTCGGAAGTTATTGTCATTAGCATGCCTGCCCACGCTTCAATGTATTACAGAAGATAGCTACTAATAACACATAAGGAGTTAACGAGCCGTTTTCCGCCGAATGCTAGTTTGCAGTACCCTGACAGTATGTGGATTGTTGTGATTCACCTTTTCTTTGAGCATCTTCTATAAGAAGAAATCCGAGAGGAAAAGGTCAGACGATCTTTTATTTGAAAGTGACATTTTCGAAGAACACTTTTTGCATATTAGCATTGGAAGTGGCATGTGGCGTCATTGTGTTGGAAGTAGCCATTACAGAGTTCCTCATCATCCAGCTGATTTACAAATTCATTGAAGATTCCTCCATAGACTTCCGGATCCACTGTTGTGCCGAAAAATACGAGGACAGTAATGCGGAACTTTGACAAAGCGCACCACACCAATCAGGAAGGAGTATTTCATGCACAGTGTGACAACTTTCAGTAGCTCAAAGCCTCAAAAACACGTATAGTCAAAGATTTCCGGTTGTGCATTGGCAAACTCCGGGAACCAATAACAATCATTGACTTCTCTTTAGTTGGCCGGGAGATTGCAATTGTTGCACAGTAGCAACATGATATCCCATCTCCAATGAAATCACTGTGCTTCTCATATATCAAGGTATGGCCGTAGAAAATCTCATCACATTATGACTAATAGTTGGATTTGTGTAATTGAAAACCAAGAGCCGAGACCGAGTAAAATACACTGCATTACATATCATTATTCAAAGAATTACAATACGTATAGTCCAAGTTTTAAAAAAGTAGGCGCGAATAAGCTAACTAAAGGAAGAAGGAACGGTGAGTGATCAGATAATACAGTAAGTAGAAAAGAACTAGTGGTGCACACAAATACCGGTTTTTGACGACTTTCAAAAATTAGTTTTGATTTCAAAACCGTTCACTTTGCTATCAGAAACCTGTTTTGGTTTTCTAGAAGACTTTTTGCGCTTCTTCGTTAATAACTTGTTTGGAAATGAGTACTGCAAGAACAAGTAACGATACCGGTTTCAACGAAAATCTGATTGGTTCAGTAAAAACCCAAAACTGTTAGAGAAAAGTGAAAACGATTTCGGTGAAATCCCGAAGCGATGTTTGAAGAAAACCGAAACCCAAGAAACATTTTCGATTTCTCTAGAAACAGTTTAGATTTTTCTAGAAACCCTTTTTTTTTTAGATAAAAACCCCCAGCTCCAAGCAGTAGTGTGTGTGAGAAATATTATTTGCTTCATTGTTAGGAATGTATATGTGACTGATAGAAGACAAACAATAATAGATATGATCTGCTACATAACAGTGTATTTTTACGTGTAGTCTTGCTCAAAATATCCTGGCCATCCATCTCTCTCTAATAGGCTATGTTTTGGCAACCTCACTGAGAAATTCAAACGGTTTGTATAAATAGTGATCTAACTTGGCCAAAGATAATCATATTTGCTTTAATTCCAAATGTGGATTAGAGTACAAGGCTTTTCAAGGAGAGGTGGGTGGCCGATTTGTTTTGAACAAGGGTATACATAAATAAATGAATAATGTGTTCCAACAGAGTGCAAACTATCAATTATTGGCAGCGAAAGACATGCATTTTAGCTCCTTAAAAAAAAGTAGTCTCTTGATTTGTTTGTAAACTACGATTAGAATTTATCCTCAAGCATTTCATTTTTGTTCAACTTGATGTCATCTATCGTTAATATCAGGGTCATCTGCGGACTGTATTATAGTTAGGGACGTGAAGTTTTCGTTTTAACGATAACATCGAAAACTTGATAAAGGCAAAGTGAAGTATATATATACGTGCCGCACCCTGTATATGATAAAAGGCCGTTTTTGGTGTTTCTAAATCACGAAATAACGCGAATTTTGTGTGTTTTTTTTTAAATAACACCGAAATGCACTTCATAAAGCGATAGATTCGTGAAATCGCCATGTTGGCCAGTAATACTAATAAAATAAGTTTTATTTGCAACAAAATGTGATTCACAGAAGACCATAAATTCTATAATTTTTAGACTGGTTGGTTAGTGAAAGTTTGCCCCTGAGATTTTGCTGCCTGTGCTCTTGAATCAATATTTTAGCCAGCTTCGAATGTTGATTCTGAAAGGTATTTTTCAGAATACAACTCCGTAGTTACGGTAAGGAGACGAATCCTTGAAGAATTTTTTTTAAGTGAAGAAAATGTTAAGAAATATTGCAGTGTGTTTTTAGTCGATATATGAATTCAAATCATACAAAAGAGACACTGACCAAAGCTTACAACTTTATTTTAAATTATAATTTGTAACTGTTTCGGATATCTAACATATTCTTCTTCAGACACGATCGAAATTAATGAAAATACAGACATATATATAAATGTTGTTATAACAGAGTTTAAATTATAACAGAGAAAGAATTTAAACTCTGTTATAACAACATTTATATATATGTCTGTATTTTCATTAATTTCGATCGTGTCTGAAGAAGGATATGTTAGATATCCGAAACAGTTACAAATTATAATTTAAAATAAAGTTGTAAGCTTTGGTCAGTGTCTCTTTTGTTAAAACAATTAATCCAAAGCCATGAATAGTCTTACTATCAAATCATACATTAAATAAATCCAACTTTAGGAGGGATATCGAGCCATTTTTTCTCAGATGATAAATCCAAAAATAGAATTTATTCTTTTAAATGTAAGATGTCAAAATTTGAAACTATTCGTTTAATTTTAAAATTATATTTTCTTTTAATTAGCTTTCACAGACCACTTTCTCTATGTTTACAATATACTTGCTTTTTAAAACCATTACAGAATAAAGCAAATAAGCCCTATTTGTTTGTATTAAATCGCGAAAAATAACACCAATTTCAGGGATAAAATAAAACGTGAACTTCACGTCCCTAATTATAATAAAATAAAAACTAAAGCTTAAAAATCAGTCATAATTTTAGGCTATATCTCATTAGCCGTAAGACGTACTATCATCTTGCTAGTGTCATAATGGAATGCTTGGTGAAGGTAAATTTCAGTATTAGTTTGATCTTTATAGGTGGTAGGTTATCGTATAGTGTCAATTTTTAAGTTGAAGAAAAAATCATTTTGTTCATTTTCTCGGAAAATGCGCATGAGAATGTACACATTAAACCATATCATTTTGTTCAGCGCAGTGTGATCTGTCGATTAAAAGTGAAAAAAAAAAAAATACCTAAAATGAAAAATAGAAAAAGAGAAACGTAATTTTAAAATAAGTTTTTAGTGCAAGTCCGAAATACTTGAAGTGGATACAGACCATAAATTTCCACTGCAAATGACATTATTTTCCTCACATATCTAGTCCAAGTAACATTAAAAACCCTGGTATATTTTATGTTGGGATACAGGGAAGGGGGGACATGTTGAAGTTAGAGCCTTCTTTCACTTCATCATCTCAGTCTTGCTGTAAATATCAGCAATATTTTTTTAAGAAAAAATAAATATTTTCGTGTACGCAATAATAATTTTATCTGGGGATTCTAAGGAAGGGACCTTTATTTTATGCTTTACAAATTCTGAAAAACCTGCGTAGAAAATATTTAATAGATTTATATCATGTAGGGGGGCACGGTGGCTCAGTGGTAGAGCGTTCACCTCCGGTGCTTGGGGTCCCTAGTTCTATCCCAGCTCGCGCCGTGTGGACTTTGTGGTGGACAAACACCGTGCTCGTGGGTTTTCTCGGCGTTCTCCTGTTTCCTCCCACTTTCTGCATTCCACCATTTCATTCATTTCTCATCATCACCGTCTCCTTTAGCCTAACCGGCATAACCGTGGGACGTAAAACTCAAAGATTTCATTTCATTTTCATTTTCATTTCATTTGTATCATGTATGAAATATACTGAAGGTTGATCCGTCTGTGTGTGTCCGATTTAAACATCTCATATATCTGAGGAAAAAACATGGGACCGCTATCGGTTGCCCTCGATGTGACTTGGCAATACCCCTGTACCGTAACTTCTATTGTAGGAGGCTCCGAGGCTCCATTGAAGTACAGGAACGGGAATCTTGAGCCACTCCTCCTGGTAGGCTTTTCAGAGGCCACGGCAGTGGTGACACTACGAGATGCAAGTGCTCTTTTCAATAGGCCAAACCCGTAAAAATTCATAGGACTGCCATCAGGGGACTTCACCTGGAAGGGAATAGCCTGAATGTCGGTGTCTACTGCCATTTATTGCAGAAATCTCTGTGTATTGAGGCCTTACTCGTGTACATACGGACTTTATTTATTGCATTTCCATACGGACGGGGCAGATATTCTGTATAAACTGGTGTGAGCATGTGTTGCTAATAAAATGCGGAGTTGATGTTGCAGTATCCTGCAAAACCAGAAATCCCTTCGAGAAACTTGCTTTGCACTGACGGATTTTTGTGTCTCGTGGAGTGTACGTTACGGCTCGATTTTTGCCACATTTTGATAGATAAATCCATGTTTATCGGTATGGAAACTAACTACTACTTTTCCCGGATAGATGGCGTTCATAGAAGCGCCTGCAGAATGGGTCTTTCTCTCCTTCCGATGGACTGCAATAGGAACATGTCCATGATTTTTAAACACCATCCGGAGTTTTATTTTGTTACGTACGTTGCGGTTCACAGTTGTATGTGCAACGTGCAATCATCTTACCATCACACGTGTAGATGGATTTTCTTGTGGGATCAATGGACGCAACTTCCGAGCTACAGATGGACTCGCCGCAGTATACTGACGCTTTCTACTCTTCCTACTGACGCTTTCGGGGTGAATAAAGTGCTGGAACGTCCTGGTGTCTATGTCGATTAATTATGTTCTTAATGGTCGTTGACCCGAATGCACAGTCATTGTCCCTGTACTGTTTTTGAATTTGTGTCTCGGAAAACCTGGCGTGGAAAAGTGCTACGACATAGCTTCTCAAAACCAGGTCACCTTGAGAGCCATAACGCACACATCATACACGCGAACGTGGCGTGATACTAAATGCTTTTGGCTTTCTCCTGCAGTTTGAATCATTCTGATCGGTCGATTCTTTAAGCAGGGATGAAGGTTTAAAATCGGATATATATATGCCCAGGGGCCAACTTCAAATTTTCAAATGGGAATATGTATTCAATCATACCTCATTGAATAGTCCTTAAAAAATGAAACAGCTTTTGTAGGAAACAATTTTCGATTTGGGCCACCGATATATATACGGATCAACATTCTGTAGTAATTTTTATGGCTTTTTTCTTTTCTTTTTTTAAATGATTCATTAATGGTGAGGTCGTGTGAAGAAAATTGTGAACTGTTAATTATATATATATTTTTTATTAATTTCAGATGTTCCATTATGAATGTCCGTGGCCATCGGCTCAAGCTGAGATCGCAGCAATCAACGCATATAAAACTCCAAAGGACAAACTGAAGTGTGTCTTACGATGTTCAACGACAATTATGAATTTATTATCCATGGCATGTGAAAGAGGAGTACCTGCTGCGGATGATTTTATGCCCGTCCTTGTGTACGTTCTTATTAAGGTAAGAATTTTTTTTCTTTTTTCTTTATCTTTTGACTAAAGTCCACTGTATATAGCTACAAAAGGTTGTTTGGTTTTATCGGACCAATTTTGAGGTATACATACCTTCTATGTATGCACTATTCACAAAACAACAACACGTCCAGACAATACTCAGTTTCACAGTGTCACCTGGATTCTTGTTTTTAGATGATTCACATTGTCGATTTTAACACGGTACACGGTGTCTGCGAAAACCCCACAAGAAAAAATAATCCAATAGTGTGAGGTCGGAGCGTATGCAAATGCACTTCAGCTTTTTTTTCTGTCTGTCTGTCTCAATAGGCCTATACCTTGTTATATCATAAATACTGTCACAAAGTTTGAAGTGGCGCTGTAGGCATCCGGAGTGGCAGTGCTGTCATCTGTGTATAAAGTGGAAGAAGATACATGTAGTGTGTGTTTCACTGTTCATGAATACGTTGATATTGTACTGAGTTCTGTTGGAGTGGGGCGATTACGAAAATTGTGTAGCAGTAATTGCACTACACAAGGTTGGGAAGACAGCAGATGAAATTTTCAACCTCCTGAAACCCCTACAAATCAGCAAGAGATTCCTGTTCGAACACAAAGTGTAATGGCTACTGAGATGAACATCAGCAGAAATTCCATGTCTCGTGTGCTCAGGAGTGATCTACATCTACGGGCGTATAAGAAGCGGACTGGTCACTTTCTGACCCAAACATTAATGTCGCAGAGGGTCCTTAAATCAAAGAGACTGTTACGGCGTTACGCCAACAATCTACACAGGAAGATTCTATTCACTGACGAAAAGGTGTTCACAATTGAGCAGATCTACAACGTCCAAAATGACCGTGTGTATGCCACGTCATCTATTGCAGCTGTTGAGGCAGCTCCAAGGGTTCAAAAGGGCGCATCATCCTGCCTCAGTGATGGTTTGGTGGGGAGTGAGCTACTCAGGCACAACCCAACTGCATTTTTGCGAACAAGGTGTTAAAACATCTGCCAAGGTATACCAGGACACAATGCTAACACCTATAGTGAAACCACTGTCTGCTACTATGTTCCCTGGAGAAAGGTGGACCTTCCAGCAGGATTCTGCTCCAGGCCACAAAGCGAAAACAACCCAGGACTGGCTGATACGGAACGTCCCCGACTTCATTTCTACCGCTGATTGGCCTTCTAGCAGCCCGGACCTTAACCCGTTGGACTACAAACTTTGGGCAGTCTTTCAGGCAAAGGTCTGCCATAAACGGCATCCATCTGTTGACAGTTGGAAACAATCCTTGACCCGAGCAGTGAACAATTTTCCCATGGAGTGGTACGTAATGCCATTGGCCAGTGGCCGGACAGACTTTGTGCCTGCATCAAGGTCAAGGGGGGACATTTCGAAAAATGATTCGTGCGTCAGGTGTACAACATATCAATGTAAAACATGACCAAAATAAATTACCTTGGTTTTAATACTCTCTGTGTTATTCAAATTTGTGACAGTATTTATGATATAACTAGGTAGTGGATTATAGTAGCATTGCTATTGTTTTTGCACTGAATACATTAGAGTTTCTGAACTAAGTGGTGTATCATTCTACTCCCCAAGTGCCATTACTCCTGCACCTCAACTCCGCGAAACTACCACTGTTTCTCGAAGATACTGTATTTAAGAACAAAAGTCTTGATTTCACAAGTGTGAACATTTATAGCCAACCTTTGATTCCCAGCGAAAGCTCATATGGTTTGGATCCCACATTAAGCTGTAGGTCCACGTTGCATATAGCCTCGCTGCTGAAAGGGACGCTGCACTCAAATCCAACTATCTTCATAGTCCACTGTAATCCTACTAAAATTAAAGTTATTTATAAATAATAATAAATTTAAAACCGAAATTTGTAAGAAGTGCTATTTATTGTCACAAACGTACAAACTAAAGGTAATCCCCCTTCAGCATACTCCCCTCCCCTCTTTGTACACGTTTGCATACGAAGTTTCCATTGTTAAAAGTAGTTGTTGAATTCTTCAGGTGTCACCGTCGTGAGTACTACTGCCGTTTTCTGCTTCACCTCGTCCATAATCTGAAAATGAATTACCTTGAGAACGGTTTTCACTTTCGAAAAAGAAAATATCGCACAGTGCCAAGTCCGGCGAATAAGGTCGGTGTTCCAACAGTGGAGTCGTCTTAGGTGCCTGAAATGCTTAACGGTCAAAGCAGTATGTGAAGGAGCATTGTCGTGGTGCATAATCCATTCATTTTTCCACCACAAGAGGGTCTTTTCTTTCTCACGCTTTCTCGCAGCTTCATCAAAACCTAACGATAATACTGTTTATTCATTGTCTGATCTGATGGTACCCATTCAGTCAGGAGCAAACCATTGTCAAAGAATGCATTGAGGATGACCTTCACTTTCGATTTGCTCTTGCATGTCTTTTTCAGTCGCGGTGATGAGGGAGTTTTCCAGTGCATAGATTACCTTTTTGTTTCAGTATCATACTGAAAGAGCCAAGTCTTGTCACCAATAACGATTTTCGTTAATAAGTCCGGTTCTGCTTCAGGCGTTCCATTGTGCATTGCACACGTGCCTCCGAAAGTCCTGGTCGTACGTGAGGTATTTTGGTGCCATTTTAGTGCAAACTTTACGCATATTCAAATGGTCGTGCAGAATTGGGCGGGCGTACTCGTTATCGATGCCCACCATGTCTGCTATCATTCGAATGCTGAGTCTGCGGTCTTTTTGGGCAATGTCAGTCATTTTTGCCACATATTCCTCAGTTGTTGCTGTTACAGAACGACCCGGTCTTTCATCATCATCAACGTTGTCGCATCCCTCGAATCCTTTGTGTCACTCAAACACTCGCGTACCTGATATCATATTATCACCATACACATCCTACAACAGTTCCATATCTTTACTCGGTGATTTCTTGAATTTCACAAGGAATTTCAGTTATTGCGCTGCACAATTTTTACATTTGTCATTCTTCCGTTAACACGATTGTACACCTCTCTCTCTTCAATCGCTGCTCACAAACTAAACCTGACTGAGAGCGTCAATTCGTGTGTATCATCCTCTTCACGAAGGTTTAGGATACAACAGTACATTGTATACATTGTATATTTGTAATTTTGGGTCATAAGTTATTCTAAATATATACTATGCTGGCTGCAGAAGAAGAGAAAGAAATGTTTCAAATAATATGATTGTCGATAATGTAAAATAATAAGACTTTGGATCGTCGTTGTCAGGACAACGTAGATAAATATAAATAAATGGAATCAAACTAAGGGACGGAGTGAGTATTATTTAATGGCTCAAATTTATTACGAAAGGAACCAGTAAAATCTTTTATCGTTGTAAGGGTTGCTCTGCGTGCATACGCTCCCGACTGCTCCACGTATACTACTGACAAGGTTGCCAGTCCCGTTACTTTTAGCCAAGCCTCGTATAAGAGTGTAAAGCATAACATCTTTAAAAGACCTAAAGCGGAAATATAACTTCTCATTGAAATCATCGGAGAAACTTCATGCATGTAATTCTCATCTAACATCTATATCTTGACGTAGAGGCTTTTCGTTTTATACTTTGTTGTCTCTTTCTCTTATTCATTTTTCGTTTTGTACTTCGTCTTGTTTTCCTCTCTCAATTTTCCTGTCGATTGCCTGTAACATTACACTTCAATTTTTTATCTTCCAGTAGAGTCAATCCATTCTAAGTGATCAAGCATGTGCCGCTCGACCATCTCCAAAAATTTAATTTTTTCATGAATGTTTATCCTATATCAAGGTACTTCAAAACCACAATTAATTATTTTTTACAACATCCCATGGCAACGCAGCGGCTGCCGCCATTTTGCGTTTTTTTTTTTTTTTTTTTTTTTTTTTTCGATTTTAGGCGTTTACGTTGTTTTGAATATCTCAGCATGTATTTATCCTACCAAATTGAAAATTGCTGGACGTTTCCAACTCGTGCAGAGCTAAAACTTTGATCTCTTAACATTTTTGTCTAAAACCACTTGAAGGGGGTGAAATCAGGGCCTACAGTGACATTTTCGGACATTGAAGATATGTTTGGGAAGAGGAAACAACTGACGTAGCGGTCTGAATTTGTGTGTGCATGTAATCCGAGGTCATAAGTTAATACACAAAAATCTAGACCTGTAACTGCTCCCAAAGACCTGAAAAAATCGTAAAGTTGAGGAATTATGCAAATTTGGCATGTTTCAGTGTCCAATATCTCCAATGGGCCTGGATGGAAAAATCTGAAATTTTCACAATAGTTAGGCCTTTAGTATACCATAATACGAAACAAAGCGCGTTTTGTGTTTTTGAGCTGAAGGGGGTCAAAATATTAAGGAATGACGTCATACGCTAGGTGTTTTTCTTTTTTTCACAAATTCGACTGGAAATTCATTGTTGTGAAGTAAAGTAAAGTAGGATGAATGGTTAGTCCAATCAAGGCTCTAAAGCTCGTTTATTTCCTCTAGTTGTAACACTGTCTTAGCACACCCACAACAACACTGGTGAAGAATATCGCTATCAGCAGAAAACGAGAAAAGTCAAAATGCACACTTGACAAAAAGTCTGTAAGTACTCATTGTTCTTGCTGTTTGCTATATAAATGATATTCAATCCTATTTATTCTTGTTTTAACTGTCAACTCATGCAGGAGATTGTTGTTCTTTCGTTTGATCTTCATTCCGCAGTCAGTGTTTACAGCGATTAAGTGTTCACTGACGTGGGAATGCGGATCAAACGAAAGGACAACACTCTCCTGCATGAGTTGACAGTTAAAACAAGAATAAGCAGGATTGAATATCATTTATATAGCAAACAGCAAGAACAATGAGTACTTACGGACTTTGTCAAGTGTGCATTTTTATTTTTCTCGCCTTCTGTTGATAACGACATTCTTCACCAGTGCTGCTGTGGGTGTGATAAGACAGTGTTACAACTAGAGGAAATAAACGAGCTTTAGAGCCTTGATTGGACTAACTATTCATCTTACTTTATTTTATTTCACAACAATGAGTTTCCAGTTGAATTTGTGAAAAAAACACCACCTAGAGTATGAAGTAATTCCTTAATATTTTGAGCCCCTTCTGCTCAAAAACACAAAACGCGCTTTGTTGTGTGTTATGGTATATTAAAGTATTAACTATTGCGATTTTTTTTTTTTAATCGAAACCCATTGGAGATACTGAACAGTGAAACATGTCAAATTAGCATAATTCCCCAACTTTACGATTTTTTTTCCAGGCCCTTGGGAGCAGCTACAGGTCTGTAAACTTTTGTGTTTTAATTTATGACCCCAGACTACATACCTTACCTTGCCACACAGCTCTACAGCCCGATATGGGCCTTGGCTTCTTCCACCAGTTGCCTCCATCTTTTCCTGTCTCGGGCTGTCTGTTTCCAGTCAGCCACTTTCAATATCCGGAGATCCTCTTACACATTATCTATCCATCTCTGTTTGGGTCTCCCTTTTCTTCTGCTAGAAAAGATCTTCTCATTCATGATCCTTTTTGGGAAGGCGATCTTCTTCCATGCGTTCCACGTGACCCAGCCATCTCAGTCTTTGTGCTTTTATGTATCGGACTGTGTCTTTGTTTTTCAAAATTTCTTCTATTTCTCTATTGGAGCGTATTTTCCATTCCTCCCCAGTTTTCACAGGGTCATAAATCTTATTACTTTTCTTTCGAATACGCGTAGGTTATTTTCGTTTTCTGTGGTGAGTGTCCATACTTCTGAAGCATATGTTTCTGTTGGTCTTATCCCCCCCCCCCCCCAAGACTACATGCACACACAAATTCAAACCTGTACGTCAATTGTTTCCTCTTCCCAAACATGTTTTTAATGTCCGAAAATGTTGCCACTGTAGGTCCTGATTTCACCCCCTTCAAGTGGTTTTAGGCAAAAATGTTAAAAGATCAAAGTTTTAGCTCTGCACGAGTTGGAGATGTCCAGCAATTTTCAATTTGGTAGGACAAATACATGCTAAAATATACAAAACAACGTAAACGCCTAAAATCGAAAAAACGCAAAATGGCGGCAATCGCTGCGTCGCCATGGGATGTTGTAAAAAATAATTAATTGTGGTTTTGAAGTACCCTGATATAGGATAAACATTCATGAAAAAATTAGATTTTTTGAAAAGGTCGAGCGGCAATTTTTCTTTTTTCTCGATCACTTTTCATGGATTGACCCAGTACTTAATTGTACTTAATTGTGCCTTTAAATAAATATATTGAGCGATTGGAAACAACAACAAAAAACATTGGAAAATGAATCCTTGCATGAAAACATGAATAAAACTATAAACTAGGCATGTGCCAGTTGAAACAAGTGGGCCAGTCACAGAGAACCGTACGCTATCATCACAGGAACACAAAAACTGTTATAACGCTAACTAAAATATTTAATTACCAAAGAAAAACAGAAAAGGAAGATTCACCGGATGTTCCAACGCAGAAAATATTTTAAAGGTGGACATCAATTATCCAGGAAAAAATTCAATTCAGTGTAAGAGATTTACATAACAAATATTTTTCAGTAACGGGTCAGGCTGGCCGGATGTAATTCAGTTGGCCGGCTGTTGCACATGGGTGCTATAGAGAAACATGGATGCACAAATGAATCATTTCAGAGTTATATGCAAATGCCCGCCAATAATTGTTAGGGGAGTCTAAATTTCATTAATGTCCCAGTAGATGTGGATCAGGAGCGGCGACATTTTCATCATCGAATCATAGAAGAATACATGAGGCCTTGTAGAAACGAAAAATGATACATTAGGAAGTGAAAACTGACTCATATTCCGTATCTGCGTGTACAATAATGGAATCAAGGCTTAAAATGAACACTATGTTCGCTTACACAACCTTCATTCAACATATTAATCTCAAGTTGATTCTTTTCATATCGTTCTGACCAATTTTCGGCGAGTTGTAACTCCGAAATGATGCATTTATGCACCCATATTTGTTTTGCTTCTTTATGTTTTTTTCGGACACCTTGTGTGTGTTTGAAGTTTCTGAGATTTATGTATTTATTTTCATTTTAGGCGAACCCTCCGTCATTGCTATCAACAGTACAATATGTGAATAGCTTCTATGGGAATCGTTTGGAAGGAGAAGAACAGTACTGGTGGATACAGTTTTGCTCTGCAATTGAATTTATCAAAACCATGGATTATAGTGATTGATGTATATGGTGTGTGTGTACAACAGACAGTGCAGGAACGGGTTTATGATAGTCAGTTTGTTTTGAAGCACATTGTACAGGCTAAGCAGAAGACTGAAAAGATACTAAGCAAGGGGAAAAATACAGTGTGTATGTATGAATTGAATGTATGTATTATGTGCATAATTTTCAGCATTGGACTGCTTAAGCAGAATATTTATGAAAATAAAACTGTACAGTTTTACAATAATGTAATTATTAGGAAGCTTTATGAATACTAATTTAGTCATTGTGAATTGGAGATTATATATATATTTGTAAGTATTACACCATCCGTTTATGTCACAGTTTTTCATAGATGTCTTGTGCAAGAGATCATATATTTGTAATGGAAGTACATAATTTTGTTTTCCTTTCTTGATATATATAATTTGTTGTAATAATAAGTATTTTCGTGTGATTTTCTTTTTTAAAGAAAAAGTTTGTTTTTAGTGTGATGTATGTGACAATACGTAAAGAAATTTTTGACTCACTCAAAAGAAAGAGAAAAGAATACAAGTTTAAAAAAGAAAAAGGTATTTTCCAGTATTTTTTAAAAGAAAGAAAGAAATAATTTAATGTCGATAGCGTTGTAAATAGAACAAAACGTAACTTGTATTCACTCTTTTGTCATGTTTTGATGTAGCATAATATTTCACGTAGTGAAATTTACCCATGACAAGTTTTTCAGTCAAGTGCTAGATAGTGTTCGTCTTTATTGCCTCTTATTATTATTATTATTACTTTTTTCTCCTCTTCCTAAATGACTCGCAATATTTAACAATGCTTCCAGAACCTCTCCTTCGTAATTGTCAAATGCTGTGGTTTTTGTACACTAAGTTCGTTCCGGTAGATACGTCGAGAAATAATCGCAGCAGAAAGTTTTAATTTAACAAATATTTATTAATGCTCATAACGATGCCTTATCGATAGTAGGGAAATGGGGAACACGTGTCTTAAGGAACAGCGTTTATATGTTAAAGAAAAAATCATGCGATATGTTGTCACATGCAATTAGTGTATAGGGTTCTGCCATCAAAAACATAAGCTCTTATGTTAGCGCATTTTGCGGCCAGGATTATCTTTAAGCACACTTAAGTACACAAAAATAATAATAATAAATTTGGCAACAATTACATATCCTTCGTTCGTCTAGTTTTTTTTAAAAAACAAAAGAATAAAAAAATGCGTATAATTGTTGATAAGCTCGTTTGTTGGATTAAATTGCATCTGTATATGTATATGAAGGGGTAAAAAAAAGACATAATAACATACAAGATGTTGGGAAGAACGTTACATAGGTACCTTATGTATATGTATGTAAAATTGTCATTAATATTCCTAATATTAGTCTTCTTAATTGAAAGAAGGGAAAAAAGACTGTTATTAGCTTTATCAGGAAACAAATAACATAATTTTAATAGACTATCTGAGAAGACAGCGTTTATAACCAAATAATAGTTTTTCACAAATTTCAAAAATATATTTAACAAAAGAGAATGCCTTGTAAATGTAAATGTACATTTGTTCTCTCATAAAAGAAATAATAATAATATAGAAATGTATAACAAATAGATAACGAAACAGCCAGAATATATTTTTAATGGTAAAGATATGAGTATATACTAGTGCTGTTAAAATTATTCGAATATCCGAATATTCGTTCTCAGTTTTCGAACAATTATGCGAATTCTAACAATACTAGTATGGGCCATAGTTATATTGACAGAAAAATCAGCAAATCCCTGGATTTTGCTCCAGAAGTTGCGCTAGGAAGGAGTTGTGTAAGAAAGTACATGTAGACTTGATGATTTGTGTAAACATCTATCAAGTGTGTGCCTGTTTTCGGAAAGGATGCTCTCAGTCTAGCTAGAAAATTGTTAGAGGGTACCCACATGAATCATTATTACAAAAAGAACTGAAATGATATCCATTCTAGAATGATACTTCAATAAATCATAGGCCGTTTGTTTTTGTCCATTGCATATGTATTTGTCAAAAACTCTTACCTGACATCCAACTGTAAATATGTACTTGATACCATAGATCATGAAAGCAATATAGATATTGGTAGTATCTAAAACTAATTAACTTTGAAAATTGTTCTAGTAAGTATACGAATAAGGAATAATGCAGGAAAGTGGACAGGATCCCAAGACAGCAAGGGGAAAAAATCATCGTTTTCAATTGTATCTCCTGATTTGGTAATAGTCAGATCACTCTGGTTATTTTGTCTTCTGCTTCTCAGTTTGGGAGATGCATACTTGTTTTACTCAGTCCGTAAATGTATATCTTCTTGTACTTCATCATTATAATTTGCTGATGAAAATCTTGTACTCAAGCAGGTCCGCAACTAGAGGGGGCTAGGGGGGCCTGGCCTCTCCTGGACTTTTCGTGGCCCCTCCAGACCTCAATACAAAAATCATAATTTAAATACGTGTAAGAGAATTTTTGATGACTTGGCCCCCCAAGATATTCATCATCCCCCCCCTTAAACCTCTGTGGTTGGTTTCAAGGAGTGACCGATAAATTAATTTATGAGAGACTTGTTCATTGTACACACACACACATTTCAATGGATAGAAGGAGTGTAATAGCGGTCCAATGTTACCGCTTGTCCGTAAATTCCGACACTAAGGACGCATTACAGTACAGTGCCTCCATCTCGTCTCTTTCAGTGATACCAAGCAAGTATTGAAATTAAAATAAGACTTACATTCTTTGATTTGAGTAAAAGAATAATAAACAACTGACATCATCGAAACGTAACGCCATGTTCAGGATGAGGATATTAGCAGGTCAGATCTCGTTCTTTCCGCAACTCTTATGTTTATTTTTTGTGTATTTACATTTTATGAATTACGAAGACACTTTTAAAAAGAGAATAAAATAGCTCCTTTTCGAGATAAACATCTGTATATGCCCGTGATTAGTCGAAGTAGGCTTTTTAATTTTGTGCCAATTAACGAGGGTGATAGAATATTTGGATAACGTAGTACTATAGGTGGCTAAGCGCCGTCTTAAATTTTATTTTGAGGTTTTTCTGTCTAATGAGCAAACGGTAACATTCTAATACCCACCGTTAGTGTGTAAACCACATTTTCTCCTTCTTTCTCTTAAAACGGAATAAATGTATACGAGGGTGACAAAATATGTAGAGAGCAAATTAAAAGATTCTTAATTAAATTAGAAATACTTTGTTCACTCACACCAACGAAATATATGTTGCTAAATAGGAAACTTTTAAATTAAGCCATTATCTTGCCAGCGTACAGGTCTCAGTGTGCTCAACTATTGGAGCAAAAACTCAGAAAATAACCAAAAGTAACATATTATGTATTGCCTTCTTCGTATAGAAATAACACTTTCTTGCAGCACTAAATTGTCCATTTAAGTATATATTACCTTTTAATTCGTTTCTTAATTTTCATGATTCTGGAAATGTGATAATCATTTTGTGTATTTCGATTATTCTGTCAATGTAATTATCTCCTATACTCATTACTTCACCATTATAAGCCTACCTGGCGTCTTCTTCAATATTTGCTTTACATATAATTCTATATTCATAGAACATTGTACATTCCTGCCAGTGATGAATCTGTGATTGTAAAAAAAAAAGAAAAAAAATGAAAAAGAGATTCAGAAGAGTTGTATATTTTTGTTTCTGTGTTCTAATTTTTCATCTATGTGCAATTTTTATTTTAGAGGATATAATAGATGATTAACCACAGCACAAGTTCAAATTTCAGAAGTTTAATACATAGTTACAACTAGAAGTTAATGCTGGTAAGATACTTACATAGTATTTGTCATCTGTTATATATTAATATATATAATTTGGTTAAAAAAAAATACAATTTATCTCAAAGTCAATTGTGGATATTAAAAGGTAATTGCTTAAAGCTATGTGTTTTAATTGTATTTCGTTCAGTTATGTATATAGATTACTAATTGGTTGATTTTTTGAAGAATGCATCCCTGTAGAGTGGACAATACCTTTCGTTTCTTTCTGCTTTGAGACCGAGAGCGTCTCACATTATCCTCAAGTGGTGCCGCCGAGGGAGTAACCCGGTGAGGGTCGGCATAAGATAACATTAGAATTGGAATACATAAAATGTCTTAAACTAAAAATTAAACTTAAGGATTTAAATTTTTCTATTCTGTTGGCAGTTAATGTATAATGACTGCACTGAAATTACATTCGAAATTAATACATATATTGCAGTTGCACATTCATCGCAGACTATCATCGCAATATGGGAGAAGTGCACTATCACGTAAAACTGTGTTTTTGTGGCTCGAGAAGTTTAAAAGTAGTCGAACAAGTGTAACGCATGAAGAGAGAGCAGGACGGCCATCAACCTCTACTACAACAGATAACATTCAGCAAGCTCGAGAGATGGTTCTGGCGAATAGGCGAACCACTATCGATGAGGTAGCATCTGCTTTGAACATCAGTAGAGGAATCGGATCACTGCTTGTTGTTCCTCTTTGGTGCAAACTTCAAATGGAGCGGCCATGATATATCTGCAACAAAAGGAATGGAGGAATTAAGGACAGAAGACAAAGTGGGCAATATAAGAAAAGTTATGACAAAAGTGTAGATAATTTTTGACTCACCGTCGTACGAGGCGTGTTTTTTAAGTAAGGTCCGCAGAAAGTATATACTTTACTCTATTTTTCGACATAGATGCCAAGTTTGTTCAAACACTTATCATACCCCTCAACCAATTTCAAAATACCCTCTTCATAAAAACTTGCCGCCTGCTCCGATAACCAAGAGTTCACTGCCGTTTTCATATCGTCGTCATCATTGTAACGGTTGTCACTGGGGTGTTGTTTGAGGTGGAGGAACAGATTGTAATCGCTCGGCGCAAGATCAGGACTGTAGAGTGGGTGGTCTAAAACTTCCCAGCCAAAACTGTCCAACAAATCGCGGGTCTGACCTGCAGTGTGAGGTCTTGCGTTGTTATGGAGAAGGACAATGCCCTTTGTCAGCATGCCGCGTCGTTTGTTTTGAATCGCTCTGCGTAGCTGTCTCAGGGTTTGGCAGTATGCTTCTGCATTGATAGTGGTTCCTCGTTGCATGAAGTCGACCAACAAAACACCATGCCTATCCAAAAACATCGACGCCATGATTTTGCGCTGGGACAGTGTCTGTTTGGCCTTCACCTTTACAGGCGAGTGTGTGTCTCTCCATTCCATGCTCTGTTGCTTCGATTCGGGCGTGATATGCGAAACCCACGTTTCGTCTCCAGTTATGATCTGACTCAAGAAGCCGTCAGGGGGGCGCGGTGGCTCAGTGGTAGAGCGTTCACCTCTGGTGCTTGGGGTACCGGGTTCGATCCCAGCCCCCGCCAAGTGAACTTTGTGGTGGACAAACACCGTGCTCGTGGGTTTTCTCGGGGTTCTCCCGTTTCCTCCCACTTTCTTCATTCCACCATTTCACTCATCTCTCATCATCACCGTCTCCTTTAGCCTAACCGGCATAACCGTGGGACGTAAAACTCAAAGATTTCATTTCATTTCAAGAAGCCGTCACCTTCTTCGTGATAACGAGTCAAGAACTTCATCGCACACTCAAATCTTTGGTTTTTGTGGTCCTCTGTTATGAGTTTCGGGACCCAACGGGAGCACAGTTTCCTAAACTTTAGGTGTTCATAATTAATTTTGTAAAGCACTGATCTCGACACGTCAGGAAATTCGTTTGAGAGATCTGTTATTGTGAAGCGCCTGTTCTCACAAACCCTTGCTTCAACTGAAGTCACCAAATCGTCTGTAATCGAAGAAGGGCGACCGGAGCGGTCCTCATGATGGACGTTGTCACGGCCATTTTTGAATTCTCGTATCCACTTACGCACTTTGCTTGCACTCATAACAATATCACCGTACACTTCGCAAATCTGCCGATGAATTTCTGCATCAGACAGGTTTCTTGCTGACAAAAACCGTATCACTGAGCGAACCTCACACGCGGCGGGCGACTTGATAGTCTTAAACATTGTGAAACACAGAACACAACCGTACAGGTCAGCAACAGAGCTGAAACTGAGCACAGTTGTTCCCGAGGCACGCCGGTACACGACACACACGCTCGTTGCGGTATGCGCGCGAACTACTAGTGTCCACAACAAAACGGACCTTACTTAAAAAACACGCCTAGTATTATCGGGTTCCTGTTTCAGAAGTTACACGAGAAATGAAGCTAATTAACTTTTCACAATTACTTAGTTTTGTGTCCGCTTCAAATTACACTATCGTTAAGTATGTATGTTAGTAGATATGTAATAACCCAATGATCTTTACAGAATCGACTGAGAAATTCAAATGAAAGAAATACGTTGACCAGTGTTGGAAACTTCAGTTGTTTTCCAGTCCTTGAATAGCTTGAATTCTTTGTGTTGAGTAGAGATGCAAGAAAGCCAGCTTTTTAGGGATGTTTTTTTTTCTTCATAAAAAGCCGCTTTTGAGAAAAAAAACAAATATTAGCTTTTTTGAATTTTTATTACTTTCTTATTCAAGTACCACTTTTGTTTCCCTGTAATAGATTCTACAGTTAAGAAAGTAAGTTTACAGCATCCAATACTTATGAGACTTACGTCCAGTCCAGGGCTGATAGTCCTGATTAGTTTTCAAACTCTTAGCAGTTGTTGGCAGCAAGTGTACGTTATGCAACCAGCATATCCCAAATGTCATTACGGCTGCCTAACCATCTTATCAAGTACTGGAAGTTATGTCTTGATAAATGTTTTTTATTGGTTGCCTCGTTCATTCTGGCAGATATTCCGAGTTTTTAGTCTCACCTCCTTAAAATGGTTCCATGTCAAACTAATGTGGCCTATGACAAAAATTTGTTCAATTAAATAATATTAAATTGCGACTCAAGCAGCCTCAAGTTTTGAATGCATTTACAGTTACAACATGACGCAATGATACTTTCTAAGTTTGGAATGGCTAAATGAAACTACACCATATCGCGAATAGGGGTAATGAAGGTAGAACTGAATCTATTACTGTATAGTACCATCATGATGGCCATCTTGGATTAGGGTCCAAAATTTTTAGTAGGAAATGGTCATGCGACATATCGTTTCGGGGTAGCTTTTTCCTACAAATACACATCTGACGTTATTTGTAACTCGTAATCATTTAATAGTTATTACCTTCATAATGTATTTTATTAACTTACAGTTGACTTGCTAAACTTACAAGATAATCCAAAACTTGAGACCGCTTGCGACACCATATCATATTATTCAATTGAGCTAATTTTTCTTATGGGTTACTTTGGTCTGATATGGAACCATTTTTAGGTGATATAAAACAGAAGTCGAAAAATAAGGACCCTAATATGTAATGTAGCTTTTCTACACTTTTGGGTAGCTCTAGCTATGAAACTAAGTACTTTTCCCTATAAGAACACACGAACTTATTATTATTATTATTATTATTATTATTATTATTATTATTATTATTATTATCTTGGTGTCAAGAATCAGCTGCCAAATGTTATCAGTGTTGTTTTGGAACATTCTGTGTAATTATAGGTGCGAATTTCGTTCTTAACTATACTGAGCAATCTAAAATGCGTTTCCACAAGTATATTAGCTTCACCACACGCAGCAAAACTCATGTTCGAGTATGAAAGAGATTATATAGGGAAAGAAGTAAGGAAATTGAATAGTTTTGATTTGGAAGAAGACATTACACAAAAATGCAGTCTTGGAAAGTAACGTAACAAACGTAACGCGTTACTCTTTAAGTAACGTTTCTAGTAACGCGTTACAATTTTTTAACCCTAAAACACCAAGATGGGTCCAACAAAATTAATCTAACCAAAACTAACCTTACCTAACCTTAAAACTAACCTTACTAAACATTGTAAAGCACTAATATTGTATAACAAAATCCTTTAAAATAAGTTAATATCATGCATTGATAAGTATTGATAACTATGGGTCCAACGGACCCACCTTGGGCATTTCTGTATATAACATACCTTGGTGTTTCTAGGGTTACGTAACGTACCTAGTTTGCGTTACATGCCGGATGAGTAACTACAATATATATGTATATTTTTTCGGAAATGTTTCTTTGCTGTAAGGACATTTCTTGGAATGGAGCAATGGAGCACGAACTATGTCTGTGCCGACAGTCACTCACCGGCACAGAGAGAAACAGATAAGATCTTAGTTCCACTTGCTGTTTTTGGAAGATGAGTACAGTCTCAGGGAAATCACATGTACCGATTGCAAGCACCTGGAAGATTTTGTCATAGATTTTGACAGCTTTTTCTTTGGTAGTAAAATTTCTAGAGTAGACTGAAACATGACACACACATGTCATTTGGGATCAAGCTATTGTGCAAATGTCAGTAACTTGTTTATGCGTGCTCTTAATAATATTATAATAATGCTTTCTTCAATACTTCATTCTTACACATTACTCAGTGCTGTCTGTTTATACTTATAGAAACTTCAAAAGTTGCAATTTCTTCAGGAATAAAAATGTGTCAATTGCAACAAAGTTAGAAAAAAAATATTTCATTTTCTCAGGAGATTAAATAAAGAAATGTATATCAAGTATAGGTGAAGTAGGAGTGTAATTTGTTGATTGGTAATCGTGACAATGATATAGCAATTTTCTATGATATACTCTTACAACTAGGATAAGTAGGTTTTAAATTAGTCAGCGAAACGTCAACTGTTTTACAGTATACAGTTACTGTAAACTGTTTTACAGTATATGATTATTTTATAATAAATCAATAATTCAGAATCATAGTTAATATAAATACTTTTTTCTTACTTTTCAATTTTTTTTATTTGTTAACAAACATGTTTACATTGTTACAGCAACCACAAGTAATGTAGCACACACTGCAAAAAATCCTATACTTTTTGTACGTGTAAACTACAACGAATTTTGATCACTTGTTTTACATGTATACAGGGTGTTTGAAAACAACACCGACAATGTTTGAGAGGTGATTCCTGACACCAAAATAAGACTAAAAGTATAGACCAAGCTGGGTGCACAAATACTTCCTTTCGGAATTATAGGCTGCCGAAAATACGAAAAAATGAACTTTAAAGGTCCATAGCTCCAAAACTAGGACCTGCCGTAGTCGGGTCAAGACTTTACTTAGGAACTAATATGTGTTCTATTCAAAAATACATGTTTCAGAATCCTAAGGTACTCACGCAACAATTTTTGTACAGGCAGTTTGGTTATGGGCATGTAATCTGAAGTACTCACTAACTACCTCTATAAAAATTGTTGCGGAAGCACTGCAGGATTCTACTGCAGGTTACTCGTACAAAAAGTGAACAATTTTGCAGCAGGCCCATATTTAGGTAAGTGCTATTCTGTGCTCGAATACAAGGTGGCAGAATTTAAGGGGTGGCAAAAATTTGGAATTTTTAAGGTCCATAATAAAATATTTAAAACTAGCAACCTGCAGTGTCCCGCGCAGGCGCGATAAACTATGTTAATGTGTTTAATTCGCTCTGATTAACGTAGTTACTAATTAGCTAGCTTATCTGATTACTTTTAAAAAGTCATCCTCTCCCACCCCACTCCAAGGGGTGAGGATAAACTTCAACATCATGAAAACTGATACCGTTAAACTCAACGACCTCGAAAACTATTAATTCAACATCAATATCTGTCATTTTCGATTACTTTTTAAATATCTCCCACATCCTGGAGAGTGGAGTATGACCTTGAAGTTGAGTTGAGTTAAAACTGTCACTATTCATCTCAACGACCTCAAAAACTATGAATTCAACTCTAATATTGGTCGTTTTCGATTATTCTTAAAATACCCCCATGTTATTCTTATGGGAACTTTGCACCCCATATCTCAGCTCAGGTGTGACCTAGGGACCTGGAACAAATCATTTGGATAATTTCTCCGGGAGCTTTAAAACATATTAGAATTTAATGCTTATATCTATTATGGTTCTCGAGTTGAAAAGCGCTACAGACAGACAGCTTATTGCATTATTAACCCTTTCATACCTGGTGGTAACATTTGTGTACATATTTTAATGTTAATATAATTACTCTGGAGGATTCAAAATGGCTGGGTTTTCATGTCAGTATTCTTTGAACTTGTCTAAATCACTTTCCACTATTTTTCTGGTGCTTTCATCTGTTGTCAGGAACAGTAGCGTACGCAGGAATTTAGTTCGGGGGGGTCCAAACTCAATATGAAGGTATTTTATATTAAAGTTCCTAAAATTGCCCCTAAAATTAGGCTAAATTTACACAAAAGTCGAAATTTCAGGGGTGGGTCCGGATCCCCAGGACCCACCCCTGCGTACGTCCCTGGTCAGGAAGCTACGCATATTTCTTGTAGAGTACTTGTAGGAGCTATCACGATAGACGAAGCTCAGCCAGCCACGTAGGCTGTTTTATTCTTGGCAAACTATTTGCAATAAATCCTCCTCCTGCTTTAGTGATGTGTTTTGAGTTTCTAAACTATGTAGATCACTATGATCTTTTGGATTAATGCCATTTTGTATTTTACATACGTATTTCAACCCTAGTGCACGCAAAATGTTTCATCCATAATTCTTTAAATATGACATCCGCAAACAAATTGACGCTTGTATTTCATTTGTTAAGTCCAAAGGAATAATAAGACAAAAATAAAATCGGAGAGTAAACAAAAAATCAGGGCTTTAATATAGATGCTATTAAACCAGTACTGACGGTGAATAATGTAAACAATTCTTTTTTTTTTTTTTTTTTTTTTTTTTTTAATCAGTTATCACCAATAATTTTTGGTGTCTTACAGTGATGTCCACCAATGTATGTCAGTCAATCCCAGCTTCAAAATCACGCCCCATTAGATCTCTAGATAATACTTTAGAAATTCAATCTTAATTCAAGTGAAATTATGAAATATAAAAATGACATAACGGTTGATTAAGAATTAATAGAATGCAATTTCTCCGGACAGTAAAAAAACCTACATGAAAAAATTACATGCCAGTATTGAGAGAATATGTCCCCAATGTATGAGTGGTTAAACTCGTTGCCTTATAATAAGGGGGTTCCGGGTTCGATTCCCTGTGGGGGACAAGTGGTTCGGATCCCAAGTTAAGCTATAGGACCCATCCTTAGTACGTCATCATAATCCCATAGAAGGCAATGGCAAACTACCATGATTTCACCTTGCTCAGGGACTTTTGGGTCAAACACCTACCTTCGGGCAGAACACATCGTAATCATCAATCATCATTGAGAGAATTAGGCCATTTAAAATTACGTTGTAACTTTTGTAACCTGTAACTTTTTAAATAAATAAACCAAGACAACATGATAAGTCATCAATTATCGTTGAGTTCACTTTTCTAATCGCTGCCTTAACCTAGATTTTTGGGTAATTCATATTATGGCCACATTGTAATTTCTATGGATGGCAACACCGAAAATTCTTTTCATTCATATTTTCGAGTGTGGAATAACATTATCTATTATTGTGGTAAGTTGCATTTCATTATCTCTTTTCACTTACGAAAAGCGGGCAAAAGAAAAATGGTTAGCTTTTGTATCATTTTTAGTAGTCTGCTCCTATAAGACCCTAAAAGTTTAAATTCAAGATATAATATAGGATATTGCAGTGTGAAGAGATGTTCGACAAAAATTACCTTTGAGGACTTTTATTATCTAGTAACGAAGAAAAATTTGATTATAGTAAAGTTAATCTGATAAAAACTCAAAGGATTAGCATATTTGCTTTTGATATGATATTTGTTACCGAATGAGAATCAATAATTAACATAAAATTAGAAAAGATGGAGAAGAGTGTGAAAATAATTTGAGATTAAAATAAATACGAAAACGATTAAATCATTGTGGCTGGGATGATTGAAGCTGTAACACTTGAAGACTCGGTGTAGAAAACAATGTAAGTGCGAAAAGTAAAAGTTACTGTAACAGTAGAGACAAAAGATAGTAAATTGTGCCCACAAAATAGAAAATACTATTGCTTAGAAATATAACCTAGCATATAACGAAGTATGAATATCTAACTAAATCATAAACATTCAAAAAACAAAGTGAAATAACTTAAAGGTGGCACTTACCTTGTTTTCTTCAGCGATCTTCAATTATCGAAGTCTGAGCAGAAAAAAAAAGTGACTAGTTTTTAATAGTGGGACCCAATAACTCGAAGTTAAAGGAAATAGATAAAAATTCGAATTGTCGAGTTTTTCGAATAATCAAGGTGGCCACAACAAAAATTCAAGATACTGACTATATAGCCTCTATAACTCGAAGTTTTATTCATTCAACCTCTATAACTCGAAGTTGTGAAAACTTAAATTAAATAAGATGACTAGTAAAAGTAAAATACCAGACCTGTAAAACACAATTACAATCCACATTAGTAATAATTACAATTATGTAAAATCATTGAGCTACAGCTTCAAGTTATCGAGGTCACATCAAGAGCAATTCGACTTATAGAGGTAAACTTCGACTCGTAGAGGTTCGCAGATACGAAAGTTCGAGTTATCGAGTTTTTTTTTTTTTTAAATATGATTATGAAACCCTTAAAATTCGACTTATCGAGGTTGTAACTTTTAAACATTTGACTTACAGAGGTTATTTTAACGTTGAGTGTTATGGAGAGTTTAAGAGAATGTGAAAGAATTCGAGTTATCGAGATCCAACTGTAGTTAGGTAGTATTAATAAAGAAGATATGAGATATAAACGATAAACAGAAAGCACGGTGGAAATTTATCAAATTGGATGATAAAAAAAAAATATATTGTACTTGAGTTCTCGAACATTTGAATGTTGAGAATGGAAAAAGCTGATTGGAATGATAAATAAATAAAGGACGTTAGAAATAATTGGGATAAAGGAACATAATATGAAATTATTAAAAAGATTCTTTGGGAAGAAATAGTATTTTAAATGGCGTGATAAAAGGTGTGATGGAAGAAAAACAAAGTAGAGAAATATAAAATTAATGGTATAAAATGGAATATAAACTTCCTACATAGAGACGGAACTTCCTTTAAGGATCGATGGAAACGTTTAAAATACAGTATGTAGTAAGTGACCTACCGGTACGACTGAGGGAACAATATTATGATTAATTGTACTGGAAGAGATAGAAACCGGATACAGCTAGCTCTAATTCAAGTACTCCCTATTTACCTCATGATTTTGATGTATATTTCGCTTGGCTTTAGAAATATTCTTTGATCTAATCGTTCATAGAAACTTTCTTTGATCTAATCGTCCCTAAAATCATTCTTTGATCTAATCTTTCCTAGAAGCATTCTTTGCTCTAATCTTTCCTAGAAGCAGTCTTTGATCTAATCATCCCTACAAGCATTTGATCTAATCGTCCCTAAGAAGCATTATTTGATCTAATCATCCCCCTCAATTTTTACATGCCTTGACAGCAGTGAATACGGAATGCATCAGCAGGAAGTCATAAGTGTTAGGGAAGACAAGTTCCTCGGTTTTTCTTATTCAGAATAATGTGCACTTAATATTTTTTTACAGAATATTTCACGTTATCCACGTATAAGCGTGAAATAATAAATCTAGCGTTACCCAATGCACGAGAAGTGTATTTTCCTATTCAAGACTAGATGAGAAAGGGACAATGCTCATCTCGTTTTCGAGATAAAAAGTATCAAAAATTCTCACTTCACCTTGGTTCTCGAAAAATTTTATTTCCATTTGTTTTTTAATTAAAGAATTAATAATTCCTCTGTAGACTAGATACAACATAAAATACTTCTTTGTATTTCAAAGCTCATTGAATATGAAAGGAACAGAAGAAAAATATAAAGAGTAGTTTCATTTGTTGTGTACGTACAGTACACTGAGTTTGTTTCTCTTCCCTAGAATAATTGAATATACTTCATAATCTGCAAGTTACTGACTGATACGAGTATAAACAGTCGTTTCTTCACTTCTGCAATAAAACTGTAGTCGTTACGTATGCTATATTACATCTGTACCACTAATATATATGTTTTAGTAGGATTAGAATGAAATGTTGCCGTTTGTGTATTAACAAAACGTTCTTAGTGTTTCTGTTGGGATATTAAGGTTATAGCCAAAGGCTAAAAAATTCCCGGTATTCGAAAAATACGAGTATGGCTAGAGATGGACACAATTCGAGTCAAAGGTAATTTTCCCGAGTCGAGTTCCGAGGCGAGTCACTTGTTTTTGAGGTCGAGTTTCGAGTCGAGTCGAGTTTAAAAAATGGCTCGCTCGTTGAGCTCGCTTTAACTCGTTTTAAAATCATAACCTGATTAGACTGAAAAGCGAAAGCCATGAGAAGTGTAAGCAGTAATTTGGAATACTTTTAGTGTTGCTTGCGAGAAGGGACACTGCTCGGCTCGCATCTCGTCTGGTCTAGATAACGAGACAGCCTCAAATGAGGTAAGCGCCAATATAAGTGTGTACTATAGTTTTTAACATCAAAGCTGAGACCTGTATAGTCGAATGTTTTAGCCTAAGCAGATGTCCATTCCGGTTAGTAATATCAATTTGCTAGACTCGGTTCAACTGAGTTAACAGCGCGAGCCGGCTCGGTTGGAATGAGTGAAAAACTCGATTCGACTCGGCTCAGGTGAGCTATCGGCTCGGTTCAAACGAGTCCATCGGATCAATTTAACTCGGTTCTACTGAGCCAATGGCTCGAGCCGGCTCGGTTGGGGAGAGCTATCAGCTCGGTTAGGTTCGGCTCAGATGAGTCATCAGCTCGAGCCAGCTCGGTTGGGATGAGCCATCGGCTCGGCTCAGCTTAACTGAGCTGAGGGCTCGAGCCAAGTTGGTTGGGTGAACTGTTGGTTCGGCTTACTTCTCGGTTCGGCTTCATAGTGAATGAGCTGTGAGCCGAGCCGCTCGTTCTGCCGAGTAGTTTTGAACATGTTTGGCTATCGCCCTATAACTTTTAACAATTTTTGGCTCGAGTTGCGAATACTTGCTCCTCCGGAACTCAAACCTAGAATCTTGCGAACGATATCCTTGGCTCCTAGACTTCACGACTATTAAGGTCGGTAGTCAACTAGTTTTTAATATTCAGGTACAAACCGCCTTTCATGTTTATACACGGTGTTGTTATGATAATAATAATAATAATAGTGGCATTGTTAATACATTGTCTATGTAGGATACTTGAAGAGAGAACTTAAAAGTACACATAGAATTTGGCTCGACTCGACTAGACTCGAAACTCGATCCAAATTCGAATCGAGTTGGAGGAATTTTTTCGATCCGAGCTCTCGAGTCGAGCTTAGATATGTCTGCTTCGAGTCGAGTCGAGCTTCAAAGAAATCTCGCTCGTGCCCATCCCTAAGTATGGCACCCTGCACATTTATGGCCAAAACATGTAGGCCAATATACAAGTTAATTTGTATTATTATGACACTTGGTTTTCAGAACTCGCGAGAATTCTAGACTGCACAGAAGAAATAATATGTCAGAAATTGGCCAAACTGAGATAAGTCAAAATTGGAGATCTATGTGTGATGCTCCTCCTCCGGTTAACTTGGTACAGTATAAGTCAATTCTAAACATGAGCTGAATAATCGCGAGTGTAAGTGATTCATATTTATTCTTGGTAAAATAAAAAAAATCGCTTCCTGAAAACTTTTTTTTTTTTTTTTCTTACTGTTTCTCCCGCGCAGTTCAGAATTGTTAAAGCTATTCCTAATCATCACTGAAAGTTTCAAAACCATATTTATAAATTTTACGTTATATCAAAAAAAAAAAAAAAACTAATTCAGAAATTAATTCATGTATGATTTTCTTTTATTATTAATTCTTCTGGTACCCAGTATTTTGATAATGTACTAGGATCCCACCGTGACGTGTTCCCTCCCGCCACTATTTGTAAAACGGTTCTCATCTCCCCAATATTTCAAGTATCTTAGGTCAACTATGACCCAAGAGATGCTGAACCATGTAACAGTTTGCTACGTTCACAAAACAGTGTTAGATAAAGTGGATTTGAAAAAAGTAACACTGTTTCCAATTGTGAAAAAAAGACTGTCAGTTTTCGGCCCTATGAAGGTAAAGGTGAAGGGTAAACTGTAAAGTAAGGAACTGTTTTTATTTAGATAGAGAACAGCAAAGCGAGTTTAGTTTAGCAAAATAATAATAATAATAATTTGAACTAATTTTTTACTATAGATTGTTAGGCCTCATTTACATATGCCTAAATCTGTTTTTCAAAACTTTGTTTCTGAGTATCCACTTCACACTATCTTTTACCATTATTTTATTTTTGATATACACTTGGTATCATTTAAGTTTAACAAAATTTGTAAAACAAAGTTGAATTTTACTATTTGAATAAACAATGCTTTTTTTAGTACGGTACCTCATTTCAAAAAAAAAAAAAAAAAAAAGACTAGCCTAAAAATAAAACACAAAAATGTTTGTTTTATTTATTTTTATGTCAAATGCTTTAAAATGCAATGTACGAAGACTATTTTTTTTTTAATTTTCCGGGGAGGGCCTCCTGATTTCCCGCTTTCCTGGGGATATCCCATACACCCCAGTCCTTCACTTTCCTGGGGATATCCCATACACCCCAGTCCTTCGCTTTTCTGAGCAGTATCCCATACATCCCAGTCTCCCCAGTAGTCTATCCCCCCCCCCAAAGTTTATGCGCTGCTGACGCCAATGATATAGCTGTTAGGGTTTCGGCAAGTTTGTTTGTACGTAGATATTAGCTTTAACTGCAGTATGTATTACAAGTATTATCTCTGCAGCGTATTTGAATCCTTTAGAGAAAGTGATCAAAAATCTTTTTTTTTTTAAAAGCACCGGTTTTTATGTTTGTGTTGCTTGTATGATATTAAATTTAAAAATGCAACTCTGTCCTGAATATGTTTCGAACGTTAAATAGTAATACTTCAGAACATCATCCCAAACTGTTCCACCTAACCTAAAACAGGTTATGAATAGATAATAAAACCATCGCACTTTTTATCAGAACTGTTAAGACCTTTCATTCCTCTGCAACAAAGCCCACTTGATGTATGATGGGAAGGCTTTCGAAAAAACAGTGATAAGTTGTTTGTTTACCGATCATTCTAAGACTTCCTGTTTCTGATAAAAATGTATAAAATCCAATAAACTGTCATTACACTGTACGGTACTTTCCTCTATTTTTCTGCTATGTTATCTTTATCAACAAAAATTAACTATACCTTCTACTTGGTTATTATGTAGATGCAGAAAGTTCTTCCAAGTTCAATGAAACGGTGTTGTTTCCGTTCTTTTTTCCTAATCATGTAAAAAGTTTGCCAGCGGTATTTTTTTGTTAAGAAAAGTGAACATCGGGTTAAAACTTTAAAAATCAAATGAGGAAGAGTTATCAATGGAAGAGTTACCGAAAGCACTTGTTTACGGGTTCATCAACAAGTCTAGTACGTTGGTAAACTGGTAAAAAAATATATTGAACAACATAGAATTTAACAAAATGCTCTGAAATTACGCAGTACGAAAGTATATGACCAACCGAATTGCTCTTAGTGAGTGATATATGGTCAGCATATCGGCTTCTAGGGTCCGTAGCCATTTTTGTAGCTTCGTAGTCCAGAGCTCTTTAACTTAAGTAGACCCTCAATTGCCTCATGATGCTGGGTCAGTGTCGAAAATTACATTTATATCAGGAATCGAAACACTCGCACTAAACAATCTGGTTTACAAAGAAGTAACCTGATTGTATTTCTTTAAGACAAGAACGGGACATTCGAATTGCAAAAGTGGAATATTAGGAAGCAAAACCACCAAACTAGCAAACTCTTTACATATTGAGTTATTTCTCTCTGAGGTATATTTTCATCGTTGAAATCACAAATGGCTTTTCGGATGATATCATTTCTCCTTGAAAGATATAATCCCATAAATTTCCTAATTTCAAAGATTCGAGGTGTATTATTCGAACTTAGAAACGCATGAATAAATAGGGAAAAAAAATCTTGCTAATGTTGTTAAGATCTAATCGAGCAGATTTTATCCATAAAGCCTATAAATGACTTTGACAGAAGCAGAAGTAAAGTAGAATAATTCCCAACAACGCAATTGTCTTCAATTTATGCATTCTTTATGACTATTATACTGTACTATATGAAAAGTGTATTTATATTATCCACAAAAAACAATTAGGAATGTTACATGTGCACCACGTGAGGGAATTTGGGTTGTAGTGTTCACATCTTGGGACGCTTTGTTGATTGCAGAATATCGTTTCTCGATATCTATTATATAGTTTTATCTCTATAGCGATCAATGTTAAAACCAGAAGCGGTTGATTTCTTCTACTTCCGGTTTGAACAGAGAGTTAAAAGAAGATGGTGTGTCTACCCATTCTTAGAACGATAAATCGATTTAAAAATGAAATGAAATGAAATCTTTTTAAGTTTAACGTCCCACGATTATGCCCTTTAGGCTAAGGGAGACGGATGATTTAGACAAGTGAATGATGATGGAATAATTGGTGGAATGAGAAAGCGGGAGGAAACAGGGTTACTCCCAGAAAACCCACGGGCACAATGTTGTCCCCTACAAGCTTACTTGACCGGGGATCGAACCAGAGACGCCACTCGCCAGAGATGCTCTATCACTGAGCCACCGTGCCTCCCTTTGTTTTGTCCAAAGAAGAGTCATAGTACATAGGGCTCCAAAACTTCTAGACTAGAAGACTAGGACACCTTATTGAAATCTGCAGTATATTCATAGCTATACACTTGATCCTTGCTGATATAATTAATGAAATAATAGCCTAGCCTATATTAAGACAGGTAAGAATGTGACAGAGAGTAGATTATTTCAATCAGTTGAATATCAATAAAATGGGATGTTGTTTAATGTTGCATGAATATTAAGTTATGTTTTGGAAAGAATCGGAACATTTTTTTGAGTCTCAGTGTTTCTTTCATGCATACTTTCGGAGGAGAGATTTGCTTCCTTCCCTCTGGAGTTAGCCAAGCTCAACCCCAAACCTAGATAAATTTAAATTTGCTAGTGCCAATGTACCAAAATAATGTCCCAGTGCAGCCCTGTCACATTTTGAGTTTCGCCCCCTGGAAAAACATTTTCTGAAATAATTCGGAACGTAAGGAAATTGACGTAAATTTTTGGTACTGTCTCGGTTAACCTACCGTAGTCGGGTCAAGACTTCACTTAGGAACTAGTATATGCTCTATCCAAATATCCTGTGGTACTTCCGCAACAATTTTTATAGGTAGTTGGTGAGTACTTCAAATTATATGCCCGTAGCCAAACTTCCTCTATAAAAATTGTTACGTGAGTACCTTAGGATTCCAAGACATGTATTTTTGGGTAGCGCACATATTAGTTCCTAAGTGAAGTCTTAACCCCACTACGGTAAGTACCATAGTTTTGGAACTATGGACCTTTAAAGTTCATTTTTTCATGTTTTCGGCAGCCCTAAACTCCGAAAGGAAGCAGTTGTGCACTGAAGTTGGTCTATACTTTTTGTCTTATCTTGGTGTCAGATACCACCATATATATATAGGGTGTTAATGAACTATACCGACAAACTGTAAGAGGTGATTCCTTACATCAAAATAAGAGAGAAAGAGAGAGAGAAAAAAAGAGGAACTATGGACCTGTGGGGAAAAGTGCATAGTTTCAGAGCTAGGGCTTTCAAAATCGCGAAAAAGCCAAATTTCAGGAGGCCCTATTTCGAATTCGAGAAACTGTGGATGGTGGTCCTTATTAACATAAAGGAAGTCACGCATACGCAATCCAAAAATGCATATTTCATTAATGTTCAATGAGTGTACAGAGCATTCCATACAGGGTGAAATTCCCAGACATGCCTTCATCCGAATTTTGAGATATGGTCTGATTTTATGATTGGTCCAAAGTAGGCAAACGATAAGCCTTGATCGCAGTGAACATGAGATCCTTTGGCGCGATGTGGGAAGTGTTATGGAACGTCAGCAACACGGTCTCTCGAACTCGGGAGAACGGATGCTGAAATGTTTTCTTTCACGCTTATAAGTGAAAAAAAAAAAGTGAAATATATTGTGACGAAATATATCGCATCACAAGTTATTTTGAACACACACACCCAAAGAAAAAAAAAATGAAGCTGCCGGTTCCTAACACTTCCAAGTTCCCTCCATTGGATGTCCATTGTTGTCAAGGCTTACCTCCTGCCTACTTTGGACCCTCCTTGAAATCAGGGTATATCTGAAAACTCTAATGAGAGCATACGTGAGCATTACACCCTGTAGGAAATGCCCTGCACACCTATTCAAAATTAACGAAATATGCACTTTTGGATTATGTATGTGTGGCTTCCTTTACGTTGATATGGAACACCATGCACAGTTCCTAGAATAGGAAATAGGACTTGTTTAAATTTGGCTGTTTTGCAATTTTGGACAGTCCTAGCTCTGAAACTATGCACTGTTTTTCGCCATAGGTCCATATGAACTTTTTCTCTTATTTTGATGTGAGGAATCACCTCTTACAGTTTGTCGAACGCCCTGTATATATAATTGATAGTGTACGATAACTAACCCACCTTTTTAGGTCAAAATGATCTGAAGTATACACTAACCAAGCTTTCCATCATGATATTTGCAAAATGACAGCACATTGTATGATTAATGAGAAATTAATCTCAAAGTTATGATTAACTCTTAAACTTAAACTTGTATTTAACGATAATATTGTCTAAAGATAAGAGATATAACCAGTGGCGTATTTACGATTTTATTTCGGGGGGCTTTGCTAAATTTATTCCTGGAAATGTGAAAATTCTACAAGTTTTTTCATTTACTTTAAAATAGTAAATAAAATTTCGAGGGGCTTAAGCCCGGAAGCTCCCTTAAATACGCCACTGAATATAGCAATCGATATATCACTTAGAGTTGAACACAATGATATGCTTGAAGGTACATTCTCATGCGTAGTTTTCGAAAAATTGAGAGAAATGAATTTTTATGCCGTTAAAAATATACAAGAGTAAGTAAAAAAATTATCCACAATATAGCTATAACATTTCTTACATTGTTTATACTGACCTCTGTCCTCATTTATTTTATTGTTATGTTGTTGTGATCACGCTATGAAAGTTTGATCCTAATTCCTCCATTTGTCTTCCTTTTGTTGCAGATAGATCATGGCTGCTCTATTAGAAGTTTGCACCAAATTGAAATAACAAGCAATGATCCGGTTTTTGTTTTTGGAAGGTGTATTAGGGGCCAGACGACGTGCCACTTCATTAATAGTGACTCGCCTGCAGGGGCGGCTTTAGAATTTTAATTTTGGGTAGGCCCGTCCCCTCGTTTATGGATACATCTACACATTTGATTGATTAATAACAGTAGGAAATTACTTTTACAGTAGTGGTTGATGCTATTTGTTCAAATAATTATCTACTATTAATATAATGGAAAATATATTTACTCTTTATTGTATCTTTTAACGTTTATATATTTTTTAAAACTTTTGGGTAGGCCCGTGCCTACCCGGGCTATCCGCTAAAGCCGCCACTGCTTGTCTGTCTAACAGAACCATGTTACGTGCACGCTCAACGTTGTCATCATTTGTGGCCCTAGATGGTCGTTCGGCTCCTTCCTCGCGTGTAACACTTGTGTGGCCATTTTTGAATCTTTCAATCCATTTGTGTTCAATTCCTCTTTGGTTGAATACCACAAAAACCAAATCACTGCTAGTTGTTCCTCTTTGGTGCAGATTTCTAATGGAGCGGCCATGATCTATCTCTAACAAAAGAAAGACAAATGAAGGAATTAAGATCAAACTTTCATAGCATGACTACAACAGCATAACAATAAAATAAATGAGGACAGAGATTAGTAGAGTCCGGATTTTTATGTAATATCAACCCCCTAAATATGTACATAAATATGTAACAAAAATCGTTTAAAATGTAAGGGATATGTAATATTATATAAGAATATGTAATATTACATATGTTACATATTTATGAAAACGTAATATTAACACGCGTATGTGTATGCAATATTTAAACGAATTATGAAAATAAAAAGGAAAATCTACTACACTTTATCCTACTTAATGCAAGTCCCCCAATGATGTGAAATGCTTGAACAGCTGAGACAGCCATACGTCACTGACGTGACTGATTGCAGGATAATAAAAATGAAGGAAGATGTGAATCGGCTAGAGGGAAACAGGAAAGCCCCGAGAAAAATAATGTATACGGCATTTTTACGTCAGAAATCTCATGTGGTGTGGTGTGGTCCCGTTTCAAATCTAGAACCTTTTACACTAAATGCGCATCCGTCACCACGGCCCAATCTTGAAATGAATTATACGCAATATACAAATTTAAATACTAAAAGCAACTTAAGACGAAATGTATTGTTTTATATATATTTATTTCATGCAGGGAAAAGCAGTCCTATATCTTTTAAACAGTACCAGCTGAACTAACAAGGAGAAGGCAGACTTTCGTAAGTGAACTTCGGGATCATTTTTTGCGATGTGCTAGTGCACATTTACAGAGTTAATATTACAAACTGGGAGAGCGCAAAGGTCAAAAATAACCGAGAAAAACCGTCTTAAAGTTTTCTACTCGCCGCATATATAGTAAGACGTGCAAACTTATCAAGTGACGGCGTGGCAGAGTGAGAAGCACCTGAGACTCAAGTGCAAAGGGTCCCGGGTTCGATTCTCATTCGAGTCAAACTTTTATTTTCGCTTTTTGCTTCAAGCAATAAGATAGCATTTGCAACTATAAGTAAAATATTAATTCACCATATGTTTATAATGTATTAAAACAATAGAAATTTTCAATCACTTGTAAAATCTTTCAATGCTCCATGTTAACTAGTAAGAAAATTTTATCTATTCCCTAAATATACTGATATCACGAGTTATATTATGGTTACGACAGTCGTTGTGTAATAAATGTTCTTGACGCTCCGTGTTTATATCTGTTGAGAGTGTGCGAATTACGAAGGAGCTGAGGGGGAAATCACCTTTGCTAATACTGGATGTTGCTATAACCAAAGGAGATTTCCTTCTCATTCTCCTTGTAATTCGCACACTGTCAACAAATGTAGACACGAAGCTTCAAGAACATTTTTACTCAACGACTGAGGGAACAATAATATTTACGGAAGAGGTTAAATTTTATTCCTAGTTAACATGGAACATTGAAAGATTTTACAATTGAATCAAAATTTCTATTGTTTTAATACATTATAAACATATGGTGAATTAATATTTTACTTATAGTTGCAAATGGCTACTTTATTGGTTGAAGCTAAAAACGAAAATAAAAGTTTGACTCGAATGGGAGTCGAATCCGGGACCTTCTGCACTTGAGTCTCAGGTTCTTCTCACTCTGCCACGCCGTCACTTGGTAAGTTTGCGCGTCTTACGATATATGCGGCAAGTACAAAACTTTAAGACGTTTTTTTCTCGGTTATTTTCGGCCATTGCGCTCTCCCAGTTTGTAATATTAACTCTTTAAATGTGCACTACTACCTCGCAAAAAAATGGCCCCGAAGTTCACTTACCAAAGTCTGCCTTCTCCTTGTAAGATTGAAAAATATTTCCACTAATGAACATTTTTAATTTGAGATAAAGTACTTACAAAAGATGTGCCTGCAGTTCAACTGTGTGTTGTTGCACAATGGGTTACAAGGTACATTTTCAAATGATCAGAAGTAAAATTTTGTCGGCGATCGGATAAAATATTCTTGTATGCAGAGAATGATCTCTCCACATCACATGAGGTAATAGGAACGTATTTCAACAGGGGGATGTAGTTGGGGGAAATATCTTCAGGGGGTTCTTGTTTCACCACTGAGAACCTCACACAGTACCAATAGGCTGTAGTAACCTCGGTTTCTTTCCAGCACTGCATTTAATTTCTTTCGAACTTTTTCTCCTACATTTCCACACATCTTGCAGCAGTCTCTTTGCATCCTCTATGATTTCCATGGATTCCGGAAGAGGCCGCCCAACAGTCTCTAGCTTTTTAATGCTTGTAGGTAGCCAACCAAAATTGCTGTCTATGTGTGCGATATCACACGCTACTTTTGAGTCATTAAACAGTTTCTGAGCAATGCCAACTGACACATCAGACTCCGATAGAAATGAATGAACAACAGGCTTAATTTTTTGAAAATGTTCATTGTAGAAATGTGCTGCCTGTATCCAAGTGCCCCATGACGTTAGCACAGGCTCCGGAGGAAGTGACACGTCTGGTAGTAGATCTCTGTAAACTTGAACACGTTGTGGCGCCTTAACAAACATTTTTTCTTGGAAGAAATTAGTTGATTTACTTCGCAAAAGTTTTCTCTCACCTGTTCAGCAACACGCTGAAGAGCATGGGCCATACAAGCGAAATGAATTAAGTGAGGGTAAAAAACTGTAAGTGCTCTAGCTGCTTTTAACATGTACGCCGCACTGTCTGTATACAGAATAAGGACTTTTTCTTCCTGAACTCCTCCCGGCCACAACACTTTAAGACCATCGTTTACAAAGCGAGCAATCGTGGAATGATTCGTGCGTTCCAGCAATTTACTCGCAATAAGATAGGATTTAGATGGAGCATCTTCACTTAACTTTCCAATCACTAAATTTGCTACATAACGTCCCAAAACGTCTGTTATTTCTTCCACAGAAATCCAAATATATATGAACTACCTATTTTTGCCCTAATGGTATCTATAGCTTCCCTATAACAAACTTCGAGATAACACTTTCGAAGAGTGGATTCGTCAGGAATTCGACGCCCGCAGTACTTCTCCAGAAAAGCACGGTATTTTGGCACTTGAACTTTGTTCCAAGGAATATTTACTGCTATCATTGCTTGACACAAGTCTTTGAAAAACTCACTCACTGAAGTATCTTGATGCATTTGTGTCAAGAGTACTTTTTTTTTTTTTTTTTTTTGAGTTCGCAAATTTTTATTTCTTGCATGGAGTGCACTTCGTACATGTTGTTCTACTGAGATTTCATTGAACATCCAATTTTCTTTTATCACACACTTGGCACAACACCACTTTATCGTCCGTAGTAAACACATCATCGATAGTTACCCACGACCGCAATTTCGTGGATCAAGTTGAGGCAACCGGAGCCATTTCTAACTTCGACGGTCAATACAGAACATGTGCATTTTGCAACTGCAATACTAGAGTACTGTCCTCCTGTCATTCAGTTGTACAAGCAAAGTTCTTTGAAAGCTTAGGTTACCTGCTATGATATTGCCATTCTCGCCAGCTTCTTGGAACGAACTCTTGCAGTAAATTCCTGGAAGCACACTAGCATACAGTTTTAACTTGAATTGCGGGATTTGCTTTCATCTTTTTTCCCGTCCGACCTCCGATAACAATCAAATAGACTTCATTTTAGGAATTTCCTGGCCAGTCGCCTGTCAGGCACGTGATCTGTCTTCTTCCAGAGCTGAGAATAAAGGGCGCTGCTAATGTACCCCGGAGGGAGGATTTTTACTTGTTTCTTCTTATATTTCTTTTATTATCGGCGAAAATTCTGCGAAACATGATTTGACAAATAAAAAAAAAGAGAGATTTCTCTTTCGGTAAAGAAACGAAAAGATAGACATGACAAAAATGAATCTAGGTGCAAGCCTTGCACAGTTGGAAAGTTTATTTTTTTTTTATTTTAAATAAAAATTTCAGTAAACGCAACATTTCAAGAGTTTTATGTACAAAAAATGTAGAAACCACAGAAATATGTAATATTGGTCAAAATATGTAAAAATATATAATATTAAACTTGAGTTGAAGCACCCTACAGGTATGAATCACAAACATTTAAGGATTTGACGAACCTACATATGAAGGAAAAATATGTAATTACACACAAATCCGGACATTAGAGATTAGTATGAACAATGTAAGTAAAGTTAGTTTCATTGCGGATAATTTTTTATTTAACTTCGTATCTCTCGTTGCCTACCTGATGCATTTAGTAAGTGTTTATTCTATTGAAATAGATTATTTATTGATTTATTCGACAGAAAAAGAGAATCTTCCTAGGTAATGAAAAAGTAACAATTCCATTTTGCTGCAGCAAAAAGTACTCGGCCGATTAGTACAAAGACGAAGACTAAGAAGCACTAGGCTTGAGTGAACGCTGCGGAATATGGGTTAACGCAATGGTTAATAAATCGCAGAAAACGATTTTTTACACAAACGCGTATGTGTGTGTGTTCCATCAGAACTAGAACACCTAGAGCAGTTACCCAAACTTGGTACACATATGCCTTACAATCTGGAAACAAATACATTGGGGTAGCACAGCCCTAGAGAGTGGAAAGGGTGTGGCATGTAAAAATAATTTTAAAAAGAACAGCCGATATTAGTGTCGAATCCATAGTTTTCGGAGTCACTAAGCTGATTAATAACAGTCCTACTGATATTTAAGCTCAAGTTTAAGAATGTCAGCTGGCGCTGGTTGATTTCCCAAACTAAACTGAACCTCAACTTCCTAATAACTCCATATACATATCTTCATGGAACGTGAAGGAAAGATCGTAGAACTTTCCCGATGAGAGATACCGATTCTGTTTGTTTCGATATGACCATCCTCTCATCCCAGGGCAAGGTGTTGTCGAAAGTTGTCATTGATCTCGATGACAAAGTGATATCTCTCGAAATATCATATGTTGCTTTGTCTCTACTCCGAAGGCTTGAAGACATCTTATTCCAACCAATGTTTCTTTAGGAGAGAATTTCATTCAGACACTTCAAAATGTTCAAACACCGCAAGTGGTTCTACGACACAGTCACAAATGTTGTTGGTGACAAGCAGTTCAGTCTCCAGACTCGCGTTACCAGACAATGAATTTTCTGATTCTGAGCATAATAACAGCAAGCACAACACCAAGTTACGTCAACTGACGCAGAAGAGAGTATTCGCTATCCGGACTCTCTAGTTAAATTTCCAGCTTGAAAAACTGCTCGCACAATTATTGACCGTGAGTTCAAGTTCGTGAATGAAGATATGAAGACAGTACTGCGTGACTAGATTCTACAACAACAGTCTATTCAATTTGAAAAGCCCCCTGGACACATTGACGTCGTGACTTCTTTCCATGTGCATAATTTGATGACTGTTGGCATATTCACTGGAAATTCATTTGTTGACTGTTAACATGTTACAAACGATAGCTTCAGTGAACATGCATGCTTTACATTCCTGTGCATACGCTTACCAAACAAACACTGGGATTATCATAACATTGACGGAATGTGTGATGTCATACTTCATCCACATTGTGAGGTCGGGATGCAATGTCATTGGTACTTAGCGCGACAAAAGGACGAATAAAATAAGCTGTATTTGTTTAGGAAAAAGTCAAGATCATTCTACAAGGAAGATTGATTTCTATGATTTCCTGAGGAATTGTCGAAAGGCATAGAACAATGTATGGCTGTGTTTAAGCTTATTTTGATAACCGTAAGACACCTTCACAAAGTTACAATTCCGACTACGGTGTTTTTGTGATATCGTTCTGCAAAATAATAACTCAGAACCAAATTTGCTGTCATGGTTGAAGACATTTCTGAACTTCCGTACTTTGCTAGCTTACGAAATAATATCTGTATGTAATTTCCCTATCTTTCAGCTTAAGAGATTTAATGGGATTGAGTAACGTTCTTTTACGATATCATGTAGATGTTCTTCAATTAAAAATAACTTTTCATATAACTTCTTGGAAATTTACAATATATATCATAAATTTTGATTCCTTTACCTACTTGTTCCTCACCTTTTTATCTAGTTTTCTCAAGTTCATGTCCCATTTCCTTGTAATTATGATCACAACCGTGTAATTAAATGAGGGCGTTATGAGCGTACTGGCAAAGCCTTGTGTCATGAAAATCCAGTCAAATATAAGCCGACGGAACACGTGCCGGTCAAGTGTTCCTCGATCTTAGTTCATGTATATATATATATATATATATATTAAAAATATACGTTGCCAAGTAGCAGGTTGTATCTATTGTTTGATTTTTTATAACTGTTACTCACAGAACTGCTAAATGCACCAGGTGAGAATAAAAATACAATTGCTAACAGAACCATTTTACCTTCGGGCGTAGAACGGATTAATGTCGTTCATTCAACCTCGTCACTGCACTCACCGCACTAATTATCGTAAACACTTACGCACTGCATTGTGAGTTGGCAGTGCAACTAAGAAAGTACACAGAAACGACGAGAAACAATGTTAACATGCAACAAACGAATTTCCCCTGTACATTTTACAAGAACGTTTGTACTGAACAACATCAAGCACCTTGGCAAGACTTCAGTCTCACCTTTCAATGCGTCAGAATCACATGTGCTTTCTCTCTCTCTTTCTCTCTCTCACACACACACAGACACACATACACTTTTCCGAAACAAGGTGCAGTATTGGTTTTCTTTGTACTATTGTCTACTCGTATTGTCCACGTGCTGAAACTATAGGAAGAGTGACTGTATGCTCCCTTGCCCTTGTACAATTTCCATATTTATCTCTCCCCTTCCCAAAAGAAATTTTTATCTTTGGAGAAACTGAACAGCGAATTGATACTAACCCTTTTGAGGCAGGGTCATTTTTGGCGTTTTCGTAAACTTCCATTTAATGAATTATAACTCAAAGACTATTTACTCGAGTGATATGGTTGATACCTTGTTATTTAGAAGGATGTGGCAATTTTACGACGTAAGTTTCATTGCAGTGTTGCCAACGGAAGGGAAATTATGGAGGGAAATCTAGGGATAGAAAATCACAAAAAATCCCTAACCGTATTTTAAGATTTTTGGAGCTGGCACCACTGTTTCCACATTGGTCCAAGTCACCTCAAAAACTTCTTTGGTGTGTCGACAACGGAGAATGAAAACCTGAAGTCGTTGGCTGCCATACAAAGACAAAAAGGAAAAAATCTCTCTCATCATACACACGAAATTTTGACACTTTTCCGCCTCAGAAGCAAAAATCAACAGTTATGCAGGATCGGCAGCTTCCCTAATTATCCTATTAAAACTTTTTATGGTGCGCTGTGTAGGTCAATGACGAGGCTTTCAGATACTGGCAGTTTGTTTCAATGTAGCCAACAAGAGGGAAATTATAGAGGCAAAAGTGGGATATTTTCCAAATTTTTCACCTAAAATAGGGAATTGAAACTTTCTATGGCTGGAAACACTGTTACCAGACAGACACAAACTATCTTAAAATAAACTTTGATAGATCACTAATATATTCTGACTATATCTAATAAACTAAGCTTGTCATTAAAAAATATCTCATTCTGTCTAAAAAAATTCATAATTCTCTTTCCACTTAGAGAACAAGGTCCACTGTAAACCTCAACTGTACTTCTCCTAATTATCCTATTGAAACTTTCTATGGTGCGTTGTGTGGGGTAAAGACGAGGCTTTCAGGTACTGGTAGGTTTGTCTCGATGTAGCCAACAAGACGGAAATGTAGCCAACAAGATGGAAAAAAGGGATTTTTCCAAATTTTCTCCCTAAAATAGGGACTTAAAGTTTTCTATGGCTGGAAACACTGATACCAGACAGACGAAGATTATCTTAAAATAATCTTTCGTACACCACTAATATATCCTACAAGTATCATTCGATGTCTAAGAAACGAAGTTTGTAGTTTAAAAATAGGTTGTGGTAAACAGAAAAGTAAAAAAAAAAAAAAAAAAAAAAAAATCAAGGTTTAGAACCTAAATTCGAATTTTTCGTGCGCCCCCTAATTACCCAATTGTAACAATCTGTACTTGCTTTTGTTCACTAAGGACTGAAGCTTAACTGGCGTAAGTTGATTTGCGTTCGTACGTATAGGTACGGATTTACAAACAAATTTTGAAAATGTCTAATTTTTCTATCGAAAATAGGGAAATTTTAATTTTCGTAGTTGGCAACACTGATCAGGGGATAATCCAACTGGTCTCAACAATTAGGTATCCATACGTGGTATGTACCTTAGAAATCCTAAGTAGATCTCTCTAAAACGAAGGAACCTATAGGAAGAAAAGTGGAAATTCGAACATTTTCGAATTTTTCATTTTGGGCTCAAATTTGAGAGGGAAATTCGACACTCAGGAAAATGAAAATACCATCAAGATAAACTACGGTACAATCATATTTCACACAGAAAAAATTATTCCGATATCTTAATTAGTAATCACACAGCAGGAGATCAAGTAAGTGGCAACCCCGTATGGGTCGTGAGTCTCGTAAGGGCTAAAGCAATAGTAGAAATATTGTAGAGAGCGCTTCCGAACATTAAATTGTAAAGTATTATATATCTCAGCAAATTGTAGTAAGACACTGGATAATAAATTACCGTATTAACCCGAATATATAAGCCGCACATTTTATTCAGATTTCAACTTTGATAAATTAGAATGCGTCTTATATTCGCGACCGTACAAAAATTATGACATATCGTCATATCATATGGGTGTTAAAAATTTTGCTGATTTCAGTTTTGATATAACGACTATGAAGTGAGAATAGGAACCGGAAATAGGGTTCCTAACTATGGATTGTCTCATTCCGGTACAAGTTTTTGACGATAGACCTCTGTATACTCATTTATCTTTGAGGATGACTTAAAAATCGAGGAACATACTGTATATGTTCAGACAGACTTGTTTAAAAAAACTATATTGCAACTTAAGTTATAAAGCTAATTTTCTAAATATTAACCTACTGGTAATTTTAATGCTTTTGATATATTTTTTTTATATCTCCCACATTTGTAATATCCATGGGGCGGTGGTGGCTCAGTGGTAGAGCGTTCACCTCTGCTGCATGGGGTTCTTGGTTCGATGCCAACTCGCGCCAAGTGAACTTTGTGGTGGACAAATGCCATGTACATGAGTTTTCTTGGGGTTCTCCCGTTTCCTTCTACTTTCTTCATTCCACCATTTCATTTCCATCATTTCTCATCATCACCGTCTCCTTTAGCCTAGTTCGCATTACTGTGGGACGTAAAACTTAAAAGATTTCATTTCATTTCATTATGATTTATATTTTTACAGCGTAACTGTACGAGACACATATCTACTGAATTATGAAAAATTAAATTTCGCAAAAAAAAAATATCATTACCATCATCACGAACAAAGAAAAATAACATTTTTACTTGTATTCTACTATCCAAAAAATTCGGAGTTGTACTTACTTGGAGAGAGAAATTTTACAAACTCTTGGTCCTGCTTTCAAAAATCAAGCCAATTTGTTTAGCATGCCTTGTTTTTAAATGATTTTCAGCGCAAACAAGAAAAGAAACTCCATAAATAAACACAATGAAGATAGGAATTTCAATTATTTTTCTTATTTACAACCGTTCCTGCTGGAAAGATCAATAGTCGACACCTCAGCGGAAGCTTTAAATCGGTACTTTTCCTAAGACTTGCAATTACGATAAACATTGCCATTGTCATAGTTGCAAACTTGCATTTGATTTTTTTTAATATTATTATTTTTGTAACCAATGTACCCTACATTCATTATTCAAGAGACCGAAGGCTCAATTCAGGGAATTTAATCTCCCACAGAACAAAAAAAAAAAAAAAAAAAAAAAAAAAAAAATCTTCCGGGCCAAGATATACAGGGTGTAACAAATAGGTACTGCAAAACTTCTAGGGTGGATTCCTTATGGATAGACAAGCAAAAAAGTTCATATGACCATATGTCGGGAAATGCATCGTTACAGAGTTACGGTCATTGAGCGAGTTGGAACCGTAACTCTGTAACGATGCATTTTCCGATATACTGTATATGGTCATTTGAACTTTTTTGCTTGTCTACCCACAAGAAATCTACCCCTGAAATTTTGCTGTATTTTTGTGTTACACCCTGTATAATCCCTGGTAAATCCCACCCAAACCGGGACAGTTGGCAACCCTAACCGGAAGTGAAGTCAGTAGTGGCAATACTGATGGCGGTAAATACGGAAATTTCGTACCCAACAAATATTGTGCTGATAATTAACAGAAAGCTACTTTTACACTAGGTATAGTACATAATTTTAAATTTAATTTTTCAATAATGATACTGTATTTTGGGTGTATATGTACTGTATTCATGATAAAATAAAATATATATCCACCTAACTATATTTTCCTAAACCTAGCGGCATTTTCTTTACTTTTCTCGGCTTATAATTTGGCATCGTCCTTATTTTGTTTTTCGATCCCTCAAATTTTAGGGGCGCAGCTCATACTCAAGCCAATATGGTATCATAATTTCATATTATAACTGTATCATACATGTGACAACGCGATGGATAAGTGGGAGAGCTCTCATATCCGAATCTTGGGGCCTCTGGTTTGATTCCTGGCCATGTGAACTTTTTGGTGGAAAGAAACATGTTTTCAAGAGATAGTTCTCTTTCCTCCCAAACGGTCGCGCACCCAGAAGTTTTGCTGGGTACTGCAACCTATATTCTCACGAAAAATCATAAACTAGTTTTTTTTTTTTTTCATCAGAAAGAAATATTACAGATGGTGAGTAAGGTCAAATCTTTAGCCTGTATCAGTCATTTCTCTGCTAAACAAGAATAGTTTCGTTAAGAAAGTATACAAATACATGGCGAGTTATATGAAGTTTTGGAGGGGGATCCGGAACCGTTGGACCCCCGCGTGGGTGCGGCCCTGCATACACTTTCATTAATCACCCATCTCCTTCTTTAGCCTAAAGGGCATAATCGACGTTAAAATTTAATTTCATTTTTTATACATCTGCTAACGTCATGGCTATGTGGTTGGAGTACATGCTTTTGGTGTGAGATCCGGGATCGATTTCTGGAGAAAGTTCATGTGGTTCGGGTCTCACGTTAAGCTGTAGGCTCATGTCTCATATAGCTTCGTTTCTGAAAGCGACTCTAAAACTCAAATCTAACTAACCAAACTACGGTAGAAGAAAACGTTGCAGTATCTATCTATTAAAATGCTACAAGGGCCATAAAAACGCCAGAACTCCAACCTCTAACTTTGGATTCCACACCTTTGATTTACGTTTATTTGTGATTTCACGTTTAACAAAAACGATATTTTAAAGTATGTGTACTTTAAACAAATTATTTTAATACATCATTTTTTATATAAAATTTATGTTTTAAAACTATTGCTCATAGCCTTTGTATTTTAACAAGCCTTCTAAAAAATCAATGCAAAGGAATTGTGCTGCCATCTTTGGAGTTTTTTAAACTATATGTTTGTGGACGTTTATATGTTTGTGGCCAATCCTTTCGACAATGAGATCTCGGAAACTACATGCTCTAGAAAGATGCCGTTTTCACTGATCGATTGTAAATTTTACATAGATTGTCCAGTTCTAATTGAATATTTCAAAAACATGGCCATTATTTCTTTATAACATTTTTACGGGTACACTTTAAGTGTTGAAATTTAAAAAAAAAAAAAGAACTAAAGCATCATATCCTACGCATTATACATTCCAACACCACACAGTTGCATATAGAGGTTATATATGTCTCAGGCATTTATTTCATGGATAAATAATAATGAAAAAGGAAGGATAACCATTCCTTCAACCTACGATGAATCTTTATTTTTGGAGTATTTTCCTCAATGAACACCATATATAATTTACATTAGAATTAATTGTGTATGTAATGCAGGGCACAAAATATCCGGTCGACAGGTCGCCATTGGCGACTAGAAATTTAGAGCTGGCGACCAGAGTTTAGTAGGAATGGTTTCTGCCAAAACTCACAGGGCAGTTTCTGTTCCGCACGAAAATAAGAGAAAACGCAGAATGTGAAGTCTTTACAACGTTGTGATTCGCCCCTCCTTTCCCACCCTCAATCGAAATGGTTTGTCTCCGTGAGTGGGGGGATCTTTCGTAATTTGTACGGGAAAAATACTGGCGATCATCATTTTTGGATTCGCGATTGCCACTGACTTTGAAATTTTGCGCCCTGATGTAATGTATTTGCTTATTACATACTGCATGAAAGAAGAAAGAAAACACTGATCACACATTAATTAGAAACTTCAACCGGAAGTAGGCTCGGATCTTGCAAACGGTTCGGGATATTGAAAAACTAATCGAAAAATATCCCCTTTATCCTTTGCCGATTTTTATCACGACGTCTTTAACTTTTGTCTATAAAGGGACATGTACAGATGTTGTGAGGAATAACAAGGAGACTCATGCTCATATGTGAATGATGCGCTGTGTAGAGAGTGCAGGTTCTGCTAGTCTATATATTAAAATGCTAGGTTTATATGTTTGTCTCCAATCCTTCCCACAATGAGATCTTGAAAACCACAAGTCCTAGAAACGTGTCATTTTCATTGGTCGATTCCAAATTTTGTGTACATTTTACAGTTCTAATTGAATATCTAAAAATTTGACCGTTATTTCTTTATCACATTTATTAGGGGTACACCGGAAGTGTTGATTTTTTAAAAAAAAGTAAAGCATCATATCCTACGTGTTATACATTCCAACACCACATAGTTGTACGCATGGGTTGTATATCCCTCAGGCGTTTATTTAATGGTCAAACGATAATGAAAAACGAAGGATAACCATGTCTCCAGTCTAAGATGAATCTTTATTGTTTGTTGTGTTTTGCCCAATGAACACCATATAGCACTGACATTATAATTAATCGTGCATGTAATGTATTTGCTTAATACATACTGGATGCAAGAAGAACGAAAACACTGATAATACATAAGTTAGAAACTCCAACCGGAAGTAGCATCAAATCTTGCAAACGGTGCGAAATATTGCAAAAATAATCGAAAAAAATCTCCCCCTTTACGATACTCCTTTTCCATTTTTATCAAGATGTCCTTCACTACATGTCTGTAAAGGAACATGTACAGATGTGAGGAATAACAAGCAGATTCATGCACATATGTGAATGATGCGCTGTGTAGAGAGCGCAGGTTCAGCTAGTCTATCTATTAAAATGCTACTATACCAATAAAAAAACGCCTGAGCTCCAACCTATAACTTTTTCTTTCAAAGCTTTCACTTGCGGTTATATGTGATTTCACGTTTAACACAGACAAACACTATAAGTGTGTGTACTTTAATTAAATTATTTAAATACACCTTTTTCCATAAAGTTTATGTTTTAAAGTATTGTTCAAAGCCTTTGCATTTTAATAACCCTTCTCCAAAATCAATGCAAATAAACTGTGGCACCATCTTTGGAGTTCTTTTAGACTATATGTTTGTGGACGTTTATATGTTTGTGACTAATTCTTTCGACAATGAGTTCTCGGAAACTACAAGTTCTAGAAAGATGACGTTTTCACTGATCAATTGCAAATTTTGCGTAGATTGTCCAGTTCTAATTGAATATTTTAAAAAAACATGGCTATTATTTCTTTATTACATTTTTACGGGAACACTGGAAGTGTTGAAATTAAAAGAAAAACTAAAGCGCTATATCCTACGAATTATACATTCCAACATCACAGTTGTATATTGTGGGTGTATATGTCTCAGGCGTTCGTTTCATAGCCAAAAATAATGAAAAACGAAGGATAACCATTTCACCAGTCTAAGATGAATTTTTGAAGTGTTTTGCCCACTGAACACCATATATAACTGACATTATAATTAATTGTGTATGTAATGTATTTGCTTATTACATACTGCATGCAAGAAGAAAGAAAACACTGGTTATGCATGAATTAGAAACTCCAACCGGAAGTTGGCTCAAATTTTGCAAACGGTGCGAGATATTGAGAAAAAAATAATCGATAAAATCTCCCCTTTATGATACGCTTTGCCGATTTTTTCAAGATTTCTTTCACTTGTGTCTGTAAAGGGACATGTACAGATGTTGTGAGGAATAACAAGGAGATTCATGCTCACATGCGAATGATGAACTGTGTAGAGAGCGCAGGTTCAGCTAGTCTATATGTTAAAATGCTAGGTTTATTGTTTGTCCCCAACCCTTTCAACAATGAGATCTCGAAAACCACAAGTGATAGAAACGTACAATTTTCACTGGTCGATTCCAAATTTTATGTAGATTGTCCAGTTGTAATTGAATATTTAAAAAAGTATGATCGTTATTTCCTTGTTACATATTTAGACACACACTGGAAGTGTTATTTTTTAAGTATAATATCCTACGTGTTATACATTCCAACACCACACAGTTGTATATAGGGGTTGTCTACCTATCAGGCGTTTTCATTCTCAAATGATGATAAAAAAAGAACGATAACATTTCTCTATTCTAAGATGAATCTTTATTGTGTGGAGTTCTTTGCCCAATGAACAGCATATATCACTGACATTATAATTAGTTGTGTGTATAATATATTTGCTTATTACATACTGCATGCGAGAAGACAGAAAACACCTTTCATACATGAATTAGGAACACAAGTGCTAGAAACGTGCCGTTTCCGCTGATCGATTTTAAATTTTGTGTAGATTTGCCAGTTCTCATTCAAAATTAAAAAAAAAAAAACTTGTCTTTATTTTTCTATTCCACATTTTAGTCGTCGTTTTGACCCTATTAGTTTAATATTGCCACTAGGACGTTAAGGTTAATACCCTTATGAAAGGCAACCAGTAGAGCAACTGCATGTAGCGGGTTGATGGCCATTTCAGGCGCTTTGCTTTCATCTGAATTAGAAAACCTATTGCAAGCTAGCAACTTCGAAGACTTGTAGACTCACAATGAGGTCTACTCGGATAAAAAATTATAAGAAAAAAATATCTGCATTTGGTATTATTTATCACTCATCCAAGTTTGCCACAAACTCACCCCAGCATTCTATATATTAAAATACTATATTTGTATGTTTGTCTATAGCAATTTTCTCCCTTTGAGAGTCTTCATGTCCTTTACTTGTGTCCGTAAAGGGGCTTGCACAGATATAGTGAGAAGTGGGAAGGAGATTTATACTCACTGGCGTCTCTGGTATGTAAAATTTGGGGAGGGGGCATCAAAGAAAGTAATTTAAATGGCACTACCTAGCCCAATATGTTTATTATCTTCGATTCCATTTGTTACCTTTCTGCTAACCTTCAAGGACCCCCTAATGTATATCAAGAACTCTGTTATAATCGATTCACAGTCTGAATATTGTATTCCAAATAAATATAATAATTATTATTATTTACATGTTATTCTGTCCTAAGTAAATAAATGAAATTATAATAAAATATTGAATATTTTGTACTTCAAAATATTGGGGGGACTCGTCCCCCTCCCCGCCAGAGACGCCCGTGTTTATGCTCATATTAGAACTGTGCGCTATGTAAATAGCACAGATTCAGCTAGTACTATACAATATTTTCGTTTTTAATCTTATGCTATACAATGACTTGCAATGTATATGTTTTCGTAGCTGAAATAATACGTACGTATTAATGGGAAAGCATATAATGTGATTAAATGCAGACAATGCATGTCACTTCTTGCATTGAAGCGCGATTGCAGAATAAACAATTTCGTCATAGAATGCAACATTGACTAATTGACAGTAAGAAGAATAAAAAGAATTGTGAAATAAGTGAGAAAAATCTAGAAGTCTATTAATGTGTATCTGTTGAGAAAATAAAGAGATCTATACATAACTACTGCTACTCGATATTATAATGGACACTCTTGCAAAAGAAAGGTAGGAGGAAAAAAAAGTAAATACAAAACTGGTCTTGTAGAAAATACGCATGCGTAGCTCGCAAGCGACAATGACCCTCTGGGAAACAGCCTATAACTCTGTAATACAAAAGGAAATTAAAATTCCTGCTAGTACAAACACCTCTGCAAGGGTAATGTTTACTTCACGCTGTGGTTTTATCGTCATTGATGCCAAGATAGTACCACTGTTCAACCGCTAGGCAGCTCTGCTGTTGTTTACGCTTTTCGCCAAGCACTGGTTGTAGTGGATTTTTTTTTTTTTTTAAATATTTTTACGTACAGCAGTATTACATACGCTCACACGTGTTATATTGTAAATCTTATCAGATTAACACGTAGGCTGCAGATGTGCATACGTAAATGAAAAATCTTGATGGTTGTGTGAGATGAAAAACAAAATGCATGTTTGTGTGAAACGAGAGAACAAAAAAGTTACAATAGAAAATCTCAGCGTTAATTTCAAGAAAACTCAAAAGTGTAATGATACCGTATTACCTACTAACAAACATGTTAGAATTTTTCTTCCTTTCTCTAATTTTTCCTTTTTAAAAATCTGCTACAATGGCGGGTCTAACCAGGGCCCGGGGGACCTAGGCCCCTCAGTTTTTTGAGCAACAAAAGCAATTTAAACTATTGTTTATACATGTTTAAAAGTTTATAGTAAACTCATGATACAGGCCTACTTATCAGAGTCTGGGTTCTGGCTGCTTCCTAGTTTTTACCTTCTATATCCACCACTGCAAAGACAATAAATAGAATCACGCGAAATTTATATATAACCACCGTCAAAGTCACCGTTACCCGTTAAAATGTTAGCGGATTGCCTCTGTTAATGAACCTATCCGAAATAATCGCTCTAGCTGTATATTGCAAGCACCAGAATTCAAAAAATTCGTTTTCCTTCAAGAGTTACCGTACGAAGTAACGGAAGAACTTACGTACTATAAATCCCACTACTTAATCCTAATAATATAAAAAAAGAAAATTAAAAAACCAATCATCCTTTGAATAATAATCGAAAAACAAAGAGCTTTTGTAAGTAGATATTTTCTGTGGCATCGCTTATGAAATGGTCATTATTCAATTTTGAGTTATAGCATTTATATTTCATACTTTAGAAATAGTTAAATACTATTTAAAATTGTCGAGTGATTTCCGTGCCGCGTGATAAGGAGGCCATATAGAACAAGCAGAGGAATCCAATATATATATATATATATATATATATATATATATATATATATATATATATATATATATATATATATATATATATATATATATATATATATATATATTACTATTAATACAACATAAAAGTTAACAATTTTTCAAAATACAAGATCATTTCTCTCTCTCTCTCTCTCTCTCTCTCTCTCTTATGATAGACCGGAGACTCCACACACATTCACAACACACCACACACATTCAGGGCTTTATACTTAACCGGATATGCACAGAAAAAAATCATTATTAGGGTATGGATTCTTTAAAAAGAAAAATACATATGCACATGTATATTTTGAAGGTTAATATATATTCTAAGGATATTCCTATACTTATGCATATATATATTTGAAATTACGAATGATTTTTAATATTCTTACCGTGCTGCATTGGTAGTTTCATCTATATAGAACGCGTATTAAGAAAATAATTTTCTTATCTTCTGAATAATGAGATACTTCTTCCTAGCGTCAAGATATTAATTTTATTCATGTTCATTTTTCAATAATTGTTGAAAGGATTAATCACCTGGAAACTCAAACTGCATTCCTTTACAAGTCAATCAAACATTTTTAAGAATACAACTTCTTTTAAGTTTTGCTAAGACGAAACTCAAAAGGAAAAAGGAAGTTGGATAAGGAGCTTAGCTCAAATCAAAGATCGTGTTAGTCGGTGTCGTCTCATCTTGACTAACGGCTTATCAGTCACTGATTTGTTGAAGATAAGATTTTTCGTCATTTTAGGCGCAACAGAAATTGCTATATTGTCTAAAATTGTGATAGAGAATTTCTGTACTAGATTATTAAGCATTAACACCATGAAATTGTGAAATTATAATCATTTGTTGGTGGTGTTAAAATATTGCATACAGATCGTAAGCAAATACTCCAAACGAAAGTTGTAACCCTCAGCGCTAGCGCTAATTAAAAACAAGCAGATGTGTCTGTTGGGAAGGTTAGAACTGAGATAACGATTGAATGAATAACTAAAGGAAAGAATAAATGAGTAGGGGTTAATGGGGACGTCAGCATCAAGGCTATATGTCACCGTCACGATAAATAACTAAAAGATCTCGTGGTCTGAGGAAAGGATAGAGTTCAGCTAGTGAGGTCGATGAGGTCTAAGGTTGATAACATCATAGAGGACAGTGATCAGAACAGAGCGGTCAGTTGAGATGACTTAAGGGTCGATGATGGGCAAGCAGAACAGCAGGGAAGTCGATGTTTGCCAAGCAGATTGACAGAAGATCGACGTAGAACGGGTATTACCCGAGGAGATCGGCTAAGAAGTCGACAGGGAATTGACAGGAGGTCGCAAGAGGCCGAGGAGATCGGTGAGGAGTTCGATCGGAAGTCGATGTGGCCAAAGAAATCGATAATGATGTCGATAGTGGCCGAGGAGGTCGATGATGGCCGAGGAGGTCAACAGTGAAGCTGAGAAGGCTTAGGAAATCATTGAAGGAATCAGTTGGTCGGAAGGAGTCGCTCGGTTGGCCTATGTGGGAGACAAAAGTTGTTCTTTTCTAGGCAGATCGGAAAGAATGTAGTAGTAGCTAAGGAGAGGAAATTCATTTCTAATTATCACCAGGAAGAATGGTGGGAAGGTTAGAAGTGAAGTAAATTATCGAACAAGTTATTGTTTGAGTTTTGACGGACATTCTGTTGTTATCTTTGAAAAGATGAAGTTCTTATTTTCATACTGAACTCATTCTGAACAGAGTATGCACTACAAACAATTGACTCAATGAATAAGCACTGTCTTAATTGCATATTATTTCGTTTATTGTGCATAATTTCTAACTTTTTAGCTCATATTTGAGTTTTATAGTACATATAAATACAGGACCTGCTCGAGGTTATAAAACGAAAAGTAGTTTCCATGACAAGTAATGCTGAATCAAAATATTTAATATGATTCTCTTTAAATCAGCGAAATAAAATGTTATAGTAGCAACATTAATAGTATATATGCTTGTATGTATTGTATATCTTCATTACTCTCCAACTCACGTAAATTGATTGTATAAGCATCACATTTGCACCGCTCAATTACTTCTGATCAATTTTTGTACAATGACAGTAATGACCGATCTAAAGGACATACGGAGATTAGTTACAAAATGGCACACACAAAGGAGAAATAAGTCACTGTAAGACATTTCCTCTGATAAAATTCAAACCGCTCAATCGATTCTCTAACCAAATTTGAAACAGTGATAAATATCACCAATAGGAAGGAGATAAGACGATCAAATAGTTATCACCATGGGAATAAGATAAGGCGATCAGATAGTTATCACCAATGGGAAGGAGATAAGGCGATCAGATAGTTATCGCCATGAGAAGAAGATAAGGCGATCAAATAGTTATCACCAATGGGAAGGTGATAAGGCGATCAGATAGTTATCACCAATAGAAAGGATATAAGGCAATCAGATAGTTGTCACCATGGGAAGGAGATAAGACGATCAAATAATCACCAATGGGAACTAAATAAGGTGAACAGATATGACACCGTACATACCAAGGAGGAATAATGATCATAAAAAACATTTCATTGCATACAGTTCAAACTGTTCAGTCAATCCTGGCCGAATTTCGAACGACGATAGGAACCACCGATGAGAAGGACATAAGTTACTCAGATACGAAATCGCACATACAACCTAGAAATAATCACAGAAAAGCAGTTTTGTCTCCCATATCCATTCAATCAATCCAAACCAAAATTTTTGAAAAATAGGCAGAACATAAGGTGGTCAGATGAGAAATCTCACAAACCATGGAAGAATAATCACCGAAAAGCAATTTTTCATAAAATTCAAACTTCCCCAATCAATCTAAACCAAATTCAGTGGTGGTTCTAGAAGGTAAAGCTGGGAGGTCGCAACCAGAACCCAGGCTATGATAGGTATATCATAAGTTTACTGTAAACCTTCAAAAATATATAAATAATAGCTTCAACTATTTTTGACTCAAAAAACTGGAGGCCCTAGGGTCCACGCTCCCGGCTAGATCTGCCGCTGACCACATTTTAAACGATGATAGTAACTACGAATGGGAAGGGCATAATGTGGTCAGAACTGAACAATTTCTGTTCTAAAATTCAAATCTCTCAATCGATGTAAACCAAATTTTGAACGATGGTAGTAACTACCAATAGGAAGGAAGTAAGAGGATCAGATTTGAAGTCACACACACCGCGGTGGAATAATAGCCGAAAAACAGTTCTCCCCATAGAATTCAAGCCACTTAAACAATTCTAACCAAATTTTGAACGGAGATAGTGACCACAGATGGGAAGTATAACAAACATTTAGAAGATAGCTTTCGGATATCGCTTTCCCGGTTAGTTTGGAATTGGAACCCTTGTATGCGTTCGGCATATTTTCTTCTGTTGCACAACATATACAGGATGGCGGATGATTTGTTGACGTTATATGTATTCTTGTAGCTAATTAATCTCTTGATACACATACAGTGGCAATCCTCAAAGTCAGGTCAACGTCAACCTAATGACTTTTGTCGGAGATTCCTACGCCAATATTTTTATTATACTACGTTCGACAACCATTAGGCACGAATTCCACAATACCAGGCGGAATCTATAATCATTGTCATCAGTAGACTTTATATATATATACTAGCAGCGTTCACCCCGCTTCGCTGCGGTCACCCCGGAACGCAATAAACTTTGTTACTTAGATAATTTTTACTTTTTCGCTTTCAAGTGATATGATAAAAACCATAGAAGATTGCAGTAAATCTTAACATTATATCGCCTGTCATTTATGTTAACCCGCCCCGCTTCGCTGCGGTCATCCCGGTGCTGGCATATTGTAAAAGTGTCTGTAAAAATAAGCAAATCAATTAAAAAATTTTAAACAGAAGATTCAAGCTATTTTCCGCTGTATATCGCCTGTCATTTATGTTAACCCGCCGAGTGACACGGTCATGCGGGTTGCATATAAATACGTTTATTTTTACCTATGATGAACTAATAACAAAGGATTTGTACGTTATGGACACTTGAATGGTCAATTATCTCAAGACACTGGTAATTAAAAATTAAAGTGATATGATAAAAACCATCTAGGGTCCAAATCCTAATAACCCCCCAAAAATGAAAGAAATTGGTTCAGCCGTATTAGCGTGATGAGCGGACAAAGGATTTTGTACGTTCTCTTTTATATATATAGATATATATATACACAATAACCATCATATGTATAATTACTCCGAGCTACTACTTTGAAATGAAAATACAGCTTCTTTGTCAACCTAATCAACCATATCATATAAACTTTATTACATATGAATTCCGACCAATCCTCTTGCACATGTAATTCTATATATTTATATATGCATATCAGGTGCATGGATAATTTACGAATATTGAGGTAAGATGCGGAAGTCGAGGGAACCGACTCTTATCTAAGCACACATATTCATATTATTACAAAAGCACAGGACAATAATCAATATCAAATATTAGCAGTAATATATAAACATATAAACTTTCAAAGGATTTATCAATACGTTAACTATGGTTTCACAATATTCAGTTCGTCGCTACCTCAATAGATTTATACAGACAGGGACGTACGCAGGGGGTGGGTCCTGGGGGTCCGGACCCCTCCCGAAATTTTTACTTGGGCATTTATTCCGAAGTTGGGCGTCCGCTTTCGCCACGTTTTTTCGCTGTTATCTCCTTTCCACACTTTCTGCAATTTGTTATTAGGTTCATTAATCCGTGCTCTTCACAAACTTTTAAAAGATTTTGCTCGTTATCAACGTATTGCTTCACAAATGTTAAAATTGTTAGTTCATTGCCCTTGTACATTCGCCATGTTGATAACATAAATGCTCGTTTCTTTCCCACAATGCAACTGTTCGGTTACCTTGCGCCAAGTAGTTCTCTCCGCTCGCCGTATAGTCCCATGTTTATAACCGCTTATATATAACAAATAATCAGATTTTTCGAGACTCTTATACGTTATCAAGCACACAAACGATCAAATTATCCATATCTTTACTGTAAATTTTAAAAATTTTGCTGGAAACGGAAGCCCAACTTTGGAATTTAACCATTTACTTTTGTATAATATTAGCCTAATTTTAGGGGCAATTTTAGGAATTTTATTAAAAAAAAATACCCTAATATTGAGTTTGGACCCCCTCCGAAATAAATTCCTGCGTACGCTACTGTATACACATCTATATTTCAATAACAGTTTTTATAAGATTCTTGGTATCTATGTTCAATAACAGTGTCTATCTCTTTTTCTTTTCTTCTTTCGTAACATTAATTAAAGAACTAATATAGGAGTTGATATGACACAATTACTTAAAGTATTTAAACGTCTGTAACGGAAATTTAGGTCCGTTACAGGACAGATTGGAAGTGGTCTGATTCGAAATCAAATGAAGGAGGAACGATTACCGAAAAACAATTTCTCTCATAAAGATCAGTAGAAAGTGACAAGGATTCCCGAATCACGTGAAAGCGATGTCAACAATTGAACAGAATTTTCGAAACATAGAAAATACGGGGAAACTGCCAAATTTCTTCTATGAACATAGATTTTTTTTCGAGATGGTGACCATTGCAGATATTTCTAATTATGAACTGTTATCACTGGACACGTTTCATATGGCTATAGTCTACCAGACTCATTGGAGGCGAGATAAGTAGAATCTGACGAACTTCTACACCCGAAAGCTGGAATGTTAGCGGTACTTTACGTAATAATGATGTTCTAACATGGTTCTTTAATGGATGTTGTCAGAGGGTGTCGTGTATGTCATTAGGGGTTGATGACATGGATTTGGAAAGTTGTTATATTTCTGTTTTTAGTTGTGCTGACATGGAAAGGTCATGTACTCTTTTTCGAGTGTGTATACGTGTCTGTAGAGACTTTATACTGGGTATTTTTAAAAATAATAATAATGGAAATTTGAATTAAATCTGTTGATACGTCATTCTGAGAGAATAAAAGATTACACGAACAATATGTGAGAGAGAATAAAAGATTACACGAACAATATGTGGAGAGAGAATAATATATTTAACGGTTCGATTTCTATGAAATCTCATAAAGTGGTAGGAAATTATTTTATTTGTTAAAAATAAGATTACACGAACAATATGTGATAGAATAAAAAAAAAGATATTATACAAATGGATTTAATTTAACCTCTCGTAATAAATTTACTCGAGAAATATATATAACTTGGAAAAATGAAATATTTGAGTCCCACCTGTTGGGCTAAAGGAGATGGTGATTATTTTATTTGTTAAAAATAAGATTACTCGAACAATATGTGGAGAGAGAATAAAAGATGTGTAAAAGTTTATGTGATACGCACTGGGATCGAACCCGGGACCCTTATTATTGGAGCTGAATACTGTATGATGGGAGGGAAATATTTATTCATGCGGGACTTTTTACTCATTCGTAATATGTAAAATATTACTCGTTGGTAATAATCTGAAAGACGTCGTGTATAAAATATGTATACTTTGGTATGATATGTAATGCCGGTACATATACAGAGCGTGGTAAAACCTTGTGTACGGTATGATACACTATGATGGTACATATACAGAGCGTGGTTTCCGTACGTCTGTTGCTGATGAACTTAAGACATGAACTGAACTTTTCCCGCGCTTTTGGAAACCCGGTTGGGTAAGAGTGATGATGTGTGCTTGCAGGGCGTGCTAAAACTTGAATTTTAATACAAAGGAAGACCGTTGACACGTTTGGTAACCATTACAGAATACCGCCAGACTGATAGAAATAACTTTGGCGCCGCGGTAGGTGAACAAAAGGAAGATTGCGGACGTGGGAGATAAGCATCACAGGTTGGAGACAGACAGACCAATAGAAATAACTTTGGTGTCGTGGTAGATGAACAAAAGACAATGTTGGTGAAAACATAAAAGAATGATTGCACACGTAGAACATTAGAAATTGGGGACAAACTAATAGCAATAACTTTGGCGATGTCGGTGAAAACATAAAAGAAAGATTGGTGACTTGGAAGATAAACATCACAGGTTGGAGACAGACTAATAAAAAAAAACAAGTTTTATGATAGTTTGTTAATAATGAATACAAAGAAAGTTTTTACATTACGAATGGTAGAACATATGAGGTCATTGAACGCGAATGCAAAAGAACATTCACCTATTGAATGATGATCATGTTGAAACATGAAGGGATGTTAAATACGATTGCAATAGAAGATTGTTATATTAATGAATGAATGAATGCAAATACAAAGATAGTTTGTGGCATCCGTTATTTTACGTGTACAATATGCTGGTGTATGTAGGGTCGATGTATTGTTTACATGAATAATAATAGAAGTTGTAAATAACAGATTTTATTTTAAAAGCATGTAAACTATTTATTTACACGTAATGTATCTAAATCTGCACATAGATGACAGATGATTAAATAGTACGCCTTATGAATACCGTTGTAAAATGTGGGGAATGATTTTACCAAAGTGAAAATACCAAATGTTGATATTTTAAAAGATTATATGAGAACATGTTTGCTATTTCTATATTTATAAAAATTCCATAGAGAATTGGAAAAGTACATATGAAAATATTTTAATTGGCGTGGTAGGACTGTTTGAAAAATGTTTAAAGTACCACGTGATATGATGTTATCGATAAAGTTTTTCCTTATATACTGGGTATGATGAGAAGACTAGCATAGTATCATCATGGATTCGTCTGCCAGTATAGTACAACGAGAAATTCAACTTTGCAACGAAGTAGATTGGGATTCTACATTTGACTATGTAGAATCTCCAAGGAAAAAGTTCAAATCCAATAGAGAATCTCCGGATTTGTTTATCGATGAAGAAACTTGCTATTTTTCTCCAGCATCCCCTGATGTTATTATAGAGGAAGAAATCATCGATTTAAGAGAAGATCCAGTATTAATCCCAACATCCCCTGTTGGATCAAGAATAACCTTACCTGTACCAGTAGCAGAAACAACAAACCAGAAGTTTCAAGTTCCATCCATAAAGTGGACACTTGCTGAAGAAGCAGAAGAAGAAGAAGAAGGAAGACCAACATCTCCATATGTTATTATAGAGGAAGAAACGTGCTATTTTTCTTCAGCATCTCCAGATGTTATTATAGAGGAAGAAACGTGCTATTTTTCTCCAGCTTCCCCTGATGTTATTATAGAGGAAGAAATCATCGATTTAAGAGAAGATCCAGTATTAATCCCAACATCCCCTGTTGGATCAAGAATAACCTTACCTGTACCAGTAGCAGAAACAACAAACCAGAAGTTTCAAGTTCCATCCATAAAGTGGACACTTGCTGAAGAAGCAGAAGAAGAAGAAGAAGAAGGAAGACCAACATCTCCCGATTTATTTAATGAGGAAGAGGAGGAAGAAATTTGTAAGTTATTGAGTGAGATAGAAGAGTGCAAACCCAATACGCCATCACCAAGTGTTTCACAGTTGGACTATCCATTTTCACCCCAAAAGGCACCATTGGATTTGCGTGTGCAGAGGAAACAGTGTCAGTGCAAATGTAGTAATGACTTTATAAGTGAAACATGTGTTAAGGATAGTATTTTAAAGTGGGAGCCAAATACAGTTTTACTTTGCATGGCTTGCAACCTAAATTATTTCAATCAGTTGGGGCATCGGTGCCTTCTAGCAGATATATTGACTCTTGAAGCAGAAGCATGGCAAATTATGAGCAACAAAAATGTGCGACACAAAGTGTATAAAAAATATATGAAGTCACATCCTGCTAACAAAAAAAATGAACATTTATTTAATGAAAATTATGACAACTTATTAAAGAACCCGAAATATATTGAGGGACTAGTAAACATCTTATTAGAAAAAGATAGAAACAGTACAAACTGATTTCTTTTTTTTTGTATATAATATAATTTGTATATATATATATATATATATATATATATATATATATATATATATATATATTATTTTCATAGCTGTGTGTGTGTTATTATTATTATGTTTGTATATATATATATATATTATTTTCTATTCTTGTTTGTTTGTTTGTTTGTATATATCTTTATATCCAAATAAATTTATACGAATTTCATTTCTTGATTTTTATTTAATATTAAAACTGTCCTAAATAAAAAAAAGTATTATTGACATTTTACAAGGTGAAACTCATTTATGCTTTCTATCGTGTACTTTTTGGAAAATCGTTTAAAATGAGTATTTGATGACTATTTTTTTTTCTTGATTTTTACTAATACTTTGAAGTATTTAAAAGTTTGATGAGTATTTACAAGTTTGTGTAACAAACAGCTTGAATAAGAAGAGTTTTTATATATATATATATATATATATATATATATATATATATATTTATTTTTACTAATACTTTGAAGTATTTAAAAGTTTGATGAGTATTTTACATTGACAAGTTTGCAATTTTGAAAACATAGTTTCTTGTAGCTGCTCTTATGAGTATGCTTTGGCATACGAACCAATAAAATATTTTTAAAAAACGAGTTTGTGTAACAGACGAGAGAATAAATAATTAATATTTCAGAACATCTTTAGTATGTTCACACGAAGTGTTCGAGTAATTTATTAGGAGCTTTTTAATATTTCGCAGGTTAGCTGCTCTTACGACTTTCTATAAGAAAGGAGAATATAAAAAATAAAAAAGCGATCCATTATTAAAATTAACCGACTTTGCAATGGCATAGGAGAATATAAAACAGAAACTCAGTAATATTATAGTATGATTTATATACTTACAAAATGCAAAAAGTTTTCACATACATGCAATATAACATGCAGAAACTAATTTTACAAACGCGAATCCTAACATGCAGAAAGTTTTTTCACATACACGTGATATAAATGTCGAAAAGTGTTTTTTTCAAAAACAAATAATTAACACCAATTTTAAAAAAAACGAGTCTGTGTAAGTGTTATTTTAAATAACACGAACCAATTTTAATAACGAGTGTTATAAATAACACGAACGAATAAAATAATCGCAGCGTAGCTGCTCTTAGCTTGTGTACGAAGCAATCGGTAAAAGATAAGAAAGGAGAATATAAAAATAATATACGATCCGTAAAAAATATGAAGTGATTGAACAAAATTAAAAGTGAAAATGTAATTTTCAAAAAAAAATTTTAGAAATGCAAGTTACAAAAATGAAAATACAAGTTGTCAAAATGAAAATGCAAGTTGTGAAAATGCAAAACCGTAAACTAAAAAATGTGAAAAGCGTTTTTCACATGCATGCAATATAAAACGCACAAACAAATTTTATGTAGGCGAATCATAACATACGGATTTTTGTTATATGCACATGTTAAAGTCCTAATTTCATGAAAAAAATTTTTAAAGAATTTTTCCCTACGTATAAATTGTAAGTCATATTTGAAACATAGTTTACTTTTACACTGTAAGTGTATTGAAAAAATTTTCGCGTTGAAGTAAAATATATAAGATGTGTAAGGAAATAAATAAAACATGTAATATAAAATGAGAAAAAATTTTATTTACAAATTTCAATAATATATATATATATAGTTTACATACAGATACATTCCTTGATATATTGTTTAATACAATCTATATTTATATTAGTATATGCACAAATACATACTGGCCAATTTATTGCTGAAAGTCTTTTATCACTTGCTTTTGTTAATTTATACACATTGTTTTTATTATTATTATTATTTTGTAATTGATTACCAGAAGAGTTTTTATTTTCCATTATTACTATTTCTTATGCATATTATAATGTAAATCTTTTACTAAGAATAACTCTGTAATTAACTGAATGTTATCTTTGTTTAATAAAATGTTATATAATGTCCATGTAAATTCCCAATCATCAATTTCAGTATCACAATGCACTCTTGCAAATTCTTCATATAAATCATCAAAAGTTTGTCCGCTTACCATTGTACGCCATGCATTATAACATAACATATTATAGTCCGAAGTAATACAATCGTGTTCTTCTATTTTGCTCTTGTTTTGAAAACACCCATAACATAAAAGTTCTCGTGGTGGTTTCCAACGGTCAATACACATTAATACACATTGTTCTTTTATAGAAAAAGAAGAACATTGATATTCGCAATTGTCATATGTTTTTAGGAAACGACATTGGTACTCACAGTCTGGATTGTTGATACACATATTTATCGTGCTCAAGATATGCTTCTCTTAAGTCAGAAATATGATAATCATTAAACGTGATTTCTTGATATGAATAATTAAATTTGTTTATAAGATGGGGAATAATGTTTACATCTATATATTTCACATGAATCTTTAGATAATGTTTTAATATTTGATCACGTGTTGATTTTTTGATTAGGAAATTCCACACAATAGTATTTAATTCTTCATCACTTTCACTCACACATTTATGATCAGTTTCTTTCTCACTACGATTCGCACAACCTTCACAAAGTAATGGTTCAGAAAGTTTATATTTTTCTAGTAACTGTTTTACACAAACTTCATTTACTTCATTAGGAGTACAACCACACTTCACACCATTGAATATCAGAATATCATTAGAAATTGTATTTTGATTTACTACAACTTCCTCTTCAAAGGGTATTTCATTTGGGTATCTGAAATTTCGTCTATACACAGCATCGTCTATGGTAATTTCCTGTGTTGGATAAATAATCCTATATCTTTCAGCGTCTTCTTCAGGAATGTCAGGATCATTTGGATGTACAAGAATAATTTTCTTTTGTTTTTCAAGTTGAAAACGTTTTTCACGTGGTGAAATGTATTTAGATTTTACACATTCACTTTGCAATAAAGAAAGATTGGTTTCAATTTCACCTTTTCGTTTCTTATTATTATGAGATGAAGAACCAGAATTTGTTTTTTGCTTTTTAACTGCGGAAACAAATTGCTTTTGACTGTACATTGTAACAACGTATTACTTCCTTTATATGATTTACTACAGCTATACGCATGCGCGCTTTTATATTATATTGTAACATGCGCGAAGACCAAGTACACGTATACATACACATCTGACATGCGCGAAGACCAAGTACAAGTATACACACGCATCTGACATGCGCGAAAATTTAGTACGAGTATGCGCACGCATAGAATTTATATTGTTATGTTTAAATACATCGTGAAAAGAAATAGGTGTGATTATATAAAGTTTTTTTTTCATACCATTATTATTATTATATCATTAGAACATTTATATGTAATAATAGACATGTACATGATTTGTTAGGGATGAAATTAATAATATTAACAATTTCATACTTTGTAACTCATTTACTAACACTTAGTGTTTGCTAAAGCAATCTTGGCACAAACGATATATATATATATATATATATTGAAAAATAAATAAATAAGTAAATAAATTATGATATCAGAGAAAACAAGATTGGATTGTAATTCATGTGCTTACAAACTTAGTAATTCAGATAGTTTGTTTAAAGACTATGTGAATTCTTTCCTTCAAATGAAGCAGGAATCTTCAGGATTTCCTGTTTGGTGCAAAACCAAAGGAGACAAACAAAAAATACATTAAAGAGTATCATGCCCACAAAGGCATAGAGTTAATGGAGAATAATATCAGGAAGAACCCGAGATTGAGGTATATCTCCAAAGTATTCCTCAATTCGCTTTATGGGAAATGGGGACAAAGAACGGACTTGTTGCAATTCATGATTGTTAACACACTGGAAAAACTTTTTTTGTATTATCTATGGGCACAACAATACGAAGTACAAAGCGTATTAACCATTGGAGATAAACATCTTACTCTTACGTATCACAATACAGAGAATAAGAACAAACCATGGAAATTCTCAAATCTTGTTCTTGTGGCGTTCAATACGTTATGGTCACGGTTAAAACTGTATGACCTATTGACTGCTGTAGGGACTGAAGCCATATTATATTGTGACACGGACAGCATAATGTTTGTACAACACCGTGATGAGAAATTTCCGCTTACATTAGAGCCCTACTTGGGTGAACTAACCAACGAAATAAAAGATGGGTGGGAAATAGACAAATTTATATGTTTTTTTTATTATTATTATTATTATTTCAATAGAAGAATACATTATTTCGATTACAGATGACTTCTACAAATGTAAACGAACTAACTCAATTGTTAATCATGGCAAAACGGTTCGGATATGAAGCATCCGAAGTTGTTTACTACAGATGGAAAATGATAGTAGATAAATTTCATAGCATTGGGTGCATGTACGTAGTTTTGAGTAGAAACGATTTTTTGGAAGCGTTTGGTGGATACTTATCATTCTAAGGGTGTGCGTGTACCCAATGAAAAATATTATCAAATGTTAACAGAGTTATTAAAACAATTTAAAGGAAGACAGGATGTTATTTTGGCATCCTGTGAAACCGATGCTGATATTTCTGATTTATACCAGTGCGGATTTTTCCACAAAGATGATATAAAAAAAATCAGAATTGTAAAAAGTTCAAGCAGCATGTAAAACAGCTCACTTATTTGTTAAGGACAATGCTAAACTACTATTAGGCAAGCTTACCACGACCAAGTTCTCCTAGTTTTGGGGAACCTAAGAACTAAAATGGGTTTTCAAGAAGTACCTAAGATAATGGATGTATCAGAATTTGAAATAGTAAAGAGTATATCATAAACATATGCGTACTTCGGGCTAAAGGGGACAGAAATAACCATTAAGTGTATGGAATCGAAGATCCGGAAAAATATATACGAAATCTGTTTAATTCGGAATAACCCATACAATAAAGGGATGTTGACAAGAACACCTATATAGGAATAACTATCGAGAGCACTACCTTAAACTTAAAACAATGTACACAACATGACGTCCTAAAAAGGAATTGAACCCGGAGGCCCTATTCGCCATAGTGGAAAATACCCTCAATAGCAATGAGAAAATTTTAATCGAAGGTGCATCTCCGTAAAGGAAGAGGAAAAAAGGTGGATTGTAAGATCCACATTGATAATCCATGCAAGGGAAGATGTCGAACCCGTGGATCGACCAAGTATGAGGAATATACAACTCTTTTGGAAAAGTGTACCATCCCATTAAACAAGGACATATAATGTCTTTCTAAGACTATTATCCTCGAAAAGGCTAGGGCCGATCAAAAATATGAACAAATGTATAAATTAAAAAAACAATCCTGAGCGATTCTTGAAGCAAACTAACGATTTGTGTGATGATGTCAATGTTACTATTGAGCATCGAAATGGATGTACTATTAATGATGTGAAAAATATCAACAATACCTGACACCCAAGTACCAAATCATTGTCTTTGAAAAGAAACTTAATAGTCGTGAATTTTATGTGATATATTCAGAAATAAAGGGTGGTAAGCAAATATATTTACTGTACAAAGATAATTACTACCAATTAATAACTAGTGTACGTAAACTTTTGCTAGCCGAAGGCTTTTGCGATTATTGTTTACAAAAAAGTACAATAAAAAAATCTACGATTTATTATTATTCAGCAATATGAAGCTTGTATAAAGTCTTCATTTATTCAGCAATATGAAACAACTTTCAATAGTTTATATTGTTTTTTTACACAAGTTTTTAAAAATTTTGTATTGTGTTAATTAGTTTTCAACTCATTCACATAAATATTTGAAGAAATGTTTAGTATGATAGCACTGCACTGCACTACACAGTAACTATTTTTTCTTAGATATTTACTTGAGTAAGATTTACTTGTAACGTTCACAGAAAAAAAAAGCATGGCAAATTGTGCCTTTTTACAGTTTGTACATGTAATATACCTACAGAAGAGTAACATTTTCATCCATACGTCTTCATATTTTTTTTCAATCACAAACACTATCACTATCACGTTGGTTTTTTATTCCAGATTAAGAATTTCTTAAAATCTTTCTGCAAAAATATTTCTATCAGTTGATTAACAAATGTATCATTATGAATGGCATCATCATATATATGAAAAAACTGTTCTAATTTATTAAAAGTATTGTCGTGCATTTTTTGAAACGTATACCAAATTTCGTTTTGTGTGTCCATATCCATAATAACATTTAGTACTTTTGTTTTCAATATATTTTTATGTAACAGAATGCAGTCATGGTTTATTGCGTCTTTCAATCCACGTGCACACCCACTGCAAAGAAGCATACTTCTTCTTTTAGATTCCCACATTTGAAAAGCATTTATTAAGCACTGAATGGTGATGTGAATATTATCGCAGAAACAGACCAATACGTTTTCAGCATTAGACATTTTTCAGTTCGACAAAGTAAACGAATTATATAATAGTTTACAACGTAGTTGCTTTTACGACTTTTTAATTTTAAATAACACTGTAAGTGTTCGAGTAATTTATTACGAGATGATAAATTAATATGAAGTGATCAAACTAAAATAAAAACACTAGGCACAAATATCTTCATTGACCACCATACAAAGAAGAAATCTTTTCATCGACTACAAACAGTACAAGAATATTCTTATGTAGCTTTCTTAACCGCGGTATTTATACTTTTCACCGTGGGATGTAATGACATGTTTGAATTAACCAATGAAAACAAGTTTAAGGTAGACCTCAAACTCATAGTTCCCACCCCCTATTAGTTTTAAATACTATTCTTTTATCCAAATTAGCTTGAATATTTCATCTTTGCATCAGTTTTACAAGCGACAAAGTCACCCAGACCGTTTACTGCTCGTGCTTGAATTTCTATATATTCACATTGAAAGCAATAATTAGAAATCACTATACCTGAAACCCCAATAGCTCCTTTTGTATTTACTTGTCTTTTAATTAGCCTGTTGGATTTCAACGTATCAATAAATAATAATGCTTTTAAATCCATTTTTAAAAATATACTTTTGGTTATTTTACATTTAAGACATGGTGGATTACTTCCTTTTGTGACAACTTTTACCAACGAGTGGTGCTATCTTATCTACAGAATACTCCACACTTGAAAAAAATTTATTACTGTTGTTATCATAAGACAATAATTATTGAACTTTCGCTAAATATGTTTACAGATAAAGTATTGCGTACAATAGGGAGAAACAAAATGCTATCGAAAACTCGTCAAATGTTAAGGAATCTTGTAGACAATCCATGTAGTAAGTTGTGAATATATGTTAAAACTGAAGCCTACATTATATATTTGATCAGTGCTAGAAATCCCTGTGAATTTTCATTAGGTAGGCTATATGTTAAAAGCATAGGAAAGAAAAAAACTAACACCAACTTTTGCAATGGCAAAGGAGAATAAATTGTTTCACAAACTTCTTCTTCTTATGTCTGAAGTTTCATGAAAGTAAAATTTATTTATTTGTACAAGTAATCACTGATTTATTTCCTATTTATCTGTATTCTTTTTTCATGTCTATATGACATATATTCAAAGATCATTTACTTATTTAAACAGGTTTTTTATGTCGATGCGTTAGGTTATATATCTCTATTGTATTGAATTAGATTCAATCTCCCAACATGACCCTCCTCCTCTTTGCTAAACGGATAACGTACATGTTATCGGTGGTAACAGACCACAGCCATGTAGAAAATCATCATTATTTTAGTTACACTTTTCTTCACGAACAATAACTTTGTAAGATTATATAAAATACCCATTACTGTTCAAAGGGGAGGTCAACTAAACTACCGCCTTTTTCCTATCATTTCATTTTAACCACTTGTTTTTTTTTAAAAAAAAAAAAAGAAGGCCAGTAGAAACAATTTTCAGTTCAAGTTTTTGAAAACAACCATCTTTTAGTATGTATTAATCTTACTTATTTGACACACAGTTGTTCATTAATTTTACTTATGTACTGTTCAAAACAGAAAAGATTTGTTCAAAGATTTGATAATAAATCTATAAGTACGTTAGCCATAGTTCACTATTGTTTTCTTATCGAGACCAAACTTTTATTCTTTCATAACAGGTCCGTCCCATGATTCACATTTAATTTTAACACTTTTGAAAATACAATTTCCTTGAGCATCCAATAAAATAAAATAAAATTAGAAGAATTACTATGCTGACAAAGTTTCAATGTTTAGTTTTTCAGTGCTAGTTGGTTTCTACAGTTAGACTTTTCTTCATTAGGTATTCATTTATCAATATAAGATCATAATGGCTCAATGGTAAAGGGTTCATTTCCACTGCTTAGGATTTTTGGTTCGGTTAGCGTTTACATTAATTATTTCATTTCTCATAGCGGAGCCATAAGGGCTCAGTGGTAAAGCGTCCATTTTCACTGTTTAGGGTTTCTGGTTCGATTACCGTTTGCATCAATTATTTCATTTCTCATAGCGGAGTCATAAGGGCTCAGTTTTAAAGCGTTCATTTCCACTGTTTAGGGTTTTTGGTTCGATTACCGCTTGCATCCATTATTTCAACATTTTTTATGACAACATTAAGTTTGGATTTATTTCTTATAAATTGTGCTGAACAAACAACGTGTTCTCCCACTTCTTCTTCATTCCACCAATTTCATAACCTTTTCTAAAGTGATCCGACATAATCGTGGGACTCACAGATTTCATTTATTATTCAAAATAATTTCATAATTAAGCGTACACAGATACCATAGTAAGTAAGTAATTTTTTATTTCTAAGAAACAATTTGCTATTTAATCTTTACAATTATTCAGAGTTCGATTCCATGCTGCACAAAGTATCTAAACTGAACTGAACTAAAGTTCTTTTGTCTTTGGGGATTGCGATGGGTTAGTGGTCACCTTTAGTGCTTGCTCTCGATCCTAGGATACTCCAATTATTTGAACATTTTATGACAAGTATTTGTGTTTCTCATGGCCGCTTTTTTATAAAGTGTCTAAGAGACAACAAATCTTCATGACCTAAGTGTACGGGACTCCATTTCATCCAAATAGATAATGGTATGCCAATTAACATATATGTCATTCTACACTGAAACCCTTTATCTATATTTACCTTAAATAGTTGGATATTATTGTGTTTTTGCACAAATTTTATATACAATACCGTGGTTCGCAAATCCACAGCTTCAAACCCAAAAGAAATACCTAGTTAATTATTCAAGGAATAAAAAAAACTGATTTTATTGTATGTTCCCTGCCACCAACTACATTTTAGTGTTCACAGAAGAAAAAAGTATTCAAATTCTCTATCTTGTCTCCATAAAAGAAGTTGCTCCGAATAATTTATTAGGAGAGTATCTTTTATTCTCTTACATATTCTTCGAACATCTTATACATGTGAGTGAATAAAATAAATTCATTCACTCATCTTAAACGGATTTAATCAAAAAGTAAAAATTCAGACTTTTCTTTCAGTATACTATCATTTAATAGCAACAACTAATTAGTAAACGAAAATGTTGTTGTTGTTTTAATTCTTATTTATGGACACCAGCAAATATCTCATTAAGCTTGTTTCACCCTACAACTATGTATTTTGGTTAAAAATAAAAGGAAAACTCAAGTACAATTTGATATTGAAGGGAAATCAAATTATTTATGATAGCATAATTAAAATCTTTTCAATTGAAACTGTTAACTACATAGTGCAACGTACTGAAAAGCATAAAGATTTTTTTTTCCTGTTTTTTTAAAAATTCTAACAACAATTCTTATTCTGAAAATATCTTTTCTATGCTTCGAAACGTTACTGTTAATAAAAGGTATCTATAAGTTCAATATGACACGGAAAAAAAAAGTTAGACATTTTTATAACCTTTGTTAGGTAGGTTTTAAAAATTCAAAGGAAAGGAAACTCAAAATTTACCCATTCACCCAAAAACATGATTTATTTACATTATATTTACAACTATTTACAAAATTTTAGAGCCCCAAAATTACCTCCCCTCCCTCCCCTTCTTCTTCCTGATCCTTTTCTTCTTCTTCTTCTGCCTCCTTCTCTGCGTCTTGCTTTTCTTCTTCTTTTTCCCTCATCCGTCCCTCCAAGTCCCATGGTATCCCGATTATTTCCCCATCATTACACTTTCTGTCTTTTTCTTCTATATACATTTTTAAAAGTTCCATGTTTACACACATATCACATGTATGCCATTTTTCAGTTTTGTTTTTATTTTGTGGGCATACATATGATAGAAAATATGATTTTCGATCACCACGGTTTTTTATTTTTTTACGGCAGTAGTCGTTTGCGGTGTACGCTTCAAATTCAATTTCACTCATTTTCTTCTTCTGCAAAATAAAGAAAAGTATTATTATTAGTACAACTTATTTTCACCAGAATGGAATCAATTATAATCTACACTAATAAAAATTCTATTATTCTAATCACAAACTCAATTACATTGTTTACCTTGGACAACTTATGTATAATTTTAAAGGGGTTAACTTCACAAAGATTTGACCGCTATGTAAGAAGTTATGTTTGGTTTCCGGTGTGGATTTTATGGTTCCAATTAGTGCTAAAAAATTTTCCAGGAGCAAAGTTTTAAATCTGTGTGAGATATATATTTAATTTTCAGTTTTTTTTGTTCTGAAAAAACCTATAAGAAAAATATCAATCTTAAATCAAGTCTAGTGTTCCTGTGTAGCCTAACATAGTGATTAACGCTAATAATCACGCTATTGGTACAAACTGTCCCGAATTTAATTTCCGGTGGTGGTAAAATACTAGTTTCATATAGCCATGCTACTGAACAAAACAGTAAACTTAAAATCAATTCACTTTATGTAGGTACATGTCTCATATACCCATGTTACTGAACGAAACAACAACAAACTCAGAATCAATTTAACTTAGGCAATAGCATACGTCTCGAAGTTTCCAATAATTATTAGTTAGTTAATAGGTTCATGTTTCATATGTCAATGCTGCTGAACGCCTTGATTAACTGAAATTAAGCTACTATTATTAAATCTTACAGTATGTTCTTATATTTTAATAAACGCTGCTAACAAACACGAATTCAATTTCCGGTTGTATCCTAAAAGTTTCACGTTAAGGATGGTGCATTTTGTTAAAATGAATCACAATTTAATTTGTAATGGTTCGACATGTTCTAACCCTTAATGCTTTTGCCTTTGGTGCAAACAAAACCATGGTACCGTATTCACTAAAGTTATCATCATCTTTACTGCAAACATATTTCCGTTCTCAAGTACAAATTTCACATGTCATAATTTTTTAATGTTATTGCCTTTCGTGCTAAGACGTACAATTTTAATTTCCGGGCAAGTCTACCCGCATAAACAAAGTCACCTTAACATTAAAATGCGGATTTAATTCCCGCGTAGACCTGCCACTGGCGTGCAGGTTCAAATTCCAAGCGGTCCTACGCATATAAGCAAAGTCACCTTAACAGCGGCGTTCGGGTTCAAATCCCAGGTGCGCTTACGCGTATAAACAAACCACTCTTAAATGCCCTACAGCAACAACGCTATAAAGGTTTGGAAATTAATTTTCAATAATAAATATTATATTTAATCTCGGGTTTTATTCAATGTTACTCCAATCCAGTTAGCTATAAAATATTCTCCCACATTCAAATGTATTCTGCGATATTTAAATATATCTTTCACGCCATTTCCCTCAAAATCTGACGGACTAAACAAATTAAGTTATTTTTTTTTCACTGTATATAAATCAAATTTCCACCCAGACAAACTCAAACAAAGTGATTATTAAAAATAAAATACGTTCGCTTCATATAAGCATTGTCTCTAGTTCAAACCTTGAATCGGTCATAAATAAACAAACGAAATGTATATCAGTTTTCTTATGCATCTCTATATCAATTTTAAACTTATAAATATTCTTTCAACAAGAAACAAAAATAAGATTGTGTATGTGTTTTCAATAACCATATTAAAACAGTAAAATTACATTTCTTTTTCTTCTATACTTTTTTTTTTCTTTCTTTCTTTCATCGAATAATCCCGTACTAATTATTATTATATAATTCTCTTCAATCATTTGTTTTCATTACTTTAATACAAAATCAACTATAATAGAAAATTGTGGTTCTATGCCATCTGTCGGAGAAATTTTAAATTAACTTTAGTTTAGTATAAGCCGTGTGCCGTGTTGACGTATTTATTATTAGTCCTGAATATATATTTATATTTTAAAGGTACAGTATGATATATATTTCTTTTTAGCCATTAAATACTACTGATAGCATTAAATAAGTACCCTTCTCGCAGTTGTGTTCTGTTAATAAAACATAATTTGTGAGGGCATAGTTGATTCTTCTATCAGTAAACCACCAAACATTCATTATATTACAAATACCTAAGGGGGACCCACCAACACATATGACCCTTCAGTTGAACATAATTATCATCATCATTATGTTATTACCTATTCAGAAAAACCCGTAATTCTAAAAACTAACTAATGGGGAACCGGTAAAAACAACCCCACATAATTCTCTTTTTTTTTACTATAATATAATACTGCTAAAATCTAGGATCACCTATAACTAATGGGCCCCGCCAGTTATAGCTACGTAATTTTCCTTTTGCTATAATGTAATATACTGTTAAAATCTAAGTAAACCTGGGGGCCGCGGTGGCTCGGTGGTAGAGCGTTCACCTTTGGTGTTTGGGGGTCCCGGGTTCACACCAAATATTTCAACATTTTCATGACAAACATTGTTTGGATTTATTTTTTTTTTATAAATTGTGGTGGACAAATATCGTACATATGAAAATTTCTCGGTAGTTTCCCGTTTCCTCCCACTTCCTATATACTTTTAAAAGCTTATTTTAGCTCCCATATTTAGTTCAAACACCTTATTTTTAACAACGAGTTTGCACAGCAAACGATTTATTTTGCAAGTTCGCAATTTTTAAAATATTTTCGAAATTATTTGTAGGTTCACACTATAAGTGTTCGAGTAATTCATTACGAGAGGTTAAATTAATAGAAATCGATCCGTAAAATAAGTTGCTCCGACTAATTTATTAGGAGAATATCTTTTTATTCTCTCACATATTGTTCGACAAATAAAATAATCACCGTCTCCTTTAGCCTAACCGGCATAACCGTGGGGACTCAAAAATTTCTAAGTAATCCTGTGACTGGGACCCGCCAGTTATACTACAAATAGGACTACATAATTTCCTTGTAATACAATACTGTTTAAATCTAGAGGAACCCATAACTAAGGGGGAAGGGCCCCCGTTACTTGTAAAAATATACTACAAATAGTCGTGCGTAATTCTCTTTTGCTATAATACTGGTAAATTTAGGCAATCTATCTGACAGGCAAAAACCACTTAGTTGGAGGGATATAGTACAAATAGGACTACATAATTTCATTTTTGCTATAATACTGTTTAAATCTATGTTGGGCTATCTGAAAGGCAAAAGCCCCTCGTTGAGGGACATGGGCTCTATCTGGGAGGCAAAAGCCACTTAATTGGAGGGACATCATTTCAATTCGCTTCATTATAATACAATACTGCTAAAATCTAGAGGAACCCATAACTATGGGGGAAGGGCCCCCGTTACTTGTAAAAATATACTACAAATAGACGTACATAATTCTCTTTTTGCTATAAGATAATACTGCTAAAATCTAGGATCGCCTATAACTAATGGGCCCCGTCAGTTATAGCTACGTAATTTTCCTTTTGCTTTGCGGATATACAACAGGTTTTCAAGTCAAAAGACAGTGTTCAATAACCAATGTATTTAGGGGTTGCCGTAAATTTTCTTTCTTGACATTAAAGCTATTGTTTGCGCTATGTGGCTACCACCCACGCAAAATAACTAACATTCAGTAATATTTACTATTAAAACACGATAATGTTGGGGGAAAAGCGCTCCCCCCAAGACTAAAACATTTCTTTCTGCACATACTAGTCTTAGTTCAAACATTTGCGTTCCTAAAAAGATTATCAGTTGTGTTACCAAAGCGTAGTAGTATGCCATCTATTGGCAAATGAGCTTACTTAAACAGTTCAAGTCCCATCTGTACAACGTGCATATATATATATATATATTAGGTATAACTGATTTAAAGTGCTCGGTATAACAGTTAAAAAAAATCGTAACAAATGAATCAAACATATTATAATTAAGCATCCTATAATTAAGCAAATAAAACTCTACAAGTAAATGGTCCGTCTTTTATTTGTAGGTTCACATTTTTAATATGTTCTGAGCTTGCTTCGCATACAATCCAATAAATAAGTTGAATTTGCTACGCGAAAGAATGAATGAAATAAAATAACACGAACGAATAAAATAATCACAAATAAATTTGTTCAGCGTATAACATACGATCCGTAAATAATAATAATAATAATAATAATAATAATAATAATAATAATAATAATAATAATAATAATAATAATAATAATAATAATAATAATAACTTTAGTAATCGAAAATCGCAATTACATTTCAAGCGTTTTCAGTATATCGCAAAGCTTATCCTCTTGCATGATTACAAAAATGGTCGTAGGTTTATTTCCCGGATAATGTTTCTCAGAAGCAAATCGTGTAGTTTTTCAATAATTATTCAAAAACTCATTATTATAATCAAGTGAATAATACATGGCATTTAAAAAAGTTCTCACCTTAAAAAATCAGAGTTCGTTCTGTTAAATCAGTCACAAAAAAAGTTCAACACACAAAAAAATCAACACACACACACTATGAAACGGTGTAAAAACAATAATAACAAACTTTATTTCAATACTATATATATATAAGGATTTCATTATGTCCCTCCCCCAAGCATCATGTTTTCATCGGGTTTTCAGCCCGATTTCATTAATTATAAATAAATAAATAAGGTCATCATATCCGCTAACATCGTTTATTCAGTGTTACGGTAAGACATCTAAAAATTTCTTATTTTCAAGTTCGTCAACCGCTGGAGAAATCTCATTCAGACAGGGTATCGATCGATCAACATTCAGGACAAGCTATGTACGGTTTTCATCTAATTAAGGAAAATGCTTACATGTTCATCAGATATTAGATATTCTGCCAAAATCAGATATTGCCACAAAAATACATTTACGTGTTTGTCCAAAAATCTTCTAAAGGGGGAAGAAACATGAAATTTCTATCTGTCTTCTTCATCACTGCAGATAGGTATCGCAGTGACAATCATCGTTAATGGAAAAATATTTCAGTATGTCATCAGTCAAAGTTCCAACAAACAAGGGAGAAAGTGTCTAAGGTTATTCCAGTACAAGCGGAAATAAAATTAGAAAATGCATTGACACTCTATACATGCGTGTCACAAGCCATAGTTCTAACGGATGCCTGGAGAAATCGTGTAAGGCAACGACCCGGAAATAATGGCATTTTACAAAAATAAAACTCTGATCATTCTAAGACAGCCTTCTCTCAGAGACGGAAGAACAATTCACTCGCTCCGTATTTCAAACTTGGCTGTAAACACGAAGTTAACTATAAGGAATAAAAATAATGAATATTAACAAAATAAATAAAGCATTCAATCATACACACATTTCGTATTTCCCATATGTTTTTTTTTCTCGCCAATTTACATGTGAGAATTGCAATAATTCTCAGTACAATACAGCATTCACCATTGGTGTTTGGGGGAGTCCCGGGTTCAGTCCCCGTACAATACAGCATTCATCTCTGGTGCTAAGGGTACCAGGCTCATTTTCAGTACAATACAGCATTCACCACTATTGCTAAGGGTCCCATATTCAATCCCCGTACAATGCAACATTCATCTCTTGTGCTAAGGGTACCAGGTTTATTCACAGTACAATACAGCATTCACCACTGTTACTAAGGGTCCCATATTCAATCCCCGTACAATGCAACGTTCATTTCTGGTGCTAAGGGTACCAGGTTTATTCACAGTACAATACAGCATTCACCACTGTTACTAAGGGTCCCATATTCAATCCCCGTACAATGCAACGTTCATCTCTGGTGTTAAGGGTCCCATATTCAATCCCCGTACAATACAACGTTCACCTCTGTTGCTAAAGGTCCCATGTTCAATCTCCGTACAATACAGCATTCATCTCTTGTGCTAAGGGTACCAGGCTCATTTTCAGTACAATACATTGTTCACCAATAGTGTTAAGGGTCCCGGGTTCGATCCCAGTGCGTATCACACATTATAAGTGTTCTGAGCTTCTTATTTTTAACAAATCAAATAATCACCATCTCCTTTAGCCTAACAGGTGGGACTCAAATATTAATTTAATCACTACTACGAAAGTACGTGATACAGAATGACGTATCACCAGATTTAATTCAAATTTCCATTATTATTATTTTTAAAAATACCCAGTATAAAGTCTCTACAGACACGTATACACACTCGAAAAAGAGTACATGACCTTTCCATGTCAGCACAACTAAAAACAGAAATATAACAACTTTCCAAATCCATGTCATCAACCCCTAATGACATACACGACACCCTCTGACAACATCCATTAAAGAACCATGTTAGAACATCATTATTACGTAAAGTACCGCTAACATTCCAGCTTTCGGGTGTAGAAGTTCGTCAGATTCTACTGAGATAATATGCTGGGTAATGCCCCATATCGTGAGGATTGATATTACTTGATGATCTGTTCAAGAGCTCGCAGTCGTGGTTTGGAACCAATGTTAATAGAAGGTCCTGTCCTTCATGAACTCGGTGTTGCTTAGGGACTCAAAACAAAATCCTCAGCTCAATCGAACATAGTATTTCAACTTGGTAAGAAATAGAGTAAACTATTGTCTTCTGTCCAGCTGAAATATTTTCTCCGATAAAATGCATTGTTTCGAATAAATGAGTAGATCTTCATAAGCGCTCACAAATTCAACTCATATGCGGATATTGCCACTTCTCTGTGACTTTGCCGCTTCCGGAAATTTACCTAGAATTCGTAAAATCTGATTTGTAAGCCGAACTAAACAAAATGAAAAAGTATATTTGTTTCAACAAATTACACAGTAAGCTGGCATAGATTGGAGTTTCAAGGACAGTAGAAAGGATCATGCGAAATATGTATATGGGATATGGATAGACACAATTAAAGTCACGTTACCTATTAAGATGTTAACAGATTGACACCATTAACGAACTCGGACCAGATAGTCACCCTAGCTATCTATTGCAAATAATAATAATAATAATAATAATAATAATAATAATAATAATAAACAGAATTCAAAAATTTGCTTACATGTATAGAATAAGGGCTAGAAATAGCCATCGTTAAAGTCGCCGTTATCCGTTAAGTTGGTAACGGCTTGACTGAATTAACGAATTCGGCCGAAATAATCGCTCTAGGTATTTATTACAAAAAAAAAAAACAGAATTCAATAATTTGCTTACATATATGGAATATGGGCTATAAATAACCACCGTTAGAGTAACCGTTACCCGTAAAGTTGTTAACGGATTAACTAAATTAACAAACTTGGCCGAGATAATTGCTCTAGCTACTACAAAAAATAATATTAAAAATTCGCATCCATTCAAGAGTTATCGCATGAAGTAACGGTTGAATGGATGGACGAACGTACTAATAACAGAAACAGAATGATGTGTGATCCTAGTAAATTTATTTAAAAAAAAAAAAGAAAGAAAAAGAACGAGTTAAATAATATGGAAGATTTAAAAATCAATGTAAATTATCACTATTCGCTATAATATGGTTACTTTTGCACTACTTGAAACTTTAAACATTCATTCCGAAACAACTTGAACTCATCATCCAAGCCCTCCTTCGTAATGACTAGGTGCTAGGGCCTTTCGTACACGAGATCCCGGGTTCGATTCCTGGTTAGAAAGCATCGAACACACGCACTACGGTGGTTCAGATTCCATTATAAACTGTAGATCGCGTCCTATATAGCCTTGCTGATGAAGAGGAATGTAAATACAAATGAAGCAATCTAATTCATACGTAGAGGAGTCGATCATTACATACCAATTTTGCTCCGTGTTCTCGGCTTAGAAGCAGTATGGTCAGAGCTGTAGCTAGGGGGGCGGGGGCGATCGGGGCTGTGGCACTGGGCGCTGATAGCAAGAGGGCGCCGAACAAGCAAGAAGAAAGGAAAAGTGTTGGAAATGAGTAAACGACGCGTTGCCCCGAAAAGGTATTGGTATCCTATTCAATCTTTGCAAAGAAATACCGTAGATTTATTAAAAATTTTCTTGCTCGCTCCGCTCGCAACACAAACGTTAAAAGTTACAATAAAGTTTTACTTATTACTTAAAGAAAGTTATTATAGGCTAGGTGATGTGTTAATGACGATGTGATATACAAGGTAATGAGTAATTACTTATAGTGTACGCAGGAGCGTTTTCAAAATCAGAAACGGTTAGCGAAAGGCTTAATGGGGATCGTAAGTCTTAGCTCGGGTGGGACTACGTAAGACCAGATTACATAAATGGCTGTGTCTGATTGTAAATCTAAGTCTCATATAGTCTCAGTGCTGAAAAGGGACATTAAATTCAAACCAACCAATCAGCTAAATACGGTACTGAATCAGCATTGGCCAGAATGCCAATCGGACCTAGGCAATGGGAGTGATCTTCACATCTACCGTACCGACCTACTCCACATTCATTACCTGTGGAATGAAACCCACTAAGTATCGTATAGCTATCGTTCCCGACTACTACCTTACTTAACATAATGAATTCCGATAATCAGTGCTTACGATTAATTTTTAATTACAACTTTTTTATATACACCCGTTAACAAAGCTTACTGTAAGAACTTATAACATCAATCAATCTTAGACAAAATGTTTCAAACAAACAAAACAAAAGGAAAAGTATTATAGGTATTAAGTTTGCTGATAATGGAATTAATGACCGCAATGCTTGTGTACTCAACAAAAGCATTTTGTTTGCAATGTAAGCAACGTGCTTCCTCCTTCAACACATTCCTCCGTAAATGCCATTAACCAAAGACAATGAAAGTATTGTCAAACTGGGCTGACTTTATTTTTCCCCAACAAATTAATGTATTATATTTTTTTATATAAAAAAGTTTATTTCTAGTTATCTGTTGCTATTTCGAAGAAAAAAGTACGGTGTAACTAACCGTTATTCTATTTACCGATTTTTCCCCCTCACCTCGTTCCTCTTCCGTAGATTCTGCGAACTCCATTTCTACGATGTTGCTCAATGCTATAACACTCGCCTATAGTACAAAGGTCTCTAGCTCGATTGCAGAACATGTGTTTGTAGTGAACAACATTCGAGCTCGTGGACTTTTCTGAGGCTCTCCCGTTTCGCAAGGGTGCTCACAAAAGAAATCATGATCCTGTGATTCTCTTACTTCGCAATGGTGCTCGCGAAGAATCCTGGGGTTATCCTGTTCCCCAAGAATGCTCACAAAGGGAATTCATGATCCTGAGGTTCTTCTGTTTCCCATGGATGTTCACAATGCGGATTCCTTATCCGTGGTTTTCCTATTTTCCAAGGGTGCTCGGAATGGGTAATTATGATCCTGAGATTTTCTTCTTCTCCAAGAAAGCTCGCAAGGGACATTTATGACTCTGGGGTTCTCTTGTTCCAAAAAGTCTTGCAAAGGGGAGTTATAATCCTGGGGTTCTCTATATCCCCATCATTGAAATATTAGGAGGTGAAAATAAATCTTTTAAACCAGCTAGCACTAAAATTTCGAATAAAAAGTGTATACTTTATAGAGGGAGGGAACTTTTGGAAGAGGTCGTACTAAGAGGATTGTTGGAAATCAGATCTATTGAAAAGGTTTTAAACAAACTGTTGGTTTTGTGGAGGCGAACATCTGGAAATTTATGGGTGAGGGGGCCTCATGAATCTGGGGGAAAATGAGTACACATGTGTTTCTTTTGGTTTGTCATTCCACGATTTTTCCATTATTTATTTGGGTATATCATTCGTGTTGACCCGAGTATTGAAGGTTTCATTTACCTTTCCACGCTTCCATAAGAACAGTGCCATACATGTTTTTGGTATATCAGATTGTTTTAAAGGTATGGGCCTTTGGAGATCAAAATTCAGAAGACATTTATTGTTATTTGAAAATGAGAACATCATGAAACCACAGACTGGCTTCATAGTTTCATGATAAGCTTTTGCCATTTTTCCGAAAACACCATAATCCCGTCGCTGCAGAATCTCTATGGTTTCTGGTGGGAAAAAAAATCGTTACATTTGTTTTTTACAGGCCTCTATTTTGTCACTAACTTAATATTATTCAGAAAGTTTTGCAAGGACCGACCCAATGATAATCTGGCGGTGTCAGGTCCGGAGTATGCGGTGGATGTATTAAAACTGCCCATACAAATCCTCTCTATTTCTGACGCAGCATTAAAAATGAATGCTGTCTGGCATTGTCAGTGTGGTATACGACACCTTTTCTGTTGACCAGTTTCAGTCCCTTTTTAGAACTGCTATATGCTCTCGCGCTAGTTGTGGACAGTACGCAGGGGTGCCCACAAGGGGGGGCTATGACGCAAACTGCGTCATTGAAATATTTGGGGGGGTTAAAAATCTATATAAATATCTTTGACGGGGGGGGGTAAAATTAATCGAAAAGTTTTTTTTCATGGAAGAATACCTATGGATAGACAATTGCGGGGGGGTGCGTCATGGACATAAGGGGGGGTGGGCACCACTGCAGTACGTGTCCGGGTCTATTGTTCTGCCCGGCAGTAGCGGCTCGTGAAGGACTGTCCAGTTCCAGTCCTACTAAATGGACAACATTTTCTTCCTGGATGTCAGTGCGTGCTTTACCACAGACTGGAGTTTCTTCTCGACCTTCGACTACGATCTTTTTCGCAAAGTGTTGTTGTAGGTTATCCACTTTTTATCATACTTTTTATCATGAGTTCAAAAATTGCTCGAGTTGGGATTTAGGATTTTAGACTTCTGGACTTTCGACATCTATGGCCATTTAGTCCTTCATGTATGAGGGATGACGTCCTTCGGCGAGCACACTATCCGGGGAAAGGGGAGGAAGAATGGATTGGGGAAGGAAGGAAGCTGCCTGGAATCTCTATGTTAGGTACCATCCAGTCATTTGGCTGATGTGAATTAGGAAAATCTAGGAAAACCTCACTCAGGATTGCTGGCTTGAAAAAGTTTTTTTTTTTAACAGTTTTTGGACTGAGTGGCCCTACTGGGAATAGAACCCGGAACCACACGCCAAAAATGCCTCGACTTCGATACTCGATACTTTCAATGGAGATTCGCTCATAGAAATTCGATCAAGTAAATGTTTTTACATCAGATTATATGGTGGCAAGTGTCGATATTCTTTTTGTAGCACAGCTTTCACTAAATGGTTTAGAACTGTTTGGTGATCGATGTTTAGGTAATGGTGACGTCATAACTGCTTACATACTAGTCTTGCTCGAGTTTTTTCAGAATGTCATGCACTTTCTGTGATTGGTCGTCCACTGCAGGGAGTATCTTGGGCATCGAAATTTCCAGAAGGAATGCGACTTCATCTTCTTTTGGGTGTTGCTGTTGATAGTTGCTCCAAAACACTACGAATTTCTTCATTCGCCTGGACACCATTTGCGAATCTATAAAAATAAAATTGTAAAATATTGCCAAAATTCACTCATTTTCACGGCGCAATATCTTACGTCTGATCACAATTCTAACATTTTTTCCCACATCTTCTACTTCAATTGTCTGCTATGAAATGGCGTTAGACCTGACCCGCTGCGACTCTTATACTTTGAGATGTGGGACGCTGACGCCATGTAATGACCAAAAGACTCAATATTTTTTTTAGACTACCCTGATCTTGGATTGACTTTAAGACGAAGCTACTTAAATTATCGATTTCTATTTAAGTCCTTTTTATACGAACGAGACTTTATAGGACAGGACCAGTTTAAATAGAATCCGAATCTCTGTAATAATACGTTCAATGCTCTCGAAACAGGAATAGAACCCGGCAGGCCCATATTCCCCCAGGTATCCATGGGTGGCCTAGGGGTGCCGGGTCCCCCTAAATTTTTACTGCCCCCTTCTAAAATTTTCACGGTAGGCTTACAAGTGAACTATAATATGGTGAAGAACTATAATGTGATTGGATCTCCCCCCCCATACTTCGACCGCCCTCCCCTAAATTTTTGGGCTGGCTACGGGCCTGGAACCCGGAACCTCATGTGCCAAATACACTTACAATAGCTATCACAGTCGTGGGGAATATCGCAAGCATGTCTTGCTCCGTCACTTGTTTGCAAAGAAAAACTTGTGTTATATATGTACACTATTTGTTTTACGTAAACTTCGGCTCGCTGTACGCTATACGTTAAAATTATGGTTAATTAAAATCTGTTAATTAAGAAATTTACTTTTTTTTTTTTTAGTTTGTCCAGTAATCACCCCAAAATCCATACCATATCTTCTATTCAATTATTCAATGACTTCGTTAGATAGCCTACAATGATCCCACAGATAATAATTCCGCACCTATTAGCGTCAGGCCCCAACTGATAACGCACATAGCGGCATCTGTTAGCGTGATGGTTTACTATTAGGAATTAGCGTTAGATATTTGCCGATTATTGTAAGGGAATTATCTATTGTTCCCCTTATGTTTCTACAACCAACATTACAAATCTCTTAAGTGATTTGTATAACATGCCAGGATAGGTATGAGAAAATTTCCCCTTTTATAATTAGGATTGTAATAGAACTTTTAAATCAAATTTAACGTTCAAATATGAAATATATATATATATATATATATATATATATATATATATATATATATATATATATATATATATATATATATATATATATATATATATATATATATATATATCATAGAAATTGTAGAAAAATCAAATACTAAAATTATATTTTATTTTAAAAAATAGTTTCTATATTCTATACACGTTTTCCTCCATCCTGGGTGTTGAGGGGCGACCGCGTCTCCTAATAGCTGCTACAGAGGCCCTGTTCATTAGCTTCGAATGGCAATTTCTCATGGTCTTTACATCTACCAAGGCACGAGATACACATTTCGCCACCATCTCTGTACTTGTACTTCATACCGAGATGCCAGCTGACACCGCTTACACGAGATTGGAAGTTACGCTATGGTCCTCCACTGATACCTGCAATGACAAAAATGTAATATAACGCAATAAATTCTACCACTCTAAGGAACAAGATTCTTTTTATTTCATGAAAATTGGCCAAGTATTAGAAAAGTTATAAACAATTTTCAATAGGGAGTTCATTCCCGCCTATTCTGTAATAATCATCACCAAATAACGGAATTTCTGTCATCTAAATTACGAACTACATCATTAATGAAAATTACAAACAATATTGGGCCTAATGCTGATCCTTGTGCAATATGTTTTCCTATAAAACCTTCTTTTGATAGAATATTATTTGTTAGGATGAAGCTATAGCCTTATAACACTGTAATCTTAATTTATTCGTCCGTTACTCACGAAAGAGATTTTTTATTTTTTTAAAAAAATATATATAAATAGAGTGATTATCTCGGCCGAGTTCGGTAATGATGAAAATCCGCCAATCTATCTTCATCGGAGTAACAGTGACTTTAACGGTGGGTACCCATATCCCATTCATTAATCTTTTAAAAGACGTAATACCTATATGTATATGCAACCCGTAAAACATTGAAGAGTTACTGGTTGCATAAACATGTAGGAGAAATATTTATAGTGTCTTAATCGTTTATTATAAACTCAAGCTCATTCTTTCATTATTATTATTATTATTATTATTATTATTATTATTATTATTATTATTATTATTATTATTATTATTATTATTATTATTATTATTATTATTATTATTATTATTAAAACACCTACTACTTAGAAAACCACTGAACCAGCTGATGAATTTAGGAAATAATATTGGGTTGGCACATAAGTCCTGGCGTTTTTTAAGTGAAAAATTTTGCGTGGAAAATAAAATGTTTTGCAATCCGTTTTATGGTATTCGATGGAAAAATTATGTGTTCTACGAAATTGTATGTTTAATTGTTTTAGGTTGATATACGTTTTGTTCTTTTCAGGTCATTAAAGTGCAGTGTCAAGTCGACAAAAGTAGCATTCTCGACACCTGCTTTTTAGCTTTAATCAAGGTGCCAAAGCCACAGAAGCTGCTTGAGAAATTTGTGAAGTGTATGACGAAGAAGCAGTTCCTTTTGAACGGCTCAAAGTTGGTTTGAATGATTCAAAGATGACAATTCCGCACTCAAAACATACATCGCACCAGATGATTCGTTCACTTCGATGAGGAACGACTGAATCAACTTATTCACGACGATCCACGCCAAATGAGGAGGGAATTGGCGGAGATAAAGGAATGCTCCCATAGTACCATTGAACGCCATCTTCACCCAACGGGAAACCTAAATTTAAAAAAAAAAAAAAAACTTATGCGCCAACCCAATAGTTTTGTTAATAAAAATGAGTGGTCTATTGAATCAAAAGCTTTATTTAAATCTATGTATATTGTGTCTATTTGACTTATATTTTGTAAGGCTCACGTGATATATTCAATAAATTAAAGAAGATTTTGTGATAATTAAGTTTTGTTTAACAACCCCATATTGAGCTTAAGTCTAAACTACTGGTAGCTGGCACAGTGGTTCAGTGGCAGCTCTCCCTGCTAGTCTAGTAACTAGCTTGTGCCTTTGATATACGTGGTTCTGTGTTCGATTTCCGGTGGGAGAGCCTTTCGAATTTTAACTGTCGTCAATGATTTTGTGTTAATGTCCCTGTTCTTAAAAAAATAAAATAAAAGAGTTGATAGAAAATAATAAACTGAAGCAAAAATAGTAGCCATTAGGAAAATTAAGTTGTTGAGGAACGTTTGATAAATCAATTACCTTCTTTTTTTAAAAAAAAAAGTGGTAGAGCGCTTAGCTCTGTTGCGTGGGGTCCCTGGTTCGATCCCGGCCAAGTGACTTTGTGGTGGACAACATCGTATTTGTGAGTTTTCTCGGGGTACTCCTATGTCCTCCCACTTCCTCATTCCACCAATTCTTCCATCATCATTCACCTGCTTTAACCATCGTCTCCCTTAGGTTCAAGGTCGTAATCGTGGGACGTTAAACTAAAGATTTAATTTCGTTTTATTTCATTGAAGCGTATATTATCTTTGATTTTAATTGAAACACTAAATATTTATAAACTATTGCTTCAAATATTTTGCTAATAAAATGTTTATACTACTAACAATGACTTCTGTTTGCTGAGAACTGCCATGACCGCGCGCGCCTTTGATGAATGGTCCTGGGTTCGATTTTCAGTAAAGGAAAATTGAAATTTAAAAACAGTGAAGCAGTTTGAGTTCCACATTATAAACCACGTCTTATATAATCTCAATATTGAAAAGAGACGCTAATTTAACCAAAGATTTTATTTAACTGAGAATTTGTGTTATCATTTTCTTATTGCAGTGAATGCCATCATATTTTATATAAATTCCACTTAGCAGGATATTTGTTCGAAAAACGGGAGTATCACGCGGACAGATTGAAACCAATGACAGACTCTAATTTAGGGAAAACCCATGACAAACACAACCAGGTAAATTATGTCCATAAAATTAAAAGTTTAGTTGTTTTTTTGAACTGGATTTAGTAATCGTCTGTAACTGTTTACTGTACTTTTCCACGGTGCGACACCACCTTGAACTAGCAGTAGATTCTGTCTAATGCCTTGAAGTTCGACATACGGATAAAATGTTGTAGGCGTTATGTACTACACACATTGAATACATGTATTATATATTTATACACACATATACAGTATATACATATGTGTGAGTGTGTGTTTGTGTGTATGTGCGCATTTTTACTCATTCATTATCAAGGAACGTCGGTCATTGACTTAAAAAAAAAAAGAAAGAAATCGTTGTCAGTGCGGAAGCAGCTAACTTCGGCTGATCAATCGATTTCGTCACACTTTTTCCTTCCTTCATTTAAAGGTGAAACCGACTCACATTCACGCACACAAACGGTATTACATTACGTACATATTATATATGCAAACTATCGCATACGTAGAAAGACTGAAATGTCAAGTACACTATGACACTATGTAATGCGTATTACTTACTTGAATGAGGTCTTTAAGGACAAAATAGCTATTTGTTAAAAAAAATATATTTGGTTCATGAACAAAACTTTCTTGTTCAATCTATGAAATAATAATAATAATAATAATAATAATAATAATAATAATAATAATAATAATAATAATAATAATAATAATAATAATAATAATAATAATGATGATGATGATGAAATAAAAAATCCTTAGTTAAATGTCCCACGAATAGATAAGAAAAGTGAATGATTGTTAAATTAAATTTTTGTGCTCTCCTACAAGGAATCAAACACGAGACAATGTGTACCAAAGGCAAACGTGCTAGTCACTAGACCTCCGAGGGACGGGGCATTTCCGCTAGACCAGGGGACAGGGCTAATACTAGTAAAGTATATACTTTTAAGTTACACTTTTAAGTTTTATTAAACAAATATCTAAAAAGTTTCAAAACACTTTTCATGTTTTATATTTCAGTTTAACTTCCAGCGATTATGCCCTTTTAGGTTCTCTTTTAGCCTAACCGGCATAAACGTGGGACGTAAAACTTAAAGATTTCCTTATGCCCTTTTAGGTTAAGGAAGTCGATGATTAAGGCAAGTGAATGATGAGAGAAGAATTGTTGGAATGAAGGAATGAGTGTAAACGGGAAAACCCTGAGAAAACCCATTAACACGATGTTGTTCGCCACTAATGCACTTGGCCGGAGATCGAACGAGGACCCTACGCACCAGAGATAAACGCTTTACCACTTATTTTTATATAAAAAAATAAGTTAACTGATTTAGCAAACATTCCTCAGTAAATTAATCACCTAATTACGACATTTTTACTCGTATTTTACTTGACTTTACTTGTTTTTCCATTAATCTCTAACGATAGAAACACAAACACACAAACATCGAGGACAGTTAAAATTCCAAAGGCTCTCCAATCGGGGATCGAGCCCGGGACTCCGTACAACAAAGGCTCATGTGCTAGCTACTAGACCAGAGGGGAGGGGTCCCACTGAGCTACCGTGTCCCCTTTCATGTTTCACAAATCAAATCGTTAGTCATACCAGAAAATAATTGAAATACAGCCAGTGTCGTCAATCGAACTAAGACATTATTATTATTATTATTATTATTATTATTATTATTATTATTATTATTATTATTATTATTATTATTATTATTATTATTATTATTATTATTATAAATGTAATTAAATTCGTTACAACTTCTGATGTTACAATCATTCTTGCATTTTGAATCAAATACACAAAAATTATCAGTGTTTGATTCCGAATTTTATATATATTCGAATTTTATAATAGGTTCGGAATGATTTTCGCTTTCCGCGCAGAAGCATTCTTGCTTAACTAACTCTTTGAAGGGAAAAATAAATTCCATTAAACTTACTTACTCAAAGAAATGACTGGGAAAATATTTAACTTAGATAATTAAAATAATATATATTTGATTGCCTTGAATTATAAATAATGTTACGAAAGTTACGAAAGCGATTTCGGAGTGCGCCAGGAAAATATGCCACGGGTGCCGCGTTGGACGCGACTGCTCTAATCATTTCAATTCACAAAAGATTTATTTTTAATTTGGTTAAAATGTATAGACGAGCTCTAGTCAGACCGTTAGCCAGCCCAAAAATGTGGGGAGGGGCGGTAGAAGTTAGGGGGGCCCGACCCAACCATATTATAGTTCATTTGCAAGCCTACCGTGAAAATTTTAGGGAGGCAGAGAAAATTTAGGGGGTATCCTAGCCCCCGTGAATACGAGCCTGGCTCTAGTCATCAGAGGTAAGGAAACTTTATTTAAAGAAATTGTCTGAAATAAAAGGGATGAAAAGACTGGCTGAAAAATTTGACACAAATTCCCAGATATTTATATTTTATTATAATAATTTAATAAGATATCACCCCTTTTCTTCCCATTTCCTTTCTTCTCTTCTAGATCAAATATTAAAAAAAAAAAAAAAACTTTCGGACCCAGGTAATTTTTGGTGTTTTTCTACATTTTCAGTTAGTGACTTATTGCTCAAAAATTATTTACCCGATTGATATGGTTAAGGCCTAGATTTTAGAAGAAGGATGTGCATATTTCTCGGTGTACTTTACATTGCAGTATTGCCAATGGGAGATAAATTATTGAGAGAAATATAGGGGTGAAAGTTTACAAAAATTTCCTAACCGAATTTCAAGATTTTTTGTAGCTGGCACCACTGTTGTCACATGAGTCCAAGTCACCTCAAAATGCTTTGGTGTGTTGACAAGATACAATTAAAACCTTAAACCGCTGTCTGCCATACAAAGAGAGAAATAAAAAATCCTATTTCATCATACACGTGAAATTTTGGCACTTTTTACGCCTCAGAAGCAAAAATCAACAGATATGCCGAAGCTTCAGCTTTCCTAATTATCCTATTGAAACTCTTATAGCGCATTCTGTAAGCCAATGAGGAGGCTTTCAGACATTGGTACATTTGTTCCAATGTAGCCAGCAAAGGGGAAATAATAGAGGGAAAAAGGGAAACTTTTCTGAAAATTTGACCTAAAATCGGGCATTAATTTTTGGTTGGAAACACTGCCACCACACAGACGCAAACTATCTGAAAATAAATCTTGTATCCCACTAATATATCCTACAAATTGCGATGTATAACAAAGTAAGCATGAAATTAAAAATATATATATATATATTTCTACCTCAGAAATTCACAATTTTCTTACCATTTACAGAACATGGTTTATTATAAACCTCCACTGTACTTCCCCTAATTATCCTACTAAAACTTTTTATGGTGCGTTGGGTAGGCTAAGGATGAGGCTTTAAGATAGTGGTGCGTTTGTTTGAATGTAGCCAACATGAGGGAAATAATAATGATAAAAGGGAACTTTTCCAAAATGTTCCCTTAAAATCGGGAATTTTCTGTAGCTTGTAATACTGCTACCAGAGAGACGCAAACTATTTTAAAATAAACATAGGTACATCACTATACAAGTATAATGTCGATATTTAAGAAACAAAGCTTCTAATTATAAAAAATGGATTACGGTAAACAGAAAAATAGGGAAAACTAGATAAATACAAATACTAAATACGAATTTTTCGTGCGTCCTCTAATTACCCCATTGTAACGATCTGTAGCTACTTTTGTTCAGTAAGGACCAATGTTCGACTCTTGACTTGTGCTGGGATGTATAGGTACAGATTTACAAACAAAATTTTCGAAAATTTCGAATTTTTTGGCCCAAATTTAGAAAAAATTAATTTCCCTAGCTGGCAACACTGGGAGCTGGCCGGTCCAATTGATGTCAACAATTAGGTATCCATCCGAGGTATCTACCTGACAAATCTTAAGGAGATCTCTCTACAATACAGGAAGCTACATCGGGAAAAGAAAAAAAGAAAATTGGAAAGTCGAAATTTCTCGAATTTTTGACTTTGGGATGAAATTTGGGAAGGAAATTCGACAGCCAGAAGAAAAAGAAACTAATATGGTAGACTATGGTCCAACCATATTTGGCCCAAAAAAATATCCCAATATCTTAATTAGTGTTCACACAGGAGCGGATTAAAAAAGTGACACACCCGTATGTGCCACTTTGGCCACCTGGGTCCGAAAGGATTAAACAAGTGTTTAATTATTTTAAATGCCAAGTTCAAAAACCAAACTTAATACCTTTAACCTTAAAAAAAATTGCGAGATATGGGCGTCTTATTACAATAATTGCACAATAATATTACAATAATCCCTTTTAAGAGTGAATTTCCAAAAATCACTTCCAAATGATATGTCACAAAACTTACGTAGTATTTAAATATCTATAAGTCAAAGTCAGTCACGACTTTTATACATTTGCTTTGATATGTGGAAATTTTTAAAGCGCCTGGTATATATACAACCAAATGTGCAACATTGATTTTCGGGTTGTCTAACTTGTTGGCAATATTGCGTGAAAAAATAACACCAAAATTCAATTTTCACAGGTTTCTGCGGCGATGAACTTTTGGGTTCTTTAAGCCATATGCTGTAATTGATTAGTAAATTAGTTTTTTTTTCTTATTTGCAGCGAATATTTTGTTTCCCGACCATACTGGATCTTAGGCAGAACCGGATTTACGTTTGATGGGACCCTAAACTATTGAAGGTACTGAGGCCCCTTTATGTATCTGATCATAAAGGGGCCCCTTTATGTGCCCAGATGAACATAGGCACCCTATATACAGAAATGAAGAAACTAGTGATATTTTAGGAGGCAGGCTGGCAAAAGGGGTTACATTACTTTACGTCATAGAAGCCTACACAACAAGAAGCACTCTAGTTGCTATGTATAGATTTTATTTCATTTATTTCCTTTAATTGTTTGAGGCCCCTAACAGAGTGGGACCCTAAGCTATAGCTTGTTTAGCTTATACGCAAATTCGGCGCTGATCTTAGGCACGAAAAAGAAACAATTTTCTTCATATATTTATTTTCTTTCGTCTTGAAACAAAGTTTGTGTAAACTTGGTGGGAGAGATTAAAAAAAAAATCACTAGTCATGATGCTTTAGATTCCACTTTAAATTGTAAGCCCATAACTCGCCTCTATTCTGAATAAGGGACGATAAACTTCAACGAGCAAACACATAATAGCCTGCGAGACCTCAACAACAACTGGTGTGTGGGCACCCTGGTTCGATTCCAGTCCAAGTAAGTTTGTAGTGGACAACACCGTGTTCGTGGGTTTTCACAGAACACTCTCGTTTCCTCCCACTTTCTCATTCCATCATTTGCTTCCTTTAATCATCGTCTCCCTTAGCCTAAAGGACATAATTCTGGGACGTTAAACTGAAATATTTGAAATGTGTAATCATGATTTCTATAGAAAAGGAGTAGGACAGAGCTAAAGGTACAAGCTTTCTTGTGGTTATATGATTAGTGTACGCAACTTTGACACGACAGATCCGGGTACCGATTCCCAGTGCAAGCTCATATGGTTCAGATTCCACGTTAAACTGTAGGTTCACTTCTAAAATAGCTTGGGTGCTGAAAGAGACGCTACACTCCAAATCAACTAAGCAACATCTAAAGGTACTATCTCGGCATTTGCCAGGTGAAACAAGAATAACACTGGAAAACCCGTCAGGATAACTTGTTGCTGGATTTGCACCCAAGATCTTCCGATAACGAAGCAACAACCCTGAACACTAGCCTATGCCTGATCGCTTTATCCTGTTTAGACAGTCGAATCTTTAAAATGTCCCCTTGCTTATTGCTTAAGACGAATTGAGGTTAAATAAATCCTTAGTTTTTTTTCTTATCTCATCTAGGCTAAATGACATGACCGAAGAAAGAACTTAAACATTCAGCTTATACAATGCTGCCTACAGAGTAGCTGACATAACTTCGGATTGAATCAGTACATTTCAGTGGTGTACCCAGAAGTTCGTCAAGAGAGGGGGGGGGGTTCAAGCTGCCAAATTAATGTAAAAAATTTCAAATATTTATATACGTACCTTATAATATAGTAAATGTTTATTTTTGCACACTATCTAGCCCAAGGGGGATTGAAACCGGGAACACCCACTTGCGAAAGCAACTCGTACATTTATACTATAAAATGAAATGAAGTTAAGTCTTTGAGTTTTACGTCCCACAGTTATAGCGGCTACACTAAAGGAGACGATGATGATGAGAAATGAATGCTATGGTGGAATGGATGAAGTGAGAGGAAACGGGAGAACCTGAAGAAAACTCACACCACCACAAAATCTACTTGACCGGAGCTGGGCTCGAACCAGGGACCCCACGCACCAGAGATAAACGCTCTACCACTAAGCCACCGCGGCCCCCATTTATACTATAATTGTGAGCTCTGTCAGCTGAACTGCCTTGCTCCTTTGGTATTTTCTACTGATTACTAGAAAGATGACTTATAAAATTTGATTGTTACCATATTGCTGAATATTTGACACGCGTGTTCATTGTGTGGGGTCTCTGCTTTGATCCCCAAGTTATCACAGATCGTTTCGTTTTAGTAAACTAATTGAACGAAAAAGAAGCGAATTATGATTTAGAAAGCTGATTGAATCGGCTATAGGAGCCTTTGTGCTGAAGCTGACAAACTGGATGTAGGGCTTCCTGGACATACTTCGGAACATTTTTTTTTTTAGGTTATTATTAAAAATAGAGAAAATAATTTGTATAGGGCTAACTTTCTGCAGGAAAACGTAAGCGAAAAATAATTATCATCACATAAGTATTGTATACTGTGTATATATATTGTTTCCTCAACGACGGTCCAAAATGAGAATCAATTCTATTTATTCACTGCGGGGTATCTATTTCCGGCAGCAGAACTCGAGAGGATGGGTTTGATTGATAATATACATACACACACACACATTCATGCACCTCTCTCTATGCTCGACTCCAGGAGGAGACCATCCCACTCATTTCATTTCCTGCTATGCGCACTCGGGACACTGCGAGGCATAGACAAGGCAACCAAGAACAAGGCTGCCGAGCAACGGAGGAGAAAAACAAACCGCACACTCGAACTTTGGCGCCCAGTCTGTTATGTCATGAACAAGCGGATTAATACTTCATGACGTCACAGATCATCCCGAGAGTTACCCACACTGATACTTATTAAACACTCCAAAAGCTTCTGCTCGCTTTATTCTACGCGAATAGAACAATTTATTGTCTTTACGTATTGCGCTGATGCAATGATTTTCACTTACCGTGCGCGCACTACTTTTTCCTCTGTGTTGAGGCCTCCGCGCATAGCCCCGGGTCATTGACTCATCTAAGCAAAGGCCTGCACATGGCTTATCGGTTCGAAGGAAGGGTGTTGCACTCGTACGCCTGTTCCGAGTGTTTAAACGTAACTTTTCCGACCGAGATATAACAAGATTTTCTTTTTTTGTGCTACCAACAACATCTTAACAGAGACCAGTGAATTTTTAGTGACAGTGTTAAAAAAGAAAAAAACTGTGAGTTGTTATAATAAAAAAAATAATAGCTACTACTAATAATCATAATAATAATTCGCGTGTTTTGAAACAAACCTTAATTACAAGGAAATTTGTAAGGGACTGCTGTTTTTAAAATTCAGTTTCCACTTCCCTGGTTTTCGTGTAATTGTTGTTAAACGATTTGTTTATTTGGAATCGATGCGAAATGGAGGTGTTTCAAAGATCCAGGAGGCAGTATGTTCGGAGTTCCTTGACCGGAGTAAAATGTAAGTACTGTACCCTGTCGTCAGTAGACCCTGACCTTTCATATTTGTCAAGGTCGATCGTGACCAGAATGGTCCTACTTCATAATCTGTATATAAATACACATTAAATTGTACACATACTTTCACAGATGTTTGTATATATGTATGTGGAATATGTGATGTGTTTGTTTACATGGCTGTGATATTTTGTAAACAATGTATGATGAATTATTTTTGGTTCCTGGTTCTGGACACTTTTCATTTTACTGCACACACGACTGGGCCCAAAAATTGTTGCGTTTATTTCGAGACGAATTGTGGTTGTGATAGATTACCGTGATATAACCGGCAAAGTGAATACCTGATAAGTATTTTACCTTGCTTATGATAAGCTTTTTACCTTGTCATTTAAATCATATCCAATATACATTGCAGTAGATATTGTTCTTAAGGTATTATTTGCATAATTATACGTGTTATGTCGGAAATAAAATAAAATCGATTTATAGTTTGGAAGTGCCGAGTTCGAAATACGCGGCCGGTCAGCTTGTCTGCATTTACTTTTTTTTTTCAGTACGTTTCTTTTACTCCCCAAAAGTGGGTATCGGTACTTGGATGGTACCGTTAAATATATTATCTGTGGTCAGTTCCATCTTTTCCCTATCTACCTATGAAAGTGTAAATTGTACTCAGCAGTTCTCCATGGAAGTTTCAATTACAAATTTGGGGTCCGGGTAGGTCCATTTGATACGAGGACATGATTACGCCCCCCTGTTATTATTATTATTTTAAGGTGCAATCGAGATCATTGAAATATCTACAAAATATATCTGATCCAAAATGACGTGCCTTCTTTATAAGGTATCAAGTAAGAAAAACCCGAATTAAACCGTAGCTAATCCGATAAATTTTAAACGTTCCCGAGAAACATTTTACATTACACAAACATATTATTCGCATCACATTGGCTATTTGTTTATCTTACTTACACCAGCTCTATTAAAAAAAAAAAAGGCCAAATTCTGTATTTTTATACAACCCCTTCGTATAACACAACGCTTTAGCAGTATTAGTCTGTATTGTAAAAACACATCCAGGAACAGGGGCGTTGTCAAGTTATTTTTCGTGAGGGCCCAACCTATCATGAAAAGGGAGCATGGTGAAAATTAGTTAAGGGAAATTTTAAAAAAAGAAGAAGAAGAAGAAGGAGAAATTTGCCAAATGCATGGCTACCCCGCTGTCGTGATCCTTTTTTTGTACCTTTTTCTTCATAAAAATGTTATATTAAGATTTTTGATACCGATTTCTTATGGCGATTTTTGTCAAACATACTGCACAGCGCAAGCAAATCAAAGTACCCTACTATATATTTAAAAACAACGTATTAACGTAGCCAATCGATTAACGACGCTCGTGCGTAAAAGTAATAATAATAATAATAATAATAATAATAATAATAATAATAATAATAATAATAATAATAATAAAGAACAATAATAAGAAAGAGAAATTGTTTTTTGAAAAGTGAAAAAATGGGTTGAGAACATATTGTAATAAAAATAGCAGATTTGTGTGCCAAAGTCGTTTAAAAATTGCATTCTCCACTCCACTCGCCTCCCAACTGACCCCGCATGAGGTACTAACTGAATATGGCTGTAGCTGTGTTCTATTATTGTAACGTTCCGAGTGATGGACATTTTACAACTTCTATTTCAGTCAGAAACCAACGCGAGGAACGTGATATTATTGATGTTTTTTTTTTTTTCTCTTCGTTTTCGTTCTGAAGGAGTTCCCCGCGTATATAGCTCCAGTCAGAGAGAATGAATGTGTATCAAGTTCCATGCGCAGTTGAAAATAAAAGTCGTTGAACTTTCTCATCATTTTCTTCATGCGTTGTCAGGGAAAGAATTGAGCTGAAGATTAAATAAAAAAGTGAAGAAGAAGAAGAAAAAAACAGTATACACAGAAGTTACTTTTCTTGATTGAAGCTTGTTCGTTTTTCCTTTCTAGCTACACCAAACGTTACCAATGCTGTCTTTAAACAGTGTAGCTAACTAAACAAGGATGTTACATGGATTTAGTTTCACAAATTTATTTATTTATTTATTTATTTATTTATTTATTATTATTATTATTATTATTATTATTATTATTATTATTATTATTTACAAGAAGTATACACAACTCTGAAAATATTAATTAAAATATAGCTATTTAAAATTCAAGTAAGGTTGTTAATGATAATTTTAGGTTACCACAGGAGTCGTTCCAGAGGTGGGCGTACCCTCCACTCGGTTGAAAATGTGTAAAAAGCTTTTCCAGGCCAGCCATCCTGAAGTGGGGTTTTCCTGGATTTTCCTCATTCACATCAGACAAACGCTAGTATAGTACCTAACATACAGCGGGCCGTGGTGCAGGGGCGTCATTTCAGACTTCGCTTGAGGGGGGGGGGCAAGAGCATCACCTACATAAGACTTTTACGTTTTGTACTAGTATATTAATAGACAAGCGATTAAAGTATATATATTCCTCAAACTCTTGGGGGGTGCAATTGCCCCCTCCTGTCTCCCCCCTAAATGACGCCCCTGCCGTGGTGGCTCAGTAGTAGAGCGTTCACCTCTGATGCATGGGGTCCCTGTATCCCTGCTCGCGTCAAGTGGACTTTGTGCTGGACAAATACTGTGAGCATGAGTTTTCTCGGGGTTCCTCAGTTTCCTCCTACTTTATTCGTTTCATTCATTTCTCATCATTACTGTCTTCTTTAGCCTAGCCGACAAAAACGTGGGATGTAAAACTAAAAGATTTTATTTCATTTTCCCAACATACAGGTCCCAGGTCGCTTCCTTACTTCCCCCAATCCTCTGTTCCCCTCCCTTTCCTCGAATAGTGTGATTTCCGAGCGACGTCATCTCTCATATGTGACGGGCTAACATGGTCATAGATGCCAAAACTCAGAGATCTAATTCCTAATCCTAAAGCTATAAGAAATCAGAGCTGTTGGTACATCTTAACATCTTGCTAGTATCATAATAGTCTTGATGGAATATATCGTCGTATGAGAACCAGAGGTACAGAAATACGGTTTTCGTTTTCTTCATGTTTGGACATAATTTTGAAAGCTTCACTTGGTGTAAATGGAACGGAACACCATCTATTCTTCTTGTCGATCATCTGTTGTAATGTAGCTCAATTACCATTCTATTAAAAACACAAGTTTCTAAGCAAATAATATTTTTTGTCCTCTCGCCTGTAAACCTACGAAAATGGAGTTACGTTCCTCTGGCTCTCACGCGACGATATAGTATAATTTTGTTTCCTCATAGAGGGCGTGTTATTGAGCCTGTTTTCGTTTAGCTACAATAGCATATATATATGTTAGCGCCATAAAATTAGTTTCTGTCTATTTTTCGAAAACTACGCATGAAGATTCATCCCTCTGCATGCCATTCTCTGCAGCTGAATTAGATCTGCCGATTGATATAGGCCTATCTTGTCTTTGGATTTAAAATATGAAAATGAATTGTTTTCAGTTTAATATACCACTACTATGCCCTTTAGTCTAAATGATTAAAGGAAATAAGTAATTGTGAAATTTAGTTTTGTGCTCTCCTACTGGGAATCGAATCTGGACCACGTTCACTAAAAGTGCATGCGGTAGCTACTAGACCAGCAGGGAGGGCATGGGGCTTTATTTTTCTTATGCACATTGTATAATTTACTATAAGAATTGCATTTTTGTAAATACTTGGATACGGATACTATTTGTGTACTTTTGTCCCCCAGAAAAATGTGATACATTGAGAGAGATTTGTTACCGGTTATTGATGGTTGTATTTGTTACCAGTGGCGTACTCAGAATTTTACCAAGGAAGAAGCGGTTCAAGCTTGCAAGTTCATATTATTTTAGGTATTTATATACATATATCAATACAGGCCCGCATTCAGGGGGTCTAGGGGGGCCGCCCTCCTAAATTTTTGCGGGCCCCCTTAAATTTTCACGGTAGGCTTGCAAATGAACTATGATACGGTGATGAACTATAATATGGTTGGATCGCTCCCCCCTAATTTCAGCCGAGCCCTCCTACATTTTTGGGCTGGCTACCGGCCTGTCTCAATATAGTGTTTATTTTGGAATAATATCTTACTCAAGGGGGATTAAACCCGTAAATCCCCCGTGTGTACGCCACTGTTTGTTAAAATTCCATCATCACGCAAGCGAACCGTGTTATTATTATTATTATTATTATTATTATTATTATTATTATTATTATTATTATTATTATTATTATTATTATTATTATTATTATTAGGCCTATTATTATTATTTATATACCAACGTAATGAATTGATTATTAACAACGCTTGTGGGCGAAAGTAATAATAATAATAGAAAGATTGGATAATATAATATAATAAGGGTCTACATAGGGGGCACGATGGCTCAGTGGTAGAGCGTTCACCTCTGCCTTGGTTCGATCCTAGCTCGCGCCAAGTAGGCTTTGCAATGGACAAACACTGTGTTCGTGTGTTTTCTCGGGGTTCTCCCGTTTCCTCTCACTGTATTGACTCCACCATTGCATACATTTCTCATCACAGTCTCCGTTAGCCTAGCTGGCATATTCATGGGACGTAAAACTGAAATATTTCATTTCATTTTCAATATACAGTAATCCCATAGTAATATTAATCATTTGTCTGCTGCAGAACAATAACGTTTAAAAGTGTTGATTGCTGATACTGTAAACTATAGTGTATACGAGTACAGTTAATAACAACACAATTACAGTACATTATGCTTAATGGATCATTGGTTATTAACACTAGTCAAATAACGGCCCAAAATTTTATGACAATGTTTAGCCCCACAATATCGACTTTTTTTTTTTTCTGCCCGTGTGATTGTATTACGTATAAACTGGCATGTCTCACATACAGTGGCGTATTTAGGATTTTGTTTGGGGGGAAGGGGAACTATGCACAACACATAAATAAGCACTTATATTTTTTCCTTTTGGGTGCCGACAAATTTTAATGAAGTTTTGCATATAACAAACTTATCTCGGGGGTGGGTGGGTGGGCTTGAGCCCGATAGCTACCCCCTAAATACGCCACTGTTCACGTATATAACTGAGAATTTCGTTTAATATTATCGTTAATTAAGAAGGAAAGATGCTTTCTGAATAAGGTTGATCAGTGTCGTATGTAGATACTATCGTAGTATTTTCTTGACAATGCCTGTTAACCCAATTAGGTTCTGAATCTATGTATAACTTACATAGGATCTGAGCAATTCTGTGAAGTATTGAACCCAGATCTCTCGTGACTAGAGACTGAATGGCAGTCGTTCAACTCTTTCAGTCAAGGAAAAAAGATCTCTCGAGATTTGTACTTAGAGCCTTAAGTGAGTGACTAATGAGTAATGCTAAAATTAATCTGTTAATCCTAAGGAAGACTATGAGCAGTCAGATGCTTTTTACTGAGTTTGTGTGGGTCATCAGGTACGCGTTGCCTGTACACACCCTAATAAAATTGATTAATACTTATTGTCTTCGATTATCATACATTCTAAAATGTTATAGATATGTAATTCTTCAGTTAATTGAAATGACATTTTTTTCTCTCATTTTTAATACTGTTAAAACCCGTGGTGGATCTAGAAAGTAAAAACTGGGGGGAGGCAGCGAGAACATAGACTATGATAGGTATATCATAAGTTTATTATAAACTTTCAAAAGTATTTGTCACTCACCTCAGTCTCGGGCTACATCCGCCACTGTAAGTTAATAAAATGACCACATGAGAATAAAATGAACAATAAAAGGGTGGTTAAAGGGCTTTACTTATATTTGTGCGCAAATCCCATCTAAAAAGTTCTGGCTACATCACAATGCTAAACTGATAATGAAACATTCTGTACTCCCTCCTGGGATGAACCCAGGACTGCACTTACTAAAGAAACGCAGACTAACAAATTGATTAATAGTTTCTGAAATGATTTAATCCAATACTATAGAAATTTCAAATTAAATGAATACAGAGTTTTCTTTTCAAATACCGTATATTATGTTCAAGGACGTTCAGGACAGTTTCAAAATACATAAACAAAAACCTTCTCTGTTAACATACGGGATTACATACAAAAATTTAAAAGTCTATTTTTTTTAAGTGACTCAATATGTCTCAGTTCAGAGGTCATTGTCCCCATCTTCATGTTAAACTATTAGAATCGGAAATTTGTGTGTGTGTTCACAGAGTGATATATCAATTAATAGAATCACTCACACGGATTAGTCATTATTTTACGGAAAGTTAATTAGTTCGGGTGGTACAACGCTTAACTAGGATTCCAATAGTGTCATTACGCTAATGCATATTTCCCCATGATATTGAAATCATATATTTATAACCATAAAACCTTTGGAGAAGGGATTAGGGAAAATAATATAAAGAAAGAGAATAAAAATGTGTCCATTAACTTTTGTAATAAATCTTTGAGAAAAGGCGTTATTTATCTAGAAAGTACTTTTATAAACATTTTGGCATACACTTCAAGTGTACATTATTCAATTAAATATCTAACTATAATTATATCATAGTATCCAAAATAAGTTTTTAGGCAGTAAAGACAAAATGCCTTTTAGCAGAGATGATTTCAGGGGGTGATTGTTGTTGATTTTGAGTTTAACGTTCCTTTCAACAGCGAGGCTATATGAGACGGGACCTACTGATTAACGTGCAATCCGAATTCATGAGCTTCCGCCGGAAATCGAACCCGGGTCTCCCACGCCAAAGACTCATATACTAACCGCTTAGCCACGAATCGATTTCAGGGTGTGTCACGGTGGGAAATTCCCTCTGGGGCTTTAAAATTTCCTTCCGGATTATATATCGGATCTGCTTATTGTGGATTTCTAGTACTGTATTTTTTGCAGTACTATGTACTTTTCACTCCCGGGAAATTCCCCTTGAGGAAAATGTTTTGAAATCACCTAACTGAGGGCTATCCTTCTCTACAGAAGTGTTAGTAGGAAAGGTTTCCCATTCGTAGTAGTGTTTGCATAAATCTGGCGAATTTTAGGAGGGAAAAAAAGAAAGATTTAATAATCTGTATTGATCAGGAAATACACTTCTTTTATTTTACATCTGTGATACTCATGTATGATACCTAACTTGCTGTCGGTACAGCCCGTAAAGGAGTCTGGAGATATTGAATTGCGTGATACGCAATGACGACACGATTCCAGATGCTAACCCTGATCTCTCTCTCCCCGCCTGTACCCCAGACATGTAAGACAAATAATATTAAATTATCCTTCTGGGTACACAAAAAATAGCTGCCCCTCAAAAAGGTATCTACCTCTCCACCAACCCTCCCCCCCAGAATAAAGCTAGCATCGTCGCTGATATTATGTGATCAACACATTGACTGTCAACCAGCACCGCAGTCAGAACTTTAAGAAGGGGGAAAACATAATTTTGGGGGGTGGGCTAACTTGACTTCATTTTACATTCTTGTCTAATTTTTTATTGGACATATTTTTATCTAAACAAGCAACTGAAAGTTTGAGCGGGGACTGAACTCACTTTGGCCTGCTCTCAACCTTATTTATTTGTTTAGACAGGGGCTTGTTACTGTTTAACTCAGATAGCTCCCCAAATTAACTCACGATGCTGGGTCACCATCCAAAATTCTGTGCTATTACCGGTAATTGAACCTGGAACCAAGCGCTTTAACCGTTCTACAATACAATAGCACTGTGTTCGCTGTTTCTATTGTCTGGTCCTGTGTTCGATTTATTAATGTAGCTTCCCCTTTTCAGTTCTGAAACAATGATGCAAGAGATACTGGCTAAAAGGGACTCAAACCACTTCTGGAATTTTTGTAGGAGACAGTATACCCACCGAGGATAAAACATAGAATCACGAGCTATAACTACTTGTCATTGAAGGGCCACAAATCCTGGGTTCAAGCACTGTTGTATCTGATAGTATTCTCTCTTAATCATGAAATGAAATGAAATATTTCGGTTTCACGTCCCAGAGTTTTGCCGGCTAGGCTAGATGAAACCGTGATTATGAGAAATAAATGCAATAGTGGAATGAATAAAGTGGGAGAGCCTCGATAAAACCCACGCATACGATTTTTATCCACCACAAAGTCCACTTGGCGCGAGCTGGGATCTAACCAGGGATCCCAGGTATCAAAGGTGAACGCTCTGCCACTGAGCCAACGCAGTTCCCACTCTGAACAAATAACGGTATGATATCTTAAAACTAGATTAGTCGTTTGTGTTAATTTATCTTGTAAAAATTTATGTATTATTATTATTATTATTATTATTATTATTATTATTATTATTATTATTATTATTATTATTAGTAGTAGTAGTAGTAGTAGTAGTAGTAGTAGTAGTAGTAGTAGTAGTTGTTGTTGTTGTTGTTGTAATAGTTATAGTAGTAGTTGTTGTTGTTGTTGTAATAGTTATAGTAGTAGTAGCAGTAATGAAAGTATTAGATAATCATAATTTGCCTTTGTAGAGAACAGAATAACACTTTCCTTTCTAAATTCTTTCTTATTGTACACTACCCAGTTCACATTGAGTTCGGTCCATAGTCACCAAGCATATGTAGGGCATTTAATGAAGTAATAATTAACCTGTATACGATTTTAAGTTAAAAATGATTTAGGGATGGGGCCACGGTGGCTTAGTGGCAGAGCGCTCTCCTCTGGTGCTAGGAGTCTAGTTCGATTCCAGACTAAGTGAGTTTGTGGTGCACAACATTGAGTCCGTGATTTCTCTTGAAGTTCTCCGTTTCCTCCCATATTTTTACTTCACCAATTATTTAATCACCATTCACTTTCCTTAAGTATTCATCTCCCTTAGCCTAAAGGACATAACCGTAGTACGTAAAACTGAGAGATAACGATAATTAAAAATGTTTTGGATCTCCAGTTAGTAACCGTTTTTGAGATAATGAAAGTTTTTTTCTTCCTTTTTCAGTTGCTGCACGTTAGATAAGTAACATACGGGAAGAAATTAATTTAACTTCTAGAGGGAGCATGTAAGGTTAATTTATAATGGAAATAATAATAATAATAATAATAATGACTTAGCAATTGCAATTAAAGACATGTAAAAACAATTCCACACTTAACACCTGCCTACGTTTGGTGCAAGTGATCCCGGGTTCGATTCCGAGTGGATGGGGACACTCGGACGGAAAAAGTGTAAAAGCCTTTTCAGGCCAGCAATCCACAGTGAGGCTTCTTCTCAATGACACCAAAGAAATGCTGGGATGGTACCTAACATAAAGGTAAAGGGTCCTAGGCGTTTTCTTTTCTTCCCCCTTTCTTTCTTTGGGCGAGTTGTATGACTGCCGAGGAACGTCGTCTCTTACACGTGACAGGATTAAAATGTCATAGATGCCGAATGTCCAGAAATGTAATTGCTAGCTAGTCTTAATATTAACATCTGCCATAAGACTTAGCCCGTTGAGGCCCATAAGAATTCTTATCAAGGAGAAAACTATTTTTTTTTTAATTTTATTTATTTATTTTTAGCTATTTAGGGTAAAGTTAGACGTGTAGATTCCGAAGTATTCGTTATCGCAAACTGATCAGTTTACTGATTACCTAGTTGTGGTCTAGGATAGGGCGCAAATTTTCCGGTCGCCATTGGCGACTAGTGACCAGTAGGAATGTTTTCTGCGTAAACTCACAGGGCTGCGCAGCTTCTGTTTCGCACGAAAAGAATTATGACTGAGTGAGAAAAATAATTGTCACTGTTATTAATTGTCCAATCCAATCCTGTATCTAATTGTCTGGTTTTGAAATTTTATGCCTCTTACTTTGTCAAACCAAAGCCCAGAGGGGGGAGGGGGGTCTCATAATTTGTGCCTGAGAGATACTGGCGACCATTATATTTGGATTGGCGAGTGCGTCTGACATTGAAATTTGCGCCCTGGTCTATGGCAAATATGTTCGTATGGTCAATCAGGATTAAAAAAAAAAAATCAAATATGCATAAGCAGTTCTACCTAGGACAAATATATCCTTATATCAATAAGAGATTTGTCTTTTAAAAAATACAATTAAGCATAACAGTTCTACCTAGGACAAATGTCCTAGTGGCCAATAAGAGATTCAAATAAATAAATAAATAAATAAATAAGCATAAGCAATTCTACCTAGGACAAATATGTCCCTATGGTCAATAAGGATTTTTTAAAACAAATAACCATAAGCAGTTATACCTATGTTAAGATATCTAAATCCTTTTTATTCCTCTGCACAGTGTTATCATTTATAGTGTTCGTGTATGTCAATAGTAGTTCCCTATATACTTCATAAACCCATAAGGAAAAATAATATACAAAACCAGGCTAATTACAAAACTGCTATAGTGCAATTTATGATTTATATGCGAGATCAGTTAGGTAGTTTCCTCTATATTTAACACTCAACTGATCCTCTACAATTTTAGGACAATTTAAAGAATTGAGATAACTATGACCTCTCGGTGTGGAGTTAAACAAAGCACTCTGAAAGTAGAACTAAACAATCTAAACATTGAACACACATTCATCCCTAAATTGCAAAAGCCTATATTGTCATGTTATCAGCAATCAGGGTTGTAAGAGAGCTCCTTAATAACCAGATGTACAGTAGAGAAGAGACGGTTTTGACTGAGCCCGACACAATACAGATAATAATAATAATAATAATAATAATAATAATAATAATAATAATAATAATAATAATAATAATACAAATAATAATAATAGAAAATGAGGAAGGGTGAAAATGAAAATGAAATGAAATGAAGTTTAACCAGGGGCATCATTTGAGATTTCGCTTGAGGGGGGCAAGAGCACCACCGAAATAAAGACTTCCACGTTTCGTACTAGTATATTACTAGACAATCGATTAAAGTATATGTATTTCTCAAACTCTTGGGGGGGGGCAATTGCCCCTCCTGTCCCCCTAAATGACCCCCCTGAGTTTAACGTCCCACGATTATGCCTGTTAGGCTAAGGGAGACCATAATTAAAGCAAATGAATGATGATGGAAGAATTTGGTGGAATGAGAAAGTGGGAGGAAACGGGAGTACCACGAGAAAATCCACGGACATGATGTTGTCCACCACAAATTTACTTGTTCGTGGATCGAACCAGGGATCCCACACACCAGAGGTAAGCGCTCTACCACTGAGCTACCGTGCCTCCCCCCTTCAAGAAAGGTGAGTGGTCACTGAGTCCGAGACCGGCAAATCAAAAATGAAAGTGAAATCTTTCAGTTCAACGTCCCACGATTATCCCCTGTTGGCTAAGGGAGACCGATGAGTAAGGAAAATGAATTATGATGGAAGAATTGGTGGAATGAGAAAGTGAAAGGAAACGGGAGCACCACGAGAAAATCCACGGACACGATGTTGTCCACCACAATCTTACTTGTCCGGAGATCGAACCAAGGACCCTACGACCAGAGAGATAACTGTGCTCCCACCAGCAAATAAAAAACGCTAACCGTTTGTCTACTTCACCTACTCGATCTCTTAAAAGCTTGAGCTCAACTGAACCAGAGAGGCGAGTTCATGAGTTTTAGTTCAATGGAACAACACCTTCCTTTATACTTTCTATGTTAAACCACGGACGTAGCATGGAACGCTTTCTCGCACGGTAGTTAGCAACACTGCGTCAAGTCGTGCGATGGGAAAGATGGAGGGGGAAGAGGCAGGGGAGCGTGTTCTTAACATTGGAAAATAGGTTACAAGGACTCGGCCTGAGGCAGACGAACCCTCAGAAACTGGTTCTAATCTGGGTTAAGCATTGCTCACGTCCGCGGGTACCGTTAGGTATTTCTTTCTTACTTTTTCCATTGTAGATGGCTCCCCTATCGCAAACAACGGAGTTTTTCCAGTTACATTTGCTTTTCACATGCAAATGCTTTTTTTTTATCCCATTTTTTGCTTATAATATCACGTGGGAGCTGTCTATTTCTATTTGTATTTTAATAATTCCAAGGAAAACAAAATTAGCTTTCCTGCTCAATGGCTAAGTCATTTACCCGCTCTATAAGCCTCTTTAATGATACCATCTACAAAATACATTTTGTCAATTACCTTTGAGTTTGCTTTACGTTACTTCTTGAAATGAAACATACAGTATACTGTGAGTCCTAACCTTATATGCCGCCATGGAAGATTAAACTTGGGCCTTCAACGGCAAGGCCAAGCAACTTTGAGTGAAATTAAAATGTTCAATTGAAATTGTTAAAATTATTAGTTAATCATCATTAACTATTTTTCTGTTTTGATACAGTCCATCAACTGTAACCTCCTTTGCCCCTCCCTCTTTTTCCTGCCACCATACCTTCTAGCACATCCCTCATGATGCAGTTCCTTCTCAGCTAATCAATGACGTAATTATGTGGGAAGCAAACCGGGCTTGTGCCCCGGGCGTCTGATTGGGAGGGCGGGAAATTGGGCAAATATTTGGGGGAGCGTTTTGGTTTGGTTGGTCTGGAGGGCGCTAAGGTGAGTTATTGTCCCGGGCGACAACTAGCATAGTTGTGTCGCTTCAGCGAATGTCCCAAACCAGCTTCTCTTCCTCTTCTTATTATCTAAAGTTGTTCTTTTCTACCTCACCATCTCTAAGCCTGTCATTCATTTTCAGCTAGCCCTAGTTAATTCTCTTCATTCTTCTCCATATCTACATTTTGGAAGCTTCTAATCACTTTAATCGCTTTTACGTAATGTCCACGTTTATGCCCTATACAGTATTATAGGGAGCAAGCTTGTTTACCAGCGGGGGCTGGCTGACTCTTGCGATACTCCCTTACCCTCCTTCTATATGGCAGCGTTGCCAGGGTTAGAAAATTGTCTCATGAATGTCATTCTGAAGAGTTAGTGTGAGTTGGTTATTTGTTGGGTGCTGTTGTGGTTGCGGTTTTGTTCCTTATTATTCGTTTAACAATGGCTTCACAGCGTAAGAGAGGGCAAACTATACACAGCGAAGCTAGAGAAGTAATAAGGAAGGTCGTAGTGCAGTGCGACGAAGAAGCGAGAGAGAAAAAACTGAAGCATTTGTTATCACAGCCTAATTTGCGTGTGTCCACGTATACAGGGATCTTCGATAGGGATTGCATAATTGCATAAACTCTTTGAATTAAGTGAGTATTAGGTGAATTTTTTGACAACGCACTGGCAACCCTGGCCACGACCGTCGAGTGACCGTTTCTTGGTTACGGGGTGGGGCACCTGTCAATCAACTCTGAATTCCTCAGTCTCGCATTAAAGCCAGCTCCCTATAATAGGTACTCCACACGAAGCATTTTATGAGTAGTTTTCTCACTTCTGTATTCAAGAACCCACAAAATTGTTTTAGTTTTCTTCCTCTTATATGCTTCCTTCGCTATTCTTATTTTTGCTTTTATTTCCACGTTCACGCTTCATATCATCACTAATAATACTACCGATGTGTCGAAAACTACTACCCGAGTATTTTCTTCCCTCCTACTTTTATAGTTGACACCTGCCACTTCGTTCCATTCACCATGGTTTCTATCATTTATTTTCATCCCATATTTTGCACAACCCTTCCTAAAAAGTTTTTAGCATCTTCCAAATTTTCTTTTCATATTCCGCAAAATAACTAATTATTATTTCAATAATTATTTAAACAATCGTTCGCTTATTGAAAAAAGGAAATGAAATCTTTAAGTTTTACGTGCCATGCTTATGCCGGCTAGGCTAAAGGAGACGGTGATGACGAAAAATGAAGGAGATGGTGGAATGAAGAACGTGGGAGCAAACGGGGGACCCCCGAGAAAACCTACGCTCGCGGTGTCTGTTCACCACAAAGTTCACTTGACACGAGCTGGACCCCATGCATCAGAGGTGAACGCTCTATCACTCAGCCATCGCAGCCCATTTATTCGCTTTTTGAAACAATTATTCTGGTGTAACATTGGTAGCCAGTTCTTGGTAAGCCATAAATAGCTCATTCCAATCCCGGTCAAGCCAACTGTCGGAATGATGAAATCAAAAACATGTTTGTTATGATTGGCGTTAACTAACCACTGATTACGAAGCCTATGCCAATGACTGGTATTGTATGAACAAACATCCTTGTTAGTCACGTGAGGTTATTTATTTATTTATTTATTTATTAACTTCAAAATACAGCTGTAGTGCCAAAACAAGTAAGAATAAATGTTGAGAGGTCAAGACATAGTTAAAGGTACGATATCAGCATTCATCTGGTGAAATTGGGGAAAACGCTCTTTAAAACCTCAGTCAGAATGGCTGATCACGGAGCTAAAACCGAATGTGAAATGAGAATGCTATTCACCTTCTATAAGTGATAACTTTGATGCAATTTCAAATCGTTTCCGTAATGATCAATCTGGAAACTTCGTATCAAGTGGCGTTGAAAATTTATTGTCGCGTACATCGCAGTTATAAAACTTTTAATATATCACTACAGTTTAGGAGTAGAGAATAATGTCGCCCATTTGTCAGGCGCTATCCGACTGTTAATCAGAGGCATCGTTTAAACAGCAATAGTTTTCCAGATTATCCCTGTCCAGTCGCTGGAAGACCATCAGATTTCCAGCAGCTATCCATTTAGCATATCAGACACTTCTGTCATGTAAATTAGATTTTAACAGCTACCCAACTGCCTTATTTAGTCAACTTCGAGAATTTGTGCTCTCACAAGGAATTGAGCCTATAACCACGCATGTTGTGATTTCTATTACTGGTGGTATGTAATTTACAGGACTATGCGCGCAGCAGAAAGTTCAGTAATTGAGCACGTGCTCTGTAAGTTGATGGCGAACTGGAGATCGAGTCCGAATTACCAAGAGCCGCAACAGTTTGTGAAATCGAGTTTCGTTCAGGATAGTGAGCTTGAGTTCTAGCCTGACATGGCGTGAGCGTTATTTAGTGAGTACGTGCCTCATTGATGATATTGAGCCTGAACGCTAGCCTGAGATCATTGAGATTAGTGAATACGAGCCTCGTTGAGGATACTGAGCCCGAACGCTAGCCTGAGATAACGTGAGCTTCATTGAAATTAGTGAATGTGAGCCTCATTGAGGATATTGAGCCCGATTTCTAGACTGAGATAGCATGAGGGTCATTGAGATTAGTGAATACGAGCGTCATTGAGGATATTCAGCCCAAATTCTAGACTGAGATAGCATGAGGGTCATTGAGATTAGTGAATACGAGGTCATTGAGGATATTGAGGATCCCGGGCTCTAGACTGAGATAGCGTGAGCGTCATTGAGATTAGTGAATACGAGCCTCATTTAGGATATTGACCCTGAACACTAGCCGGAGATAACGTGAGCTTGAGATTAGTGAATACAAGCCTCATTGAAGATATTGAGCCCCAGCTCTAGGCTGAGATAGCATGAACGTCATTGCAACTAGTGAGCGCAAGCCTCATTGAAAATATCGACCCCAGTTCGAACCTGAGATAGCGTGAGCGTCATTGAGATTAGTGGGCGCTAGTCTAAGGATAGTGAACCTGACGGCTTCTACTGTACAGTAGCCACCTCTGTCTAGAGAAGGATTGACCATCCCGGCGAAATTAAAATACCGTTAATTTTACAGTAATTATGTGATATCTTCAAATAGATAAAAGATAATCGAAATGTGGAACAAGAGCGCCCTATACAATATCATTTTACATGAGATACCGTTATCATGACTCACTTATCTGCTTTCGATTTCGAGCCATTTTGAAAATCGGCATTTATTTTCACGTTTCTAAATGGCTGAAAACGGAAAGCCACTAGGTGTCTTGTGAGAACGGTACCTCACGCAAAATAATATTGTCTAGGGTGCTCTTGTTCCACATTTCAATTATCTTTTATCTATTTGAAGATATCACATAATTACTATAAAATTAGCGGTATTTTAATTTCGCCGTGATGCGGCCTCTTAAATGGAAGTTACTGAGTAATGACAGAGTCTCAATTTTGGAGTTATCTAGGAATTGTTTCGGAAATTTTGATAAGCAAATCGCCTGCTTCAGTGCTCTTCATTGGCCATTTCATTCTCAATTTCAGAATGGGTTGTCATTATTCGTACAATTTCTATTTACTCAGAACCTGGATTGAGCTGCTGTGAAACGAAACTTCGGGTAAACTAAAAAGTCAAAATCCATCTCCCTTTTTCTGTTACTGTCGTTCATCTGCTCTCAGGACTCATCACTTTTCATTAGGATCTATAATTGTCATTCGTATAAGCAGTGATGTGGTACAAGTTTGTGATCGACTACAGCGATACTAGCGCCAAGTCGTTTGAGTGTTTAACTTATTATGTTAGTCGCTGAGTGGTACTGCTATGAAGTGTCTCGTATCAGTGCAATGTTGCCAATAACATTTCGAGTAACTAAGCTTACGCACGTAAATGTAACTTTCGAACTTTTTTTATATTAAAAAAAACGGAAGAAGGAATTTGACCATTCTTCCGGTGTTCTTCTGGCCTATTAGTCCTGTATAACTATAGGTAAATAAGCTAGAACCTACCTTCGTTCAGACTACTCAGATCCATTTCTGACATTTGGCAACCTTGTTTACATCATATTCAGCTTTAGAATCAGCCTTGGCGTATTAATAAAGCATAGGAACGATCTTCTTTACTTACTTGCTGTTTTTAATAGTTAACATATGATATTTAATTACCTAATTAAAGAAGAATAGGGATTAAAGAAAAATGAATGTACAAAACACATAGAGGATCCCTTCTCCCTTTATGAACGAAACAGTTTGAAGTTTGATCTGATACCAAACCTAACCACATGGCGTAACAGCCCATCTTAAGGGCCTGAGCCACTCCAACGCCATCTGTCAGCGACCAGCTGAACTACGTCCAGCCGAGCATGTGGTCAACTTGCTGCGTCGCCCTGCCACTAACCGTCATATCAGGAGCTTTCTAGACGTAGTGGCCTTCACGTCTTTCATTCACGTGACTCCCCAGTTTGCCTCACGACATTGGGTGGACCCCGAAAATTGGGAATCACCGGCCGAAAATCGAACCCGGGACCACGTGGACGGGAGTCCAATGCCGTAACCATTAGACTACGGTTAGATCTGATAGGCGTAGAGAAAGTACATGATTGCTTTCCACTTCCCATTGCGCAGACGTGGAGAAGATGCTTCCGACTGCGCATCTTCATAAGGAAGCATATGACTCTGCTAGCCTTTTTGCATATTTAAGAAAGTACGTGAATTTGTCACTTTTTATCTTTAAGGAGGCACATCACTGTCTCTCTCTCTCTCTATCTCTGCTTTTTTTTTTTTTTTTCTTGACAGCATGTGACATCTGCTTAACCTTTGCGCACATTTAAGCAAGCATTGACTTTGCTTCTTGCGCACTTTTAAGAAAGCACGTGACTTCTTTACTGTACATATTTAAGAAGGCTTTTGGCTGCTATTGCGCATCTTTACGGGAGCACGTGACTTATCACTGTGCGCATATTTAAAGAATCCTTAAATATTTAAGCTAGCACTTAACCATTTTCCACTGCATTTTCTTTTTAAAGGAAACGCGTAGAATCTGTTTGCTTTTGCGCACGCGAGTACTTCCTATTGCGCATTTTCATAGAAGTGTGTGACCTGTTATTACCGCGCACTTTACTCCTACTGCGCATATTTACGGAAATATGTGTCGACTGCTGCATACACTGTAAAAAACCGTTGTGTTATTTCAACGACATGCCCATGTGTTAACACAATTGTGTTAAAATATAAGGCAAACAGGTGGTTAGAACAACTCACTCTCCATTTGGAATTGTGTGTCAAATGTCGGTAGTTGAAATGACACACAGCCTGCGTGTTAAATTAACACAAGTGAAGAATCTTCGGTGTTGTTTTCTGCGTGATTGCCAAGTATGCTGGTCATCTAATTATAAAGGCTTATGTACTGAAGCTACAGTCAAACACAGTAGAAAGAAGTGCTTAAAGAAATCCAAGTATTCGCAAAATTGCAATTGCAAACCGCGCGATGTGTTCTCAATTCTTTTACATAATGTTTCTGAAGAAATGTGTTAACAGCGAGAAACAACACCGTATTACTGTGTCACTTCTACACTGCACTAGTGTTTACCAGTCAACATCGGGAACTGTATTTCAAAAATGGCGGAAAACCAGTAGTAACACGAAAAGAGGCAAATATACTGTACGGATATAGGTAAGAGTTTCCTATCATTTTGAACAAGATGTTGGTGAAGGTTGTGTTTCGAACCATCAAAAAATACTTCACAATAAGTGTTGGGGAAGACGACAAAAAAAGTTTATAAAGATTTTCTAAATGAAGTGTTCTGTAGTTTACTATTCTTATTTTAGAACTAGAATCTTCGGTAATCGTAAGCAAGCACACCACAAGCTTTTCCAACACACACACACACAAAAAAAAGGTTTAATCAACACCGCACACGGAGTTATTTCAACACCTAAATTGGTGTCGTAGTAACACAGAACTGGAGTCGAACTAACACAATAAACGGTGTTAATCTAGTGGTCCGACCTTGAATTTTAACACAAGGAGTGTTGAATTAACACCAAAACGGCGTTACTTATACGGCTTTGACCTTGAATTATGACACAGATTGGGTGTTGAAATAACACAGGGACTGTGTTATATTAATACTTGACAGGTGTAATATTAACACAAAATAATTAACACACTACACACTGTGTTACTTTCTTCGTGTTGGTGCAACATAGCAACAAGTAACACTCAACACTTTTCCCCATACTACCAACCCTAACATGGTGCCGAATCAACACCGAAAATATTAACACACATCCGAATTTAACAACGCTCAACACCGGTTGTGTGTTAAAAACGTAACACACCACCTGTGTTAACGCTAACACTGCAGGATCTGTGTTGAATTAACACCGCTTAGTGGTAGTCACGCTGGAACCACTGCCCTGTGTTAAATTTGAGTTGAATTAACCATTTTTACTGTGTACAATCAAGAAAACACTTAAATGTTCCTGTACATCTTTAAGCAAATCTGTGACTGCATTTCTCTGTACATTTTTTAAAAAATAATCACGTAAAATTTGCTTGCCTTTGCGCATCTTTAAAAGTAAGCACATGACTCTTACTTTCCGTTGCACATTTTAAACGAAGAATATGACTATTCCTTCCTACCATTGCGTATCTTTGTCTCTACATGCCAAGTTACGTAGAATTAATGAAATAATGTACTGTTGGAGTTCAATAGAAGTAACCAGCATACCACATTATCTGTTCCCTCCGGCTAAACACCTGAGATAGTTTAATATTCTTAATATTTAGTCATGAGACTTGTTTTTAATTTATTCTTGGTATTATTAGTATTATTATTACTATTTAAAAAGTGAACAAAAGTGAAAGGTGAAGACTTCATATTGCTGTGCTTTTTGTTTCTTGAGAAAAGTGTATCTTGTGTAGGTAATAACAATAACTATTCATGTAGAATAAAACCGTTTCCAAATTACCTCTTTGTGTTATGGGAAATGGCTTCATTAAGTCAAAAGTGTAGATATTGAAATATTTGGGTCATGGGCGAAGACTCAGTTCACTCCCTCGCAACACAAGTGAAAGTTGTCGGCAATTTTCATGTGTCACATCATTGGACAAGTGGGGTGCTATTCGTTCGTACAGTATACTGACTGCTATAGGTGGGTGGCAATGCACTCAATATTATGGAAAGCAAAGTAGCTTAGCATTTGGTCGTACTACAGTGAAGCTCGTAAAGAACTGACACTGACGGAACATGGTTAATCTGTCTGTAATTGTGATGTGTTCATTGCAGAGAAGTTATATAAAACTTAATTACTCCAAGATCAAGTGGTACTTACATATCTTATACAGAAAATTCATTAATTATGAACGTAACGGCTAACATCGAAATACCGTCCTATATCTTCAAATTGCTTGTAAGATGAGAGAAAAAATGCTTCTATTTAAAAAAAAAATCTCTGGAGAATGTGATTATATGGGCATATACTACAAAATATGCAATATTACTGTATGTGTGGTCATTTTATACTCTAGTACGAGTCGTTCTTGTGTAAAAAAAATCCTTTAATGCACATATCGATTGCACTAAAAATAACGCGACAATATTATTGAATACTGTAAACATAGATAGAACTCCTCAATCATGATGGTTTGGGAATTGGGAAAAAGTTTCCAATAGTTGGCTGCCGGCTACTCATCCTATGAGTATTAGTTTCTCTTTGAAATTTGTTTGAAACTGCTGGATTAGTGGAAAGGCTTCATTGTGATAAGGATGAATGGGGAGGGAGCGTGGTGGCTCAGTGGTGGAGCTCTCATCTCTGGTCCATGGGGTCTTTGCTTCGGTCCCAGTTCCCTTTTCAGCACGTCAGAAAGTTTAGAGCCAATATGATCACTAGTAAAGCTACAGCGAATTCATGAAATTGGGTCAAGCATTTGTAATAACCTCATACTACAGAAAGGGCAAAAAGGAGATGAATGCTATTGCTACAGATTTTCCTATTTTCATGTGTGCTTTTCATCAAGGATGTTATAAATAGAGAATCTGCCCATATGTATCTTCATCCTATTAAATCGATGAAGCCAAAAAAACAACCGAGCATCGGCACGTTTCATTGGCTACTCTCGTTTCTGCCATCGTTTGATTGGCTACTTTCGTTTCCGCCATGATTGTTGCCTCAAAACATTGCGATCCTATTGGGCGGAGTGGGCAGAGTAGGGGTGGTGAAACTGTGACATATGGCTTCAAAATTTTGTAGTAAGGGCAGATCCTCTATTTTATAAGATCCTTGCTTTTATGATCAAAAAATTTTGGGAAGAAATAGTATGGTGGAAAACGGCTTGTACTGTCTAGGATTGATCTCGAATAATGGACTGTGCACCAGCCAACTGAAATCCGATATTCCAATTATGATTTGGAGCCCATCCTAATGGTATGGTAGGTTCACTTTTTCATAACCTTGGTGTTACAGGCACAAAAGCTCAGGCTTGATTAGTATATGCAAGTGCTGTATATGCTTTTATATCCAGTGATTTTAGTGCTCATACGGTTTCCAGAAACCATTTGCTTCTATTTATTAGTAGGAACTAAACCACTTAAACGTAAAACGTATGTAATGACGTCATTACCTACAAAGAAGATAACTTTTCATGCTGCTAGCGTCAACATTGCATTAACAAGTAGAATATTAACAATATTTACAATTGCATAAAACACACAATCCTCTGCACATAAGTTGCATCTGTATCAAATAAGAGTCACTGAACCTTGTCGATATGGAGAAAAATCATTCTTGTGATAATATATGTTTGTTTAACACTGTAATACAGCTACATTTCAATAACGTTGCGTTACTCCTATTAGGTCGATCTTATATAGCGATCTAATTTTAAGCTAAATGATCCAAGTAAATTATTATGAAAGATTTAGTGGAATGAGAGTGTGGGCGGGAGGAAACCGAAGAACCCCATAAAACACATACACACACACACACACACACACGATGTTGTACACCACAAAATCACGGGGCCGTGGTAGCTCAGTGGTAGAGCGCTCACCTCTGTTGCGCGGAGTCTTCGATTCGATTCCAGCTCGTGCCAAATTAACTTTGTGGTAAAGAAATAGGGTGCTGTGTGCGTGAATTTTCACGGGGTTTACCCGTTTCCTTCCGCTTGTTTCATTCCATTATTTCGTTCATTATCATCCTTACCCTTGGAGCATAATCATACACGATAAACTAAAAAATACGAGGAAAGTCAAAAAGATCCCGTGTTGTAGCTCCTCATTACCACAATATAAGTACTTAATCGCGATGAAAGTAGGCACCTTTGGGACAAACACACTTGTTCCACCAGTCCCGCCATTGGTGGAAACAGCGGCGAAAGTCCTCTTTCTGTATTTTCCGAAGTTCAGCCGTCACGTTGGTTTGATCCTTCTACACTGTAAACAATTACGGTCACATTTACTGACCGATTACCATCAATTTTGGCTGCCAACCAACCGATTACCCCAAAATTTACGGTATTAGTGTTAAAAGTTATGGTAATAAGGCATAAATACGGCTTTTTTTATGGTCTATAACCATACATTTTATAATAACAACGTAAATTTAAGAGTAATCAGTTGGCAGCCAGAATTGACGGTAATTGTTTATGGTGTATGGTAGCGAAACGGTTACCTTTGTGGCCCATTTTTAGCTTCGGGAAGAGACGAACATCCATGGTGCTAAACTGTTTTTAAGGGTATCAAAGTCTCTGAATGAAGTTTGTACGTTGCTCGAACTACGACATTGTGCCAACTGGTTGCCACACACTCCTCCGTTCAAACTACACTACTCTTACACCGCCTGTTATGAACTGTTCACTCTTGTCATATTCATAATTAGGCAACCTAAAGACTGTATTGTACACGGTTCACTGTGATTGCATCACAAATTACAAAACTACAAGATGCGAGAACTTTTTGATTGTCCCTCGTATGCATACTCATTTAACCTGAGATCGAACTAGGGACAGTTCAACGGAGGTAAGGTCTCCATCACTGTGCTAACTTGTCGCTTTCCAACATTTTGAGAGACTGACAAGGAATCAACTTGTGAGTTCCCGTCTACAATTTCTATGAAAGTGAGAAAAGGTATCAGGTAGTCTAGATAGTAAGCATTTTGTGCCTCTTGTGTTAGTGTCTCAAATCTCCGGGTATGGGTCGCAGCGGGTCAGACCTAACGTTATTCGACAGCTGACAATTGAAGCTAGTAGATGTGTAAAAAGTCTTGGAATTCTTAAAATCAGGGTGCGAATTACCGGGGCGATGAGGGGGATTTTCTGCGGCAAGTGACCTGCCAACAATTTGCAGAATATTTATGATGATGTGGTAAATCGTAACTTGAAATATAGCTCTGGATAGAGCACCTATATATTATCGTCTACTTATTAGTTACGAAACGACGAAAAAAAATCTATAACAAAAGTGGAAATAAATAATCGTTCTTTTATATACAGGAATCGAAGCCAGTTCACAGAAAATGGTGATCTCTACGAAGTATTATTATTATTATTATTATTATTATTATTATTATTATTATTATTATTATTACTAGCTGAACCTGCGCTCTCTACACAGTGCATCATTCGCATATGAGCATAAATCTTCTCATTCCTCACGACATATGTACATGGCCCTTTACAGACACAAGTAAAAGACGTCTTGATAAAAAAAAATCGGCAAAGGGTATTATAAAGGGAGATTTTTTCATTTTTTTTCTCAATATCTCGCACCGTTTGCAAGATTTGAGCCTACTTCCGGTTGGAGTTTCTAATTCATGTATAACCAGTGTTTTCTTTCTTCTTGCATGCAGTATGTAATAAGCAAATACATTACATATACAATTAATTATAAAGTCAGTTATATATGGTATTCATTGGGCAAAACACTCAAAAAATAAAGATTTATCTTAGACTCGAGAAATGGTTATCCTTCCTTTTTCATTATTATTTGGCCATGAAACAAACGCCTGAGATATATTCAACCCCAATATACAACATTGTGGTGTTGGAATGTATGACGCATAGGATATGATGCTCTAGTTTTTTGTTTTTTTAATTTCAACGCTTCCAGTGTATCCTAAAAAATGTAATAAAGAAATAATGGCCATGCTTTTTAAATATTCAATTAGAACTGGACAATCTACACAAAATTTGCAATCGGTCAGTGAAAACGTCATCTTTCTAGAGCATGTAGTTTCCGAGATCTCATTGTCGAAAGGATTGACCACAAACATAAAAACGTCCTCAACATATAGTTTAAACGAACTCGGAAGATGGAAGCACAATTCACATGCATTTAGACTATCTAAAGTACAAATACTAAAAATGTTTATCTCTGTTAAACGTGAAATCACACATAACCGTAAATGAAAGAGTTGTTATAGGTTGGAGCTCAGACACTTTTAATTGCTATTGTAGCATTTTAATAGAAAGATTATTATTATTATTATTATTATTATTATTATTATTATTATTATTATTATTATTATTATTATTATTATTATTATTATTATTATTATTATTATTATTATAGAGCGTCAGACTTTCACTACTCTGACCTGAGTTTGATTCTCAGCACAAGAACATCTTGTCTGAGTACCACGTGAAGCTTCAGGTCTCTGTTTTGTGTAGCTTCGGAATATCAGCGTCAATTCCGATTTTACTTGAGAAAGAGACGGAACAAGATTCTCCACCCGCGTAAGAATTTCACATTTCTTTATAGTATATAGTGTACAATTGATGTCCGAAACTCAGGACGGTCAATTGTCTTGCCCTCCCCAAAATGACGCCACGTGAAAAGGGACGTTTCGTTCCAAAACGTTCTTCAAAAGTATGCATATATGAGGTCAGCTTCATTTGTTTACAACAGACTTTTCTTGTTAATTATCTTATTTTGTAACAACCTATGACATTCTTCAATCTCGATAGTGCTGTTGTGCACTTAAAAAGCAAACAACCCTTCGCATTTTATAAGAAGAGAAACTAGGCCATCTTAAGCATTTTAATAGCCTTCTCGTTGTATTACTTTGATCAATCTATGAAGCAGTTATAAACACTTGACATTTTTTGTAGCATGTTTAAGTCAGAAACACAGTTTTCCAGGTCTAGTTTTTTCTTTAACTTCCTCTTCTTATTCGTGTAGGCCTTTTATCCCAGTTAACTTGGGTCTGTTTTTGGGATGCTGTTCTCCACTCATCTCAGTTTACTTTCTTGTAGTTTTTTTTTCTATTATTGGTCTCATCTTTATTGTTCTCCAAATTACTTTATCCTTAATTTTATCCTTTTCGTGCAGTTTGTAAAAAATGTCGAAGATCAGTCAAGGTTTGGCCGCTCCAGAGTAACAGATTCTGATATCATTTGACACGTCACTGTGAGGAAACTCCATTACCAGTACTCGGCGACACAGCATGTCCCAGCTCATTGCACTGCGTCACCTTCATGAACTCGGGAAAGCTACCAAGAGCTGCCGAATTGTACCTCAGCTCAGGCCCAGATGAGAATGGATGTGTATCGATAACTGCTGCTAAATCCGCGTTATATATATACATATATATATATATACATATATATATATATACATATATATATATATATACATATATATATATATATATACATATATATATATATATACATATATATATATACATATATATATATATACATATATATATATACATATATATATATATACATATATATATATACATATATATATATATACATATATATATATACATATATATATATATATATATATATATATATATATATATATATATATATATATATATATATATATATATATATATATATATATATATATACAGTGGCAGATCCAGGATATGATCAAGGGAGGGGCTAAACCATAATTTGCCGCTTTAACCAATGTAAAGCAGGATTGAAGCCCATTTTATCGAGTGTATACCTGAGTGTCAATGGGGGCTATTGAAAGGATTGGGGAAAGAAGGAAGCGGCCTGGGACCTACGTGTAAGGTACCATCCCAGCATCACGCCTGGTGTGAATGAGAAAAACCTCACTCAATATTTCTGGTCTGAAAAAGCTTTTACATTTTTTTTTTCCACCGAATGTCCTCATAAGGAAGGCCCAACTTTCATCAAACAGGGCTATTTTGACTGTAAAGTCATATGGTAGACCTACGAGGGGGTGATTCACTTTAAGTTCGTTCCTAACTGTTGTGCCATCAATGCCAACCTTTATTCTGCACAGTTGGAGCGGATGTATGCTGCAC